>NC_133542.1:34853745-35158468 GCF_048773025.1 Camelus bactrianus | reverse complement strand
AAAGATGCTCAACATCACTAATTACGAGGGAAATGCAAATCAAAACCACAATATCACCTCACAGTTGGCTATTATCAAAAAAAAAAAAAAAAGCAAGAGATAAGTGTTGGTAGGATGTGGAGAAAAGGGAACCCTTGTGCACTGTTGAAGGGAATGTAAATTGGTGTAGCCACTATGGAAAACAGTATGAAGGTTCCTCAAAAAAATAAATATATAGCTACCATATTATTCCCCAATCCTGTATCTGGCTATGTATTCAAAGGAAATGAAATCACTTTCTCAAAGAGATATCTGCAATCCCCCACCTCATGTTCATGGAAATGGAAAACGAAATGTTTTGTATATTTGTGTGTATAATATGATCCAGCCATTAAAAAGCAGAAAATCCTGCCATTTGCAACAGCATAACTGGACCTTGAGGGCATTTTGCCAAGTGAAATAAGTCAGACAGTGAAAGACAAGGACTGTATGATCTCACTCATATTTGAGAAGATAAAAAAGGCTGAAGTTATAGAAACAGAGAGTAGAATGGTGGTTGCTGAGGGCTGAGGAGTAAAGGAAATGGGGAGATGTTGCTCAAAGGATACAGACTCCCAGTTATGAGATGAGTAGGTTCCAGGGATCTAGTGTCAAGCATGGGGACTCTAGTTGACAGTCCTGAATTATGTACTTGAAAGCCGCCACGTGAGAAGAGTTGTAATGTTCTCACCACCACCACAACAACAAAATTTTAATTATGTGAGGTGGTGGAGCATAACTAACCTTATTGTGGTAAACATTTTGCAGTATAGACATATCAAACCATCATTTTGTCGACCTTAAATTTACACAGCGTTATATGTCAATTATATCCGAGTAAAGCTGGGAGGGAAAAAGAACTTTTCTGGGAGCATCTTAAATACAGATCCCTGTGCCCACTCAGTAGGTAGACTTGGCCCCAGGTAATCCTTACATAGGTCCAGGGAATGGACCACATCTTTAAGTTCTCTACCTGCATTTGACTGTTTACCATTTTAAAGATATTGAGCGGGGGCAGGATTTTTGTTTTATCAATAAGACATTTATCTGGAAATACATAAATATGTATATTTGTGTACACAAACATATATACAGAAACTGCTATTTTTGCAGCATAAGAATGTTTGAATATCACCATGTTTGTATGCCCGATAAAACAAAGTTTGAAAGAGTCATCAGCGGGTCAGGGGAGAGGAAATGCCACTGAACACGAAGGCAGTGATATCAGAGTGTTGTTTCTGAGCTGTTGCCCTGAGTTGCAGGAACTCCAGATTTGGTCACCTCTCTGGCCTCTGTGGGCAGAAAGCTGAAGAAAACCCAGTGGCTTCTGCCCCTTCCCCAGGCCTCCTGGCTGAGGCTGCCCCACCGGGTGGAATGTGTGTGTGTCATCAGGGCCCCAGGCTCTGCATCTGGAGAAGCTTTGAAACACTGAGGTTCCTCAGCAAGAATGCCATTTTGCTGGGCAAGTAGTTAATACAAGCAATTGAGCTGATTCATTGAGAGGACTCCAGCCATAAACATGTAGGCTGGAGACTGGAATCTAAAGATATGAAGCCCTCCACTTTGGCAATGTGTAGTCAAAGATTTAAAGTGTTCTAAGCCAGAAATTCTTTACCTTAAATTTTATTCTTTTTTAAAGAATAAGATATATGTACTAGAATGTTGCCTGTAAATTATTTGTAATACTTCCCCATCCTCCCTCTAACCAAAAGAGTGCTGTAATAGAAAGAGAATAAGTAGATGGTAGAACCTGTAACACAATAAAATATTATGTAACCAATAAAAACATATTTTTGATGAGTGACTGGACAAAAAGCCATTCAGGTAGTCACCATCTTGAGGACACTGTGTCAAACCCTGTGTTAAAGGCTTGGGACAGAAATCACAGCTCTGACCTAGAGGAGAGAGAAAGATAAACAAATGTAATGTGACAGAAGCCCAGATGGAAGTGCTCACTGGGGACTCTGGGATGCCTCCCGCCAAAGAGGGACAACTAGCCCAGAGAAGGAGTCCCAGAAGGATCACAAGAGGGTGGATACTTGAACTGGGTGGGCATGAGTTGGCCCTGGTAGAGACGAAGTGGAGGGGCTTTCTAGAATGAGAGCAGTACCCATCAAGGCAGAGGAAGCTAGTGGGGTGGGGTTCAGGCAAGTTGGAATGATTCATTTTAGCTGGAGCTTCTGGTGACTGGGGAAGGGGTGGGCTTGAGGAGAGACATAACAACAGCAGCGCCCTTCTCCCAGTGTCCTCCAAGCGCCAGGAGCTCTGTATCCGTATAGAGTTACGTACGGCTTCATTCCCTGGCCGCGCTATAAAGAAGTGGCAAGGCACAGTTTTGACCAGGGCATCTAGCTCCAACGCCTGTGTTCGTAGCTCTACCCTGAGGCTGGAGCAGTGGGCAGAGGTCAGACCATTGAGGCCTCATTTTCCATGTAAAACAGCTGGGATGTGGAACCAGGGGGAAAATCAAAACATGAGCTATAAAAGCCTCCATTTCCCCACAAAGAAGAATTAAGCTAAAAAGCCATGTCTATCCAATGGAATGTTGTGCAAGCATTAAAATGATAGTTATCAGCCCTAGAAATATGGGAAAATTTTAATGTAATATTTAGAACTTTTTCCAGCGTAAAATTGATAAATGTTCACTCCATAAAGTGAAAAATGTAGAAAAGTGATAATAATGAAAAAAAGTAATGCTGCCATCCAAAAATAACCACTTTTCATTTATGTATGTGTGTATATGTGTGTGTGTACACACAAAAACTTAGGTTTGTAAGGTATATAGTGTTGTATCTTGTATTTATTATTTAACATTATATTAAAAGCATTTCCCCATGCATTCCATTAAGTATTCTCAGAAAACATACATTTTCATGACTGCATAATTCATTTTAAACACAAATAATTATTTAAATGGATAAAAGGCAAGAATACAAAGTTGTATCGACTTTCAGATTACAGCTATGTAAAATTGGCATAAAAACAAATTAATAATGCTGGGGTTAGGGGCTGCTTCTCCTTTTATTTTCTCTAATGTAGTTATTTCCATGATGCAGTTTAAAAAAAAATTCAGCCCTTGGCATTAATTCATTCAACAATAAAAAATTTTTTCATCATTTTACAATTGATAAAATCACAAATTTGTGATAAAACTGTGCTTCTATTTGACATCCAGTCCTGGATTTGGGTTTGGAGAAAATGCACTGATAGAGAAGGAGGAAGGAGATAGAGAAACAGTCAGCAACGCCCTTTCAATGTGGCCGCTTTGGAAAGCACAGTGTAACCATGCCAGTGTGGCTGCTAAACAGGAGAACTGTGCTGTCCAGTACAGCATCCGCCGTCCCACTACCATCTGAGAGACGGAGAATTACTTTGTCAATATAAAAAGTAATAAAAACCAGAAGAGGCTTGTTTTATTAGGCTGATACTGTTCATGTTGATTTATTAAGTCTAATTTTTTTTTTCCTTCCGAATACAATCACAAACAAACCAAGAGAGAAAATTGAGATTCTGATCAGAGGCTTTGGCAATCCATGGCTCTAAGAGTGTAAATGCTACTCAGTTTATAGCCTATTTGTGTTTGTATATGGTATCTACCTTATATCAGGAGAGAAATACAGACTCTAACCTGTAACTGTGAGGATATAATTTGTTAGTGGGGTGAGAGATGATTGGAAAAAGAAGTGAGAGAGAACTACTCTATCAAAGCATCTCCAGATGTTCCTTGAAAGAGCTACAGAAACTGTTCGGAGGCAGGTCTTTTCTATTACAAAGAATTTACCTAGCCCCCTTTTAGAGAACGATTCCATCATTTATTATATCTGTTTATAAATCTCTAAACGTCAGAAAAACAGACACGCTCAAAAGCGACCAAAATATCTTTGGGAAATCACTTTCAACTTAAGACAAAAGATAGATTACAATATTATAAACTGTCTCAATAGTCCTTTATGACAATGAGAAAACTTCAGTCTGCATCATCAAAATTGTATCTATCTGTTAGGCCCCGGACCATATTTCTAGCAGCATCCCCTAGAGTATCTCGTCCCCTCACACGGGTACACTCTTGCAGCTCCAGAAACCCAGTGTGTTGGGCCTCCTGAGCATGCAGTGCTGTTTAACACCCCAGTGCCTTTGCAGAGCCACCCCACCTTGACCCATCAAATACATTTGGAAAACATTCTTTATCCTTCAAAACCCAGGGAAGATACCTGCTTCTCCAGGAGGCCTTCCTTTAACTACCCCAGACCATGACTCCTCTTTATCTTCTCTGGGATGACTTGAACATTGAACTGTTGCCCTTGTGACACATCATTGTTTTGTTGTGTGTCTCTTCACCATGACCCACTGGGTCGGTCTCACACTCATTTGTGTCCTCATTGCCTGGCACACAGTAGGCACTCAGTTCATTTTATTTTGATGTAAGCTCTTGCTTTTCAGAAAGCAAGTGACCATTAAAATGTGCTAAAGATGCTTTAGGTCCTAGAACCTGGGCGGCTTCCCACTGTCTGAATGACGCCTGAACCTCTCCTTCTTGCTAGAAGGAGGGGCAGTGAACTAAGTGCTTTCTCAAGCTTCTCAGAACCCTGATTAATATTCTCTGGTTCTCTATCTTAGAAAACATGCAAAGCTCTCCCTCAGTTTTGACCTACCTGGCAGTGGAACAAGAATTTACAGTGTCACTCACCCACAATGGAGATTGCATGCTTGGCAATTTGATTTAATTATTTCTGGAACTTGATTCAGACTGTTCTTATCTGCCTAGGAAGAAAAAAGACTCCAGTAAGTTTCTTGGCCACTTTGGAATCAGTGCTAGCCAAGAAGAGAGCAGGAGATAAATTTATTTCCATTTTAAGCCAGGCATTCATCTCTACAGTAGACTTTTATTTCATAAGAAGAATGTTAAGTCTTGTGGACAGAGTTTTCTGTTTCTTCACAATAGTAGACATTTCTAGTGTTTCCTCATCACCTTAAATAATAACAGAAATATACGTAAATATTTTTTTTCAGGGTTTCTCAACCTTGGCACTATTGGCTTTAGGGCTGGATAATTCTTTGTGTGAGAGACTGTCCTGTGCATTGTGGGATTTTAGTGGCATCCCTGGACCCTGCCCACGAGATGCCAGTCACCACCTGCCCCAACACACACCCCTGTGACAAAAATGTCTCCAGATATAGGCAAATGTCACAGGGAGAGGGCGAAGGACAAAATTGTCCCCAGTTGAGACCCACAATACACACACACACACACACACACCAATATATAGAAATATGTACCTATAACACACTTTCTTACACTCATATAGCCTTGGCACTTGGCAAATTCTTTTTGGCTTTCATTTCTTATATGATAATCACTTCTTTTAGAAATCCTTCTTCAGTTTGGATTGTGACGTGATATATGTGTGTGTGTGTGTTTATGTGTGTGTGAGAAGCCACACCTGAATGAAAAGCATAGTCTCCATAGAAAAGTGACCAAATTAACTTTCCTTTTTGCAGAGAGCACCGCGGGAAGTAAACAGAAACACCACGGGATGCCTGTTCCGTCTTTAAGTGATACAAAAGGGAATGGTTTGATATTTGCTCTTTCCTGTTTCCCTTCTCTTGGGTTTGAGAATCCTTTTCCATAGCTGGATTTTGGGGACATACTGGATTGTAGAGATGGAACCTTGCTGGAAAGTGCAGTTCTTACCCACTGGCTCACATTTACTGCTCACATACTTAGCTGGAAGTAACAGAACTACTGTTTCTGCATTGCTTACTGCATGCCGGATTCTATCCTGAGTCCTTTATCTGCATTATTTTTTTTCAGTCTTTACAATGACTTTATAATGTAGGTGCTGTTAATATCATAGTTTGACATGTGAGGACACAGACATTGAACACGGAACGCAGAGCTCACTCTTTGGAAGATTGGGTTATCTTCCAAAGGATTAGTGAGTTTGCTTATTAGCAAGAACCTCAAATGACTATATCATAAATT
This sequence comes from Camelus bactrianus, assembly GCF_048773025.1. Classification (NCBI taxonomy): domain Eukaryota; kingdom Metazoa; phylum Chordata; class Mammalia; order Artiodactyla; family Camelidae; genus Camelus; species Camelus bactrianus. The sequence continues at coordinate 35,152,467 of NC_133542.1, read as the reverse complement.
ATTCCGATAAGAGCCTTTTACAATTTGTATATGATCTTTTTCGTTGCTGTTTGAAAATGGGAAGGAGCTGGAGGAGGTAAGGATATACTTAAAATTTTAGGAGAGGAGACTAGACTCATGGCTGGTTCTCTTTCTGTTGGCTCCATGTGACATGATGCATGCATTCTGGCTGATTTTTATATTAATTAAGTGGAAGACATCATTGGTTTCCTTCTATTTTGAATAACATATTAAAACCCTAAAAGACAGAGTACCTGGCTAGATTCTTTCTCCCCAAACTGACATTTTCAAACAAAAAAGTGATTCACCTGAAGGCTAAGAGGAGGCTCTGGATCTTCCATGAGGTTTTTCCCCCCGCTTTGTTGAAGTGTTATCACAGGCTGACTCTGATTAGGAGCTTTGAGAAATGAGAGCTTTCACTTGGGGCATGTGAGACAGTCTCAGGAAACCCCAGTGACTTCTGTCACTCTTCTGTTGGTAGGAAACCTCCCTGTGTCATCTTCCACCCAGGCAGTCTGGTTGCTCAGACAGGGCAGGCGAGCCCTTCCAGGATTCTCAGCACAAGCCCAAGGTCTCCATTTTTCCTTCCACCCTCCCCCCCTTCTCGGTGGGGCTGCAGCCTCCCCCCGGGGCAGGGGCTTCCGGGGCAGGGATGCTCAGATGAAGGGCCCACCCATACACGAGACGTCCAGGGCCCTCATGTTGTCTGAAGCAGCTCTGCTTCCTCCAGCCCCACTCATTTTCAATGAGAAAAGCAACTTGGGCTTCAAAGTTAATAAAGAATATTGAAAACTCAAAGTTTAACAATTCCAGTTAAGTTGGGTGGTGGTGGGAGTGGCAGGAATTTCCTTAGTGTTAGAAGAAGCTTTCACACCCCTGGCCTTCCTTTACAGGTGCAGTTTTCTCTGTGGGCTTTCCTTCCCTACCTGGCAGGTATCTCCTTGTCTTCCAAGAGCCCCCTCCAGTACTATTTCTTCTATGTGGAAATGGCTGGTTCCTCCTCTGTACTCTATTGCCATGTGCAGAATTCAGTGAATGCTTATTGAATGAATGGATAATTCCATACTAGAATCTATACCTTTTTATTATTATAATAAATGATTATTGTAAAGAAAAATTCAAACAGTACTGACGTGTATGCGCCATTCAATTTTGAACATTTTTCCATTCACTATTCATTCAACAAATATTTCCTGCACCCTACTGGGTGCCGGGTATTGTTCCAACAGCTGGGAATACAGACTGAAACAATATGAACAAAATGTCAGCCCTCTCAAATTTGACAGTCAAGGAGGGTGAGGCAGATAGCAAACAAACAGCAAATATATGTCAGATAATAATGCACCATGAAGAAATATAAAGCAGGGCAGGAGGGTTGTGAGTGATGGCGAGTGAGGTGGGTCTGGTGCTGTTTGAGCCAGGCTGGGCAGGGAAACATCTGAGCAGAGGCCTGAATGCAGCTGGGGAGCCAGCCAAAGGGATATCTGGGGGAAGATGGTTCCAGGCAGAAAGAGCAGCAGGTGCAAAGGCCCTGAGGAGGCCTTTAGGAGATGAGATCAGGTAAGTAGCTGAGGGCAAAATCATGTAAATCTTGATTAGCCATGAAAAGGACTTTGAATTTTATTCTGAGATGCAAACCCATTGAGCAGAAAAGTGACAGGACCAGATTTATATTTTTAAGCTTTGCTTTTGGAGCATTTTCATCATCTTTCATTCAACCAGCAATTATCAAGCAGCAGTAGTGCTAGGCCCTGGCCTAAATACTGGGGAGTGGCGGATAAGGGACACAGAGCATGCCTTCAAGAAGCATGCAGTCTAGTGTGCAAACCACTAGGCAGATGAGCAGCTCAGTACACTGGGTTAGTGTCGTGGTCAGCACGGTGGAGGGCTGCAGACCCAGGACGAAAAGACTTAAGGCAAGAGCAGAGATTCACCAGGTGAGGGCAATGATGTTCCTAATCTGTGTCAGGAAAGCAGGAGTGTACATTGCTATGGGGATATGTAACAGGAAGGCCTACCTCAGTCTGGGGGCGGTAAGGGAAGAATCTTGAGGAAAGGAGTTTTAGGCTGCGTTCTGAAGGATGAGCAGTAGCTGGTCAGGCAAAGAGGTGGGGGAGAGTCCAGAGAGGTGTCCAGCGCAGGGCAGGGAGTGGAGAGCTGGAATGAGGGTGGAAGCAGGAGACAGGGAGCTGGGCTGGCTGGTGGGGTCTGAGCATGCAGGCTTTGAGGTCACAGTCAGGGCTTGGGCCATTACTTGGAGAGCAGGGTGGGAGTGAGGGGTGGGGGAGGAAGCATTTTAAAGAAAGGAGGGACGTCATTAGAGTTGCATTTCAGAAAGGTCAGTCTGGCTGCTTGGTGGAGAATGTTCTGGAAGAGAGCAAGGACAGGGAGGAGAGCAGTTAGGTGCCAAGCCGTAGGCCAGCCAAGAATGGGCATTGCGGGAACGGGGCAGAGTGGTGGGTCTGAACAGCGTGTAGGAGATGGAGCGAGAGGTCGGGACAAACAATTGGACCTGGGCAGGGAAGCGGGGAGGAAGAGAAACCAACAGCTGCCAGGGGCTGCTTTGGAAATGGTGGGCGTTGGAACTGTTTATCGAGATAGACGATGTGATATGAAGAAGAAATGCAACAAAGAGAAAGATGATCTGTTCATCTTTGGGACAGTTGAAGACAGCTGCAGGGAGATACCTGGTTTGATATTCCTGTATGAAGCTCCACAGAGCAGTGAGGAGAAGGGACACATCCTTGGGAGAATTAGCATGTGGATCATTAAAGTCATGGGAATGGACGGGATGGCTCAGGGAGAGAGAGAGAGAGAGAGAGTGTGTGTGTGTGTGTGTGTGTGTGTGTGTGTGTGTGACTGAGGCACACCAGTATTTGAGACCACCCAAGAACTCTCATCAGTTGTGTGTTAACGTCTCAGACCCACAGCAGCTCTGATGGTAGTGCTGTAAGAGCGCGCGGTGGAGGCCGTGCGTGTGGTGGAGGCCGTGCGTGTGGTGGAGGCCGTGGTCGGTGCAGCCGTGTGCGTTCTGAGACTGCGGAGCAGGGCAGGCACTTCCGTGAAAGGACAATCCTAGTAAAGGGGGTCTCGGGAAGATAAATGAGCTCAGGTCTCTGGCTGACATTTGCCTCCAACCACCTTCACATTCCAGTTATTTGGAGGCTTTTGTGGGTGAATAATCAGTCTTGTTTTCTGTTTCTTACTTCAGGGTTAGAAAGAGAATTTTAGAATGTTTTCTGCTCTTGGCCTTCTGCCCATCCGGTATGAGGAGTAACCAAGGAATATGTGCCTTTTTTAATTTCCAGACTTGAGCTGCAGCTTTTCACTAAATTCACATTATCAATATTTCAGGATGGGTGGAGGTGGTCCAAGAGCACGATCTTCCAGTTGCAAGATGAATAGGTTCTGGGCATGTAATGCACAGCATGGTGACTATAGTTAACAATATTGTGTGTGTGTGTGTGTGTATATATATATATATACATATATTTCTTTTTTTAATTGAAGTACAGTCAACTACAATGTGTCAGTTTCTGGTGTACAGCCCAATGTCCCAGTCATGCATATATATACATATATTTGTGTATATTCTTAAAAGTTCTCACCACACATACACACACACACGAATTGTACTTTGTAAGGTGATGTGACTAACCTTATTGTGGTCTAATCATTTCACAATACATGCATGTGTCAAATCAGTATGTTGTACACCTTAAGCTTATACAAGTCAATTATATCTCAATACAACTGGAAAAAAAGAAATATTTCAGACAACTTCAAAAGTGTTGCTAAGTGTTACAGAGAGTTGAGATTTCTTTAAACCAGAGATGTGGCCATGAAAAAGCAAACATCTAGTGAATCATATTTGGCCAAAGCAGAATTGGTCATTCTTGATAAGACGTGATTATAGTGATATTATATATTCTGACTGGTCAGAATGAGAATTGATTTCATTCCTTCTTTCTACCCCTACTGAGGTCAATATGGACATTCATGCTAGTCCTTGCAATGCTAGGCACTTAATATATAGTAAGTCCTCCCTAAACCTTTTTCACCATTATTATTGTAATTTTGTTATTATTACTTTATTGTATTTGAGTGCTTGTCCGTTGCCCCCATACTGGGACTAAGGAAAGGTTCTTGATCTTTTTATATGTCCTTGGACGTGGCGGGGTCACTGACACAGGTAGAAATAAGGATTTTCTATTATATTCTAGTTGCTTAATTTTGTTAGTAACCTTTTCCCAGTTTGAGTGTGAGCTCCTCAAAGACAGGAATGATGTCTCCTACTTCTTTATTTCCAAAAAGTCTAGCCCTATTCTGGGTACAAGGTAGTTATTTACTCGGTATTTATTTAAAAACTGACAGACTGAAATCATGAGTTTCACTTTTGCCAGTTAAAGACAAGCATAAAGATTATAAAAACACTTTGTGACCTCCCGCTCCAGCAGCAGAAGCAATGCCAAGCCCGCCTAGATTGAAATGCACATCCATAACCTGTAAAAATGCTGGGGAAATGGGCCTTTTACAATTCAGGGATGTGGCAGTCAAAAGTGAAGACATAGCCTTTGTTTTTAAGTATTGCTCTTTGATCAGGGTATTAATATTCATAAAACTCTTGAAAGGAGATTGTCATTAAGTACTAGAGCCATTAAGGTTGTCACCAGGTTTCAGAACGTTGCCACAGAAATGAAATTGCCCCTGTGCTTCCACTGCTCTTCAGATGAACTGCATTCGGTCTGAGCTCCCTCGTTCATTTGCAGACCTGTGCTTCTGAAACCGAGAGGTGTGATTAGAAGTACAGAAATCAGGAGAGAATGCTTGGAAGCAGCATCTGGAATTCAGTGTTGGTGGAGCTGCATTTTTTGTGCTCTTTATGAGGATAATGGCACTGGGAATAGAACACCACTGCCAGAAAACAGTCTCTTGCTGTCACATGAATGCCACTGCACTTAATTGAGAATCGACATTGAGGAGAGGCTGTACACTTTGTTCTCAAAGAGGGTAGCTTGTATTTCTCGACATTGTATCCCAGTGACTTTTACATTAACAAAAGCCAGTGGGCACTGTGGAAATAATCAGTCTTTGGCAAAGCTAAAGACCACCTATTGTTGCAAACACCTTGGAGAAAGCTGTCCATCTGAGCGTCAGGATCTCCAGGATCCAAAGCAGTTCATTTAGAAGAATTTGGTTTCTTCAGAGTGATCTGAATCTTGATGGACGGACATGTCTCTCTAACAATTTTGTTAACAATTAAAACCAAGTAAGCAGTAAACTTAGAATGATACGAGCCAACATATTCTCTATCAATACGAGTCAGGCAAAGTAGAAAAGGTTAACATAGGGGGTTGCTTAGTGCCTTATTTGGTAGTCGTGCAATGTACCAACTGTTATATTTACGTTTGCTACTTTTGGATTTAAGAATGTTTTTTATTTCAGAAAATAGAAAGTAGGCCTTAAGTTGGATCTCGATGAGCATTGTGGGATCTTGGGACAGCTTGTCACTTGTCGTTACTTAAGAAGTTTTGATGATACCTGCTTTTTTGGTGAGAGTTGAGGAGAAATTTAACAGAAAAATCTTTTTAAGTATATAATTCGGATTTTAAGAATTTTGCTAAACTTAGGTGACTTTGTGTGTACAGAATAAGACAGACTTGAGAACTGTGTGTGGGAAGAATTCAGCTTATAAATGGACTGGCCCAGACTTTGGGGAGCTACTGAGGCCCAGAGCAAAGATTAGCTGAGGGCTTCTAAGTATCATGAGGTGACTTTAAATTCTGTTCAAGATTTAGAAAGCAGTCATTTCTAAAGTAGCCAGATAAATTTTGTAAACCACACCTCTTGGAATTGATAGTGATAGTGAGTTTTAACATAAATATTTTCTGTGGCGTTCAAGTCTATCAAATTCTGTTTTATCAGATCGTTTCTAACTTTGTTATTTTTAGTAAGTATTTTAAAAGATCATATAGTACATTTTTAAGCCCAGAGTTAAAATTCTCTATTTAGACAGATCTAGCATATTCTCTTTACAACAGGCCAAGCACATACAATATTCATGGGTTTTATTTGCTTATTTTTTAGTCCTTAAATTGATCTTTAAAAGTTTCAACTAAAGCAGAAATTCAGATCAAATCTTTGAAATCTGGGATGTTTTGAGAGTGTCGGTAATATTTACACTATAGGATTTAATTATCTTGCTGTCCCATTATAAGACTTAAACATTGCTTCTGAATTGGATTTAACGTTTGATTTGATATTACAGCAGCTATCTAATCTTTTGAATGTACGTGGAAAATATTATTAGATCTACTTTGGAAATACAAGTCATTCCAATTGCTGTTTTTTTTTTTCAATTGGAATTTAATGAAAAACTAATTGAGAAAAATTATCACCTCCTACCAAAAACAAAACAAAACAAAACCTGTTAGATGGCAAATAGCAGAAATGAATATTGTGGTAATCATAGTCACCTGAAAAAAATCCCCTAGACCCACAAGTGATAAGTTGTAGGATTGGCACATCCATCTCTTTCCCCAAGTCAGCTACAGTCAGGACTCCAGGGGACCCGAGGACTCTATTGCAGATATTGATTTGTTTGTTATAAACCAATAATGAACTTTCTTTGAATATGTAGCATGATTAGTTTTGTTCTCCACCTGAGGTTCTTGCTTAACTCAGGTTCCAAGAATCCTTTTCTGAGGAAACGGCACTTTCCTTCCTACATAACAATAGTAACCTTCTTATGATAGTGCGCACATGTCCTTAAAGCCATGCTGTTCTAAGTGTGATCCTCATACCCAGTCAGTGAACTGTTTATTACTGGTCTGCAATGAGTTGAAGGGGCTCGCACCGCCATATAAACCAACTACACCACTGAGCTCCCTGTTTAGTTCATCTGTGCTTTGGTGGCTTCCTCAACGAAGGGGGCAAGTGTACTGACTTACCCTCTGGGGGAAGCAGAGTGCCAGTGTTCTCTCTCTCAACGTTCTCTCTCTGACTTTCAAGGGTTTTCTCCAAACTTTGGAAAGTTCAGCTTAGAATATATAAAATATATTTGAGAACATGAGATTTTTGTAGAGCAGTGTTTATAAAGAACAACTTCATATATCCCACATATACAGTGTCCATATTATCATATTTGTTTCACTTCTTTTTCATAAAAGATACTTTCCTGTCTCTGTGTAGTATCAACTTGTACCTAAAATGGATTCCTCGGTAGGTAGATTAATAAACTGAACAATATCATTATGCAATGTTTTATAATATTAATAGTGGTTGATGAGTCTTACTAAGTTAAGGTATATGCAAGTACTTTACAGGCACTAGCATATTTCATCCTCACAACAACCCTCTGCAGCAAGATTTTTATCTTCTTTTTGGAGATGAAGAAACTCAGGCTTACAGAGGTTATATAACCTACCCAGGATCAAACAACTCATCGGTAGTTAGAGCAGTGACTCAAAATCAGGTTGGCCTGGCCACGGGGCCCTTGCTTTTAGCCTTGCAGAAGCCCATCAGGGCCAGTCACATAAATGATCCGTGAGTGAATCAGATTCAGATTCTGGGAACATAGTGGACCAAGCTCATGCGCAAGAAACAAATAGGAATGTGGTTAAAAGATACTTTCTCAAAATGGCATAACAATTGAGACTGAAAGAAAGAAAGGGAACCACTAGGTCTGAGGAAGGAAGGGGAAGCTCAAAGGAGCCAGGTGAGAAAGCTGCGGTTGGGGTCCTAGGAGCGCTTGGATCTGGAAATAAACTCTTGTGTTAACTCCCATGCACTCAGGGACAGTAGGTATGGCTGGACCTGTGCAAGCAGGGAGCCAAGACTTAAACTCCATGTAAAGCTGGGCTCCCCAAGGGCCAGCCAGCCTGTTCTCAAGAAGGGCACTTGAAAAATTCCATCAGACTCATTCCATGTACTGGTGTGGAGTCCAAGTCAACCCCAGTGATGCAGCAGTCTGGAGAAACTGTTTATGCCCAAAGAGTCATAGCCCTCAGATTTGATGAAGCACATTGACTTCTGTCCATTCTCCTAGCATTACCAAAACCAAATCCTCATTCTGCTATAACATAAGGAAATTTTAGAACGCCAAAGATGAAAAGGGCATTTTAAACATAACCAGAAGAAGGAAATTAGAGGAAAAATAAAATTGCTATCAAAGGAAAAACAATTCAACTGGCAGCAATACTTCTTTTTGGCAACAATAAACACTAAAAGACATTGAAATAACATCTAAGAAAAAAATAAGTATTAACCTGGAATTCTTTACCCTGTAACCCATCATTTAAGGAGTGATAATGATGTGGAATACACAGTGATAGGCAAAACTACTGATAAAAACAGTAATCTCACAAACATGATGTTGAGTGATAGAAGCCAGACACAAAAGAGTACCTACTGGATGATTTCATTTTTATGAAATGCAAGAAATAGGCTAAATTAATCAGTAGTGTTAAGTGTCTGAATAGTAGGGGTGAGTACTGACAGGGAAGGGGCATAAGAGAACCCTCTGGTGTAATGGAAATGTTATAAATCTTGATCTGGGTGGGATTTGTTTGGGCGTAAACACATGTAGAAATTAATCCAGCTAAACCCTTTGCATGCATGTGCATTACATCCCTCACTGTGTATTTTCACCACCACCCCCTACAAAAGAATATATTTTTAAAACAGAGAAGGTAAAATAAAGACTTTTTAAGTTTGCCTTTTATAGATGCTCACTAAAGAATTGCTGAAGATGTATTTATGTAAGAATAAAATAGAACCCAGAGGATCAGAGTGGGTTGTAACAATGAACAGTGAGAAAAGAAACTGGTAAATAAGAGATTTCTTTCGAACAAACATTGACTAACAGCAATAATAATGACTTTGGGGGGTAGGGGTTAAAAGCAAGATGGAATTAAAACACTAGATAACAACCAGTGAAGGTGATGGTAATTGGAGTTAAAGTATCCTAAAATTCTTGCTTTTTTTCTGGAGGAGGGTAGAAATGTGATCAACTTTGAGTCAATGTTAAAAATTTAAGGTAGTCACAAAAATAATAGAAACAGAATATTTAACTTTTATATTAATTGGTTGTAAAAGAAGAATTAAGAAGTTATCCAACCTAATAGTAAGCAGGAAAAGAGAAAAATAGAGGCAAAGAAAAGGCATAGTAAATAGGGAAAAACATAGAAGAAATAGGTCCAATTAAGTTAGTAATTATAATATAAAAATATTTTATTAAAACAGATGTAACTTTTTAACATGTTAGAAGGCAGAGATTCTACCATAGTATTTATAATAGACTCCTAAACCAAATGACACGAAGTCAGATGCATAGAAAGTGATAAATCAGGAAGATTTTTTAAAAGGAGAGCCCACATAACTACATTAATGTCTTGCAAAATAAACTTCAAGGCAAAAATATATTTTTAGGAATAATTCATCAGGAAGATATAAAAATCCGAAGCTTGAACTCTCAAATTAAATCAAGCAAATTTTGATAGAATGACAAGGAGAAATCCACAAACTCTTAATTACAGTGGGAGACTTTAACACACATCCCACGGAAGATGATACCTTAAGCAGATAGAAATGACCAAAGGTGTGGAAGAGCTGAACCATGCTGCTGATGAACTTGATCTTTTGAATATGTAAAAATCCCTGCCCCAGTAATTACACAATATATACATTCCATGCACGACATACATCATTGACAAATTTGAACATGTGTTATTGATACAAAAGAAGAACCAGTAAAGGATAAATCAGACAAAGTATAAGAGAACTGGTAGTGTTGAGGCTTGGGGCAAACCGGAGAGAGGGTGCCTTCTTAACAGTAAAACAAAACAAAATAAAAATACTTCTGCAGCACATAGCTTCTGTGAGAAACTTCTAAGTGATTGCACTATTCTGAAATCATCCAAGCACAAACATCTGATGCTGCCTTTCCATCGTTTTGCCCGCTCTCTGATCAGTTGATGATTCAGACAGCTGTATACGTAAAAGGGAAAGGTGTTACCGGTGAATAAGACCCACCCCTAATCATTCACCTTCGGGGCTGTAAACACTTCTGGTGTGGGCGACAGGGCGTCGGGGGACAGGGGTGGAGAGCACGAGGCTATTGTCTTAAATTAGGTGTAAAGAGTCCATGATAAATTTTGGATTTTTCATTGTCCCTGGTCCTCAGAAGGTCACCTCTAAGAGAGGTTATATGGAATCTTTCTCTGAAGATGTTGAGGAATTAATCAAATAATTTTCTTCTTGGATACAGTTGAGACTTTATTTATGTATTGAACACATTTAATAAGTGCCTACATTTTGTCATGGCTGAAAGAATTACATGACCCTGAGAAGTCCTGGACATAAATTCTCTTTGTGAGTTAGGTGAATGCAGGATTTACAAGGAACACTATATAAGTGAATGAAGCCATCTGATTGTCTCCCCTCCTCTTCCGTGGTTTACAAATAATGTTCAATGTTGTTCAATATCATGGTTGTAATGCACTAGATTTGTTGTATATCCTTTTAATTTGTTAATCTATAGCATTCTCAACCCCTTATAAATGATTCATGGTAGCCTCTAATTTTGTTAGATTTTAGTATCTGTTCTGTATCTTTCACTGACCTAGAAATTCTACAGGCAGCTCCATTTTTAGGCTGATGAAATGCAGTGATCCCTGAAGTGATCTGTGCAGTCTCCCACAGGTAACCTCCTTCAGGCTTGAAATGATTCCATTTATTACCGTGAATCCCTGCCCTTGAGAACATATTAGCTGAATGTTTGCTAATATCCTTCTCCCTTCTGCCTTTGCATACTGGATACCAGCCTGTCTCCTAAAATCTTCCTTAACTTTTCAAGTTAAGGCTTTGATCACCAAATTACGTATCCCATGAGTATTTTTGGTTGACAAAAGAGAAATAAAACAACCCGTAACTGTTAATTTTATAGCATAATTGAAGAGCTAAAGCAGCTATTCAGGGTGAGCATCACCCCTAGCTCTAAGGAATAAATAATGCTCAGGTTTGTATTTTCCTATTTTATTTTTTTTTCCTTTTGATTTTTTTTTTATCGAAGTATAGTCAGTTTACAATGTTGTGTCAATTTCTGGTGCATGGCATAATGTTTCAGTCATACATGAATATACATATATTTGTTTTCATATTCTTTTTCATTATAGGTTACTATAAGGTATGGAATATGGTTCCCTGTGCTGTACAGTAGAAACTTGTTTATCCAGTTTTGTGAGAATTTTCCTTGCAGTTCTGACAGTAAGAGATATTCTACCAAAGTTCAGCAGGTATTTTGTGCGAATTGTTCCATGTGTAGATGTAGTTTTCGTTGTTTCATGGGAGAGAGTGGACGCTGTGTCCTTCTACTCTGCCATCTTGGCAGGCCTTTTGTGTATTTTTCTAAAAGTGCTAACTACTCATCCCTTTGCAAAGAGTAATAAACTACAACTGTACTTGGTCACAGACACACTGGGCCTCAGAGTTCTTACCACAGCAGAAGTCATCATTGACTGCATTTGTGTGAAATCTGACAGGCTGTCAGCACAGCTGGGTTCACAAACTCCCAGTCTTGGTGTCTGTGTCCAGCATCTCTCCGGTTTCCCATACCCACCCCTAAGGTTTCAGTCCTTAGTGTGTGCACTGAACAAAGGTTGACTTGCTCTTCTTGGCCAGTGGAGAGCTGGCTTTGTTGCAGACCCAGACATATTTGAACTGATTAGGTATTTTCCACTTTATATAAGGTAAGGGGCCTGTCAAGGTGATAGTGACAGATTTCTCTGGATTATCTTTGTGTCATTGCTGTACCTTAAGCGTTCCTATGAAAGACTTCACTACATGTGAGTCCCTAGTTGAAGTGTTACCTAAATGCTTTTCTGATTTAGGCTCAAGTAGCAATTCACGTTGAGCTATAAATATGAAAGTGGTTTGGTTTTGGAGTTTTCTTTTTTCCTTTTTTCTTTTCTTTTTTGCCACTTAACAGTTTCTTCATTTTGGGTTCATCACTTTTGAGCTTAGATTAAAACAGGCACCTAAAGTCATAAAATTTGACAGTTAAGTGGACAGTAGTCTCATTACTTAAATAGCTTATATAATTTTTATGAATAACACTAAGGCCACAACAGATAAGTGAGTGGAGGACATGAACAATTCCCTGAAGTGAAAATCCAGATGGACAGTGTGCATTTTAAAAACTGTTCAACACATTAGTAACCATCGAAATGTCAATGGAAACAACCATGAAGTATCCTTTCTCATCTTTAAAATTCTACTTTGGTGGGTTACTTAAGTTTCTCTAAAAATTTTAATTGTAAAAAGGCATTAAAGATTTTGACATATCTTGCTAAATGGATCAATTTTAATGCCTGTTATGAAAGTGTCTGCAAGTGTTGTATCAGCTATCCTCCCAGGCTTGCCGGTATAGAGGGGAGACGCCTGTCTCTGCACTCCTGTGTATGTTGAGATGATCCAATTTTAAAATGAGTGAACAAATTTCTGCATAACTATATAATACTTTTGAGCATTAAGTGAATATTTATGAAGATTTTATCTAACACAAAGAGATGCTTATAAGAAGGACCAGTGGCACTTCGGGTAGCCCCAGCCCCACACCTCACACAGTCAGATAGGGTCTAAGGGAGACTGAAAGGGTGCATGGTATCCAGCACCCACTAATCACCAGGGTGGTAACCCATTTCTTTTATTCCCACTTCATACAACCTAAGGAACGAATGTTTAAAACCTGGGCAAAACAGTCCATTTGCATAGCTCACTTCCTCCCATCCACTGGAAAATGGTTTTGCAAATAGTAAAACTCATTTCCGTGGTTAAATCATCAACTACTCCTTGGAAGAAACCGGGATCGTCTCCAAGCAAAATGAGTTTCTGATGTTAAAACGTTCTTGCCTGCAGCGCCTCACTTAGTTTTGAATGCGTAAATGATGGGGCTGCTGTCTTCTCGGGACGCATGCAAGACATCAGGATCATCAGTCGTTCTCCAGTTCCCTTAGCTTAATCTCCGTCCTGTCGTCTGTTTGTGTCTGTGACGGATTCCTCAGAAACCGCCTTATGAAGAGAGCTGATCTTTCTGCAGGTGTCCTTACTACTGAATCAAAATGAATAGAAGAAAGCTCTCAGAGAAAGATTTATCTTGGGAATCTGAGACATCATCACGTGTGTTTCTTTTAACCTGAAAACACCTGCCATTCTTTGCTGTTTCTGAAGGGTGTGCCTCATTTAGAGGCAGCAGCAAAATCTCACAATCAGCATCATTTTATTTTTAAGGTAGAAAAAAATTAGAATGATGAACTGTTTTGACTGGTGCATCACTGAAGTCCTGATGAAAGCTGTTCTTATAAGCACATCTGATAAGTCTTTGTTGTATAATATTTAAGTTCTCTTCAAGTGCTGGGTGTTGATGGAAGCTTTGAGGTCTGTTTGTGTGCTGACTCTTCAGGCTTGGAGATATTAGAGGCTTGGACTCCTCCTTATCAAAAATCGTGGATAGATCACAAGTGAGCTGGTTGCATCTATGTCTGACTTCTTCATGTATAGAATTTATGGTGTCCACTGATTTTATAGACATGTCTTAGTACTGTAAAGAGGTTGGGTGGGCTTGGGAATGTGACAACCTGGGGTCAAGTCCTGACTCTGCTAGATACTAGTCATATGACCTTAATTTACTTAATTACATCCGTACTTCAGAAGAAGTTTGCTTCTTCACCTGAAATGTGGGAATGACAACATTCATTTGCAGAGTTGTGAGGATTAAAGATAATATACGTACTTATATAAGAATCAAAATGTGTTAATTACCATGAATACTTCCTTAGCATTTTATTAACATTGTGTGAGTACTTGAATAAGCTGCTTTTTGAATAACTTTATGATTCCCAAATCAACCCAGTGCAGTTGGGCTCAACTTCTAGCCTAGATGAGGAGTTCTTCCAGATTACGCACAAGACCCCTTCCACTGACTTTGTGCTCCGGAGCACGCACTGGTGAGATGGCCAGGGAGCCCCCGTTGCTTTCTCAGACCTGGGAATGCAGCCCTTTTCACCAGAAAAACCAACAAACTCATGTAGGAGTCAGTCCACACCTTTGTATTCATTAGCACCATGCTGAACCAAATTTATTTAATTGGATGCTTAATAATTCTGATTCAGACACCTTATAGGGTGTGAGAAAGATATATTCTATTTCTGCCGGGAACTTGCAAAGTATCCAGAACAGTATGTTAAAAAAAAAAAAGTCAGTGCTCATAACTTAGTTCATTTCTTACGCCTCTCTAGCCCAGTCTGAAACCCCATGAAGCACTGTCAGAAAGTGTTCACCCTGGAAACGATCCAAATATCCATCAGGAAGAGAACAGACCAACAAATTGTATATTCATTTGATGGAATACTACTCAACAGTAAAAGAATTCTGAGGCTTTTTTCTTATATATATATATATATATATATATATATATATATATATATATAAATTTTTTTATTGAAGTATAGTCGGTTTACAATGTGTCAATTTCTGGTGTGCAGCACAGTACTTCAGTCATATAGAAACATACATATATTCGTTTTCGCATTCTTTTTAACCATAAGTTACTATTGAATATAGTTCCCTGTTCTATACAGTATGAACTTGTTGTTTACCTATTTTATATATAGTAGTATCTACAAATCTTGAACTCCCAATTTATCCCTTCCCACCCGCTTTCCCCCCAGTAACCATAAGTTTGTTTTCTGTCTGTGAGTCTGTTTCTGTTTTGTAAATAAGTTCATTTGTCTTTTTTTTTTTTTCATTCTACATATAAGTGATATCATATGGTATTTTTCTTTCTCTTTCTGGCTTACTTAGAATGACAATCTCCAGGTCCATCCATGTTGCTACAAATGGCACTATTTTATTCTTTTTTATGGCTGAGTAGCATTAATAGATGGAACAACATGAGTGAGTTTTAAATACATTATATTGAGCCAAAGTAGCCAGACACAAAACAGTATATACTGTAAGATTTCATTTTTGTGAAGTTTGTGATGAAGCAAATCTAATTTATGACGATGGAAGTCTGAATAGCAGTTATCTCTGGAGATATTGACTAAAAAGGGGCAAAAATAGATTTTCTAGGGTCATGGAAGTGTTCTGTAGCTTACAGATAAAAGGTATATGTACACACACGTTCATCAGGCCGTACGCTTAAGATATGTGCATATACACTCTGGAAGTTATGTCTCCATCTGGGAAAAAAAAAAGAGTCCAAGATAGGGCACCATTTTATTTGGAGAAAGTGAGTAAGGTGAGGGTAGAAAGAAATTCACTCTTAAAATAGTGATCTTTCTAGGGTTTACATTTTTACAAACTCTGTTTCTATAAAAATGAATCTACCATTGAATTCTGATTTTCAAACAAAATACAACTTGTTAGGGTAGCTCCCAGTAGATGAATGAATTGGATCCTTTTACTTTAATGTAAAGTTTTAGCTCTGAAACAGAATAAACAACATTACCAGTGAGTTCCAGCCCTGAAATGCTAGAAGTTTGAATTTAGAAGGAACATTGATTTTAAATCTCTTTGGATGAATCGACCGTTCAGTTCAAAGAAAAGAACAAGTTACGTTGTAGATTCATCATCCCATCTTGGATTTGTAAAACTCCATGGGAGAAGCAGGAGGATAAATTACTCAGTCGAATGTGGGAGTGTTTGAACTCACAGGAAATTGATTTTCATGCAAGACATCTTCATTTTATGCATAAAGAATGAGCCATTAGTTGCTTACTATCGTTTTGCTCTGTGGTATGCTTCTTCTGAGACTGGAAGAGAGAAACAATGAATCAAGCAAGGGGGGCACATACGTAGGCATCACCTAAACGTAATAAACATCCAACTTCCAAATCATCTGGAAGGCAAACACCGATGCTGTATCTTCACTTTTTTTCCTTAAAAACCTTGGTTGAAAAATTTATATACAACCTCTTGTGTTACAGTGTTCAAAGCCTTTCATGATCTTTTTTCTCAGTCTTTCTAGACATTTCCCCGTACGTTTCTGCAGGAAACCCCACCCCCAGCTTTCTATCCACAATGAACTATGTGATAGTTCTTTAAAACTCTCTCAACAATTCCATTTTGGCCTCTGCCGTGTGCTTCCTGTCTCTACATTAATCACAAACACCATGCCTTACATAGAATAGGCGTTAAAAGTTAACGGAATTAAGGAAAGTGGAGACAGAAAGCCTGCATCTGTCTGAACAGCAAAGATTAAAAGAAAAAAAACAAAATGTTTCAGATTTACCACTTCACAGTACACAGGTTTTGCACTAAAAAAGATTTCACGGAACCTTTCAAAAGCCTTGTCTTTCCCTGACTTCAAAACTTTATAATACTGGGTAATTAAGATTTTTATTCTAGGAACATAAAAGGTCACTCAGACTTCTTTTTGTAACAAAATAGTTTAACAGTTGCAGGAAAAGAAAAGCAAAACAAAGGGAAAAAGATTAATTCTGAAACTCTATATGCTAAAGTTAAAAAGTAAACAGATTTAAATCATTTTATTTTTATAATATTAATGTTATAGTTTAAAGCCCCACAATCTGCTGTGGGCCATAGTGTGTGGCAGCATTATGAGCAACTGTGGCCTTGTATCCTGGAATCTGTCACCAAGGTCTAATAGCTGATTAGAGATCCCAAAGATAACAATTGTTTTTCCAAACATTTTTTTTTTCACAAAAATGTGTGTTTAATGAACATTAATTGAAGGTAGAATATGTCAACACTGTTTTTCTCATAGCTAAGGATTTAACATAACTTCTGATAAAGTTTTAGGATATTCATGTATGTACTATATATATTTATATATGTATATATATTTATACATATATTTATACATACATATATTTATACATCTATGCATATATAATATCTGTTATATATATTTATACATATTTACATGTACACAGAGTGTACCTGCATATCTATGAGATGACATCCAATAAATTATTTACACATGGTGGGGCAGTATAATGCTCCTCTTTGCTCCTACCTCAGGACCTTTGAAATTGCTGTTCACTCTTTCTAGAATGCCCCCCCCAACCCCTGTAACTGTGTAGGGCTCTCTCACATCCTGGGTCTTCACCCTTGTTTGTTCCTTTCACAGTCCTTCTCAGAACTTGCAGTATGTATTTGATTCCTTATAAATTCCTTAATATGAGATCCACAAAAGCAAGGATGTTGTCTGTTTTATTCACGTTATATTCCCAGTACTTAGCATGATCCCACCCATATTAGAGGAGCTCTTAAATATTTACAAAATGAATGGTTGAATGAATGACTTAGAGGTTATCTGACCAACCCTCCACCACACACATGAATTCCTGTTGTAGCATCCCCAGTAAGAGCCTACAGTCACAGATTGAAGGGCACTTATAAAACAATTTGGGAACAAACTGAATCCAGAAGAGGTAAAAATAAATAAATAAAACAAATGACCCAAGTTGAGAAAGAGAAGGAAAATTTCATAGAGCATTTAGCAGGGAGGAAGAAGAAATCAATCTGACCCACTTTATATTATGGAAAGATGACTGGTGGATAGAAACTGCATCGTTTGTCAAAGTTTAATTAGTTTTATTCCTTAATCCCCAAGAAGTTAATATCTGTGTAGTGCTTTAAGTTTACAAATACAGTTTTATGACATTATTTATAACTAAGTGGCTAAGTAAATAAAAGCAGGCCATGTGAGGAGTAAAGATGGGACTATATCATGAGCTAAAGAGTATAAGGTCCCATATAGAAAATGCTGCACATGACTCATCAAATGTGGACCTCATAATCAGTGGGACAGTTATAATTATTCCCATTTTTCAGATGTGGAAACTGAGTCTCAGAGACTGGAAATGACATGCCTCAAGTTCATACATCTTATGCATACCAGGTTCCAAATCTGATGCCAGATATTTAGAATCTAAAGCCCAACATATGATGGGAAAACTCAGTTCCAATTTTTGCAACAATCCTGGGAAGCAAATTATAAAAAAGAAATTAAACATTTATATCTCCCCCATCCTAATGTAAGCCTCCTTTCCATGTTGATATTCATGTCAAGATATTCCTTTATAAATTTTTTTTTTAAAATTACAAACTTGTTTTAAAAGTCCTCTACTCTCACTTATTCTGTAAACACTTTGTAATGATGGATTGAATTGATGTGAATTGAATTGTTTGGATTTAAAAGGTGCTTAGCTCTGCAGTTACCCTCTTTTGCCACAAGAGGTCACTTATGGGCCAGTGAGGCCAAGACCGCTGAGGGGTTTATGAGACGTAAGACAGTTGGGGAATTAAAACATACAGACCACGTCAGGACTCCTGACAAGGTGTGAAGTTGATGACTCATTGGATCAAGGTGGCAGAAAGTGAAGTATTGGTGGGGTTTAGACATCCTCTGACGAGAGAGTGGCAGAATACGCGAGGACAAGTAGCGCGGAGGCCTCGGCTGGCTGTGATCCCCCGTGACATACAACTATTGTCCTAAGCAAACAAACACGAGTCAGCATCTGCAGTGTTTCGGGCTCTGCGCTGGATGTTTGGACAAGGATGGCAAGGACACAACCCCTTCTTCCCCCAAAGCCGCTGTCTAGCGGGGGGACCGACAGCCTTCTTCCACTAAACCCCGTGTTTTGCCTTCAAGATGAGGCTGCACACGGGGAGCCTGCCGTGGCCTGCCGCCGGGCGTGTTTGCTGTCGGCCCACGCGCTGCTCCCTAACTCATGCTGTGCTTTTTCGTACACCTGGCTGGCTCCCCTCATTTTGCGTTACCTGCCTGGCTCCCGTAGACACTGGAGTTTTGTGCCTGCTATTTTCCCTGTCTGCTCTCTCTCACCTTGCCCGCTGTGAGTACCAACCCTGTCTACTTCCGTGCTTTTTTTTTTTTTTTTTTTTAAAAAGGTTTGGTTACCGCCGCCCTGGGCGTTTCAGGGCCTCAGCTGTCTTGCTGTCTCAGCAGCTGCTGTAACAAAGGACATGTCAGCTACTTCTACTCTAGATGAGATCTGAAGTAAATGACCTTGTTTGCCTCAAAGAGGAGAACCAAGGGCTTGTGGGGAGCCGGGGGTGGGGTGCAACCAGGGAGCAGGAAGTTCCAGCTGGAGCATCTGGAACAAGGCTGACCCTGAGGGTACCAGTGGCCAAATGTTCGTGGCACCAGGCAGCCTCCAACGGTGTGTGATCCTGTCCTTTCTCTCCTAGAGTTTTATTTCATCTTTCCCTTTTTCTTATTTCTTACCTTATTCCATTATCTCTCCCATTTTACCCTTTTCTTCCCCTGTTATCGTCTCATTGCTTTCTGCTCCCTCTGGTGGCCCTAATAGGAACTGCTGGTGATGCAAGGGCTGAATTGGGCCCTTAAGTGGATGTTGTTTGGCTGGTGTGGTGGTGTAACTCAGTTGCATTTGAAGATCTTTGGACACGGCATGCACTGTCCACTTCCTGCCATGGTGCCTACGCTCAGTCACACACCTACAGCTGCATTCATCCCATTTACCTGCCTGGCCCCAGCTCTGATCCCACCTGTGTGCTCCAGAGGTTATTTAAATGAAAGAATGTGCATGATGCCTGTGCTATGGTAAAGATGTGGCTCTTCTAATACCTGGGAGCTCAGGTGTCCCCACCAATTTTTACCCTTTAATGGCTTCCCGTGTTAATTTGTCAGAAGCTGGTCCTGTGCAGGTAAGGGGACATTTTATTTATTAGCTTTCTTAAAAATATCAAGTATTATACAAGAGCTTTCAGCCTCTGTCTGAAGCCTGTCAACCCATGTGTATTAATTTCTTGTTGCTGCTGTAACATTATCACAAATTGATCGGCTTATAACAAAAATTATCTTACAGTTCTGTAACTCAGAAGCAGACACAAGTCACAAGGGGCTGAAATCAAGATGTCTGTTGGGCTCTGTTCCTTGCTGGAGGCTCTAGGGGAGGATCCATTTCTTTCCTCATCAGATTGTCAGCAGAATTCAGTTCTTCAAGGTTGTCAGACTGAGGTCTGCATTTCCATGCTGGCCATCGGCTGAGGGCCATTCCAGCTTCCAGAGGCCACCTTCATTCCTTGGCTCACACCCACCCCCTCACCATCTTCCCCCATCAACAGTGGGGGTCAAGTCCCTCATGTTTCCAGTCTCTCCTTCTCCTTCTGTCTCATCGCTGTGATACGGTTAGAAAAGATTCTGTGCTTTTAAAGACTCAGTGATTAGGATGGGCCTATCCAGGTAATCCTGGATCATCTCTGCTTCTCAGGGTCCTTCCCTTTAATCACAACTGCAAAGTCCCTTCATCACATAAGGTTCCATCTGCACAAGTTCTGGGGATTAGGGCCTGGACAGCTTTGGGGGCCATTATTCTACAGACCACACTGCTGATGCTGGCTCTTAAGTTGGTAGGAACTTCACATGGTAATTGTATTTGAAACCAGACATAGGGTGGCCTGCTGAGTAAAGCACTTGACCAGGGATGGGGAAAGCTTGGGTTTCATTCCAGCCCTGTGGTCATGACCCTGGCCAAGGCTGTGGAGCTTTGCTTCTTTTAGGATATTGCTGTGATATCTAGCTTTAAACTGTCTTAGAAAATGAAAGTGAATAAAATTGATTAACCAGAATTTTCAATCACTGGTATAACTGGTATAAGAATATTGAGTAGATACCTTCTTAATTACTAAGAGAACCCAAGTTTTATTTGGGGTAGCAAGATGTCCAACCAAAAACAAAAACGACAACAAAATCTATGGGTTTGAGCTTTCCTTGCAGCTTGGGATGGTCAGTGTGACATATTTTTGGTTGAGATAATGAATGGAAGTTCCTGGATAGGAATTCCAGGAAAGCTCTGTCACAGGAGCTGACTCAGCCAGTACTCACCCCTTCTTGTCCTGTGCCCTGCCCCGTCTGCCTGCTTGGAATACAGACATGGTGGCAGGCACTCGGGCTGCCATCTTGAAAGTATGTGGATGAGAGACAGGCCCTAAGGATGGCAGACTGGAAAGCTAGAAAGAGTCCAGTCCCCAACAATATTGCAGAGCCCCCATACCAGCCCTGGACTGCCCACTTCTAGATTTCTTTTCCATGAGAGAAAAAGATGTCAGTGGCAGAGTTAGAGAGGGGAAAGAAGTAAGAGGTGCTCTGTTCCTAAAGAGCTGAATTCAGTTCTTCACTAGGCTCTGTGCTCTAACAGTTGACTCTTACTCTAAAGGTTATCACAAGATTCAGAAGTGTCTCCTACCAGTAGGAAATGAGCTGTGAAAAATAATGTTTTTGTTTTGTTTGCGGGGGGGGGGGGCGTAATTAGATTGATTGATTTATTTATTTTAACGGAGGTACTGAGGATTGAACCCAGGCAGGACCTCATTCATGCTAAACATGCACTCTACCCCTGAGCTATACTCTCCCCCCAAATAATGTTTTCTTAATAATAAATTTAACTCTATCAAATGACCAGAAAAAAGAAGGTATTAATGTGTGTCTAACTCTTTTAAATTGAAATACTTTTTCACATACATTATCCCATTTTATTATCAAAATAACCCCACGAAGCAGGTGGGTCAGTCATTGGCACTGCTTTCATTTGCAGTTCAGGAAACTGAGACACAAAAAGCAGCCTTCCTACAGAATCCGAATCCTTATTTATATCTTTGACTCTAAGTCCTTGGCTCTCTCCTACTCCTCACTTTACAAGGTTCATTCCTTAATGTTGTATTTTAAAGGAATCATTAGTATATGATGTGGAAAAAAAAGACAAAAAGTGTTCTCCTTTGCCTGTGATGTGTATTTAACATGGTAAAACTCTAAGAATATTCTTCTCAAGGCTTCCCTCCCCCCAGGATTGGGCAGCTCACTCAGGCTGGTTCTGACTGAGGAGGAGTTGGGCAGCGCCCCAGGGAGACCTCTCGGAGATGAGGATGGCCGGGCCCTGGGGACTGATCTGTGACCCCGGAAGCCACTGGCAAGCGCCGCCCTCTGGTTCCCTGATTTCCTCCAGCTCTTCATCTCCAGTACAGCATGGCAGCCCAGGCTGGCCCTGCAGCAGAGTCCCTGGGTGGGAACAGTTCCTGGGGAAACAGAGTTGTGGACAGGAAAGGCAGCCCACCACCTGTCTTCAGCAGTCACTTCACAGAACTGAAGTAGATTGACCCCCAGATAGAATAACTCGCTCTGCTACTGCAGTGAACTATCTGGTCAGAAAGATTTCAGATTTTCTAAGTCTTGTGGGGTAACCTGAGGGGCAAAGTGCTGATTTTTTATGATGATGAAATGGCATCTAGGCCAAAGAGTACAAATGACAGCCCCCAACACAAACGACACCCTCGTTTTCAGATTGCTTCCCCCATCTGAAGGCCTGAAGAATTCCCAGTCCAAACTGTGAGCTTTTAAAGGTACATGTGTCTTGTATAATTTCACAAGATCATAATGCTTTAGAAAATTTATAAACTGAAGAGGAATAAAGTACAGTGTGTTCCCACCAGGCAGAGCAGAGGTCACGCTTCAAATGCTTTCTTTTTCTTTGAAGAGGCAATGACTTTGACCTGTACCTTCTATGACATTTAAAAGCCCTATGTTGAAGGTCATTTATTGGTAAATTAATTGGCTTAAATCTTCTCTTTTCAAATTCTGGATTTTTTCCAGTATCTAAGATAATTCCACATCTGAGTCAAAATGACAAGATTCAGAACATTGAAAAACCATCGTCATGAATGCAGATTTACAGAGGGCTTCCTACACATGTACATTGTTAAAGGCATCCTGAGGGCTACTAATTACAGTGGAGGCTTGGTCTCTGCCATCAAAGTATTTAGAATCTAAAGGGAGAGACAGATTAAACACCTGGTAAATAAGAGCAAAAAGATGCAATGCTTTATGACTATTTGCAGCATCCTATTTGAGTTAGCAGATGTCTCCTGGCCAACATGATCTTCTGCTCTTGTTTGCGTTGGTTAGAACTGTTGGTTGTAATTAATAGAAACTCATGTATGCTAGATTAAGGAGGGAAGAAAGTAGGGAGAAGATATATTTAAAGAATATGTAGTTTTTTATGGGTCCCAAGATCGTGCAGCCTGGCCACAGGAGGGACTGGAACGCTAGCAAGAGCCCGGGAGAGTTTGTTGTTTGTTTTGTGCTTTGTTTTTGCCTCTCTTATCCATCTTTTCTCAGTTTCAGTCTCTCTGTGCCAGTTAACACATCTTCTACCAAGCCCCTTCTGTCCAAGATGGCTAAGTTGGTTTTTGTTCTTCCGTTCGTGCAACTAGCCCAGATTAGAACTGAAACCTCTTGGTCCCGTTTATGCATTTCTGCAGAAAGACCTCTGACCTATCTTCGGTAAGGGACCTGCCCCTAGTCAGTTGGCTAAGGCCCAGTGGAATAAATGAGACTAACACAGGGCAACCCCTAGGAACATGTGGGTGTTGGAAAAGCAATTCTAGAGAAGGCAGAACAATGATGAGCTGCACAGAGGTGTCTTCTAGTCTGACTGAAGAACAAAACTTTGGCTTCACACCGGTGGGCCACGACCCTGGGTGGGGAACGGAAGGTGGGAGGGTAGAGACTCATATTTATTGATGCTCCTTCCTTGAAACCACCCACCCAGATAACACGGCTTCTCCATGGACTGAATGAATAGTAAATCCTCAGTACATGGTGTAGATTTTTTTAATTGTATGTAGATGCTCTTGTAATGAATACAATTTAAATTCCTTTAAAGATGTTACAGAAGTGATCCTGTCGTTTGGTCATCGTGTATCTTTTTCAGTCGCTGGGCACTGATAGGAAAGCTGTCCTTGTGCCAAGAGTCCCTTTTTTGGAAGATAAGGGAGCCCTGTGTATAAGGCTAGGTATGGACTCAGTGACTACGTGAGTAGTTGTGAGTGTTGGCTGTGAAGGTCAACAAGATGCTCTACACATGAATTTTATAAGTCCTCAAGATGCTCTACACATGAATTTTATAAGTCCTCCCTTTTTTTCTTGTATTGTCATGAATTTGTCTATAGACGCCATACTGCATGGAAGTATGTTATATGCATAATATAGTAAATTGGTAGAAAGCCCATTCTCAACCATAAAGAATTATTTTAAGGGCTGTATTACTTTCAGCTCTTTTCAGTAACAGGAACTCAGCCAACACAAGGTTAATAAGAAGTGCTTTGTAATGTGCCATGGGGGATAGTTAAGTCTGGCTTGTAGTTGTGTGGTGATTGTTGACACGCTTCTAAAGTGTTTTAAAATATCCCTGAAAGGAACCTTAAATACTGAAGTACTGTTTGCACCATTTTACAAACTCTTTTCCTCAGTATTGCAAAGGGAAAGTTCCATTCCAGCCTAAAAATAACAGTAACGATCAAATAATAGTAGTAGAAGCTAGTATTACTCTGGCAGTTTCTTGATACAGGGACGCCACACTTTATAAACATGTTTTCATTTTATTCTTGCAACAGATGTCGATACCGTATCCGCCCCCTGTTTTATAGGGAAGGAAATAGAGTTTGAGAAGCCTGCAACTCGTGTCAAATTATTTGGATCCAAATTAATGTGCTTTTACTGTTTGTAAAATACTCCCTTGAATGGAAGAAATGATGACAGATGCAATTAACTCTTTAGGCTAACTGGGGAAAATTCAGACATTGCTGGCACATTGAAGAGATGCATAGCTTTGTCATTAAGACCAGATCCCTGAAAAAACGATACTGGGCAAGTTCAAACCTCTGCCCCCACTGCTTACCTGCTTTGTGACCCTGGAAAAGTTTCCCCTCTTTAAAATGAAGATGGATAATAACTCCTTCATAGAGTTGGTATGAGGATTAAATAATATTTAAACATGTAGAAGAATTCCTGGAACATAGGAAATGCCACTCAAGTGCTCTTTTTTTTAATTGAAGTACAGTCGATTTACAATGTTGTGTTAATTTCTGGTATACAGCATAGTAATTCAGTTATACATATGTATATATTCCTTTTCATATTCTTTTTCATTATAGGCCATTACATGGTATTGAATATAGTTCCCTGTGCTATACAGTAGGACCTTGGTGTTTGTCTATTTTATATATAGTAGTTAGTATCTACGAATCTCAGGCTCCCCATTTAACTCTCCCCACCCCCTCTTTCGATTGGCCTGGAGCCTGTGCACTGGGTGTGTTAGCACAGCCGAGGGTGTTGCCAGCACTACTTCTGTAAGCTCAAAGGCCAAATCAGCGGGGCAGTCTGCATAGGCGGCAGGGCACAGTATCAAGTACTTTCTCAGCTCCGTAGTTCTCCATCTTCTAGTGCTTTCCAGACCTCTTTGCTCTGCCCGTGAATGGGGCTCCACGACAGCGAAGGAGCCCGGGCACAGTGCACAGACGGCGAGTGGGGCAGTCCCAGCCCCGCCTGCAGCCCAGGCTCGGAGAACTGGCAGGGGCCTCCCTCCAATCAGTGGGCACTGCCCTCTCAGGGCTGCCACACTTCTGTTTTAAATCCAGAGAGTGTCATCCCTAGAAACTAAGGAACCCTAACTAATTGGACAATAAAAGAAGATTGTGATCTAGAGACAGCGGTGCACGTCATGGAGTTTGCAGAGATTCTGATTGCCCTCCTGCTCCGCCACTGGCCGGCTGGGGCCCGCAAAAGCCTCTTAACCTCATGGTGCTGATTTCCCCTGCAAGGAAAATGAGATACAGCTCACTGGCCCTCTCTCTCCTCCCCAGGAGTCCTCAGATTAATTGCTACTTGTAATTCATTTTCATTTGGTTCAAAGAAATACAAGTATAGAAATACTAGGGTGAAATACTGTTTTTCTATAACTCAGGAGAGATTATCTATCTTAGTTAGAATGACCATTTAGTTTATCCTCAAATTTGGACACTTTTGAGATTAAAAGGAGGCACTAAGCATAATTCAAATTACATAGATTTTATTGGAGGGCGGTTTGGCAGTTTCTTGACAAAGCTAAACACACTCTTCCCATACATATGATCCAGCAGTCATGCTCCTTGGTATTTATGCAAAGGAGCCAAAAGCTTATGTCCACACAAAAACATGAACATAGATATTTATAGCAGCTTTATTCATAATTGCTTAAACTTGGAAGCAACCAAGATGTCCTTTAGTAGGCGAATGATGAACAAACTGTGGTACATCCAGACAGTGAAATATTATTCAGCACTAAAGAAATGAGCTATCAAGCCATGAAAAGATATGGAGGAAACTTAAATGCATATTACTAAGTGAAAGAAGCTTCTCTGAAAAGGTTACATACGGAATGATTCCAACTATATGATATTATGGAAAAGGCAAAACTATGGAGACAGTAAAAAAAAAAATTAGTCTTTGCCAGTGGTTAAGAGGGAAGGAAGGATGAATAGGTGGAGCACAGGGGATTTTTAGGGCAGTGAAACTATTCTGTATGGTATCATAATGGTGGATGCATGTCACCATACATTTATCAAAACACATAGTATGTACAATATAAAAAATAAACCCTAATGTAAACTATAAATGTAAACTGTAAATGTAAACTGTAAATGTAAACTATAAATGTTGGATAATAATGATATCTCAACGTAGATTCATTGGTTGTAACAAATATACCCCACTGGTGGGAGATGTTAATGATGGAGGAGGTTGTGTGTGTGTGGTGGGGTGTGGGAAGAGGGGTGAGAAGGAGATATGTAGGAACTCTGTACTTTCCACTCAATTTTGTTGTGAACCTAAAACTTCCCTAAAAACATAAAGGGTAAAAAATAAAGGAAAAAAGAAAAAAGAGGACACTAGTGAACTCATCTATAAAAGAGAAACAGACTCACAGACATTGTAAACAATCTTATGGTTACCAGGGGAAAGGGGTTAGGAAGGGGTAAATTTGGGAGTTTGAGATTTGCAAATGTTAACCACTGTATATAAAAATAGATAAAGAACAAATTTCTTCTGTATAGCACAGGGAACTATGTTCAATATCTTGTAATAACCTTTAATGAAAAAGAATATGAAAATGAATATATGTATGTATACACATGACTGGGACATTATACTGTACACCAGAAATTGACACCTTGTAACTGCCTATACTTCAATTTTTTAAAAAAGGATATTATTTTTAATTATATAATTTTTGGACATGTGTATTAATCAGTTTTATTATAAATAGCTATATGTTAAACTATTTTCAAAAATAAAATTATTTTTATAAAAGTAAAATTCTTCTTTAAAAAAAAGTATAAGCTGGGATTGCCCCAAGTATCAGAGATGTGTGGTCATCTCAGTCTCAAGCAACACAGTCTGATTTGCCACTAAAAAGAAAATAAAAGATAGCATGCTTATTAATACATTGTTTTTATATAGTGCATTTACCCCTTTGTTAGGAACATATGCCCTCAAACTTTTCTCCTTTTTTTCCAGGTTTTATTACTAATTTATTGAGCAACTCACACCGTGCCCATACCCTATGAAATTCTTTACATACACTAATTTAGTCCTTACTAAATAGAAGTGTGTTCATTCATTCACTCAAAAATGTTTTGCACACTTGTTAATTATCACACACCATTCCAGACAATGGGAATATGGCAGTGGTAGGGGAGAGAGACAATAAACAAGCAAGTGTGTAAAAAGTCAGATGAAAAGTGCTATGAAGAAACAAGAATAAAGGAAGAAAAGTAAGAAATATAATAATATTAAATAATAATAAAAATAAGGAAAAGAAATCAGAAAGTAAGGGAAGCAGAAAGTGATATCTAACATCTACTATTTTAGATGGATTGTCAGGGAGAACTGCTCTTAGCAGGTGGCATTTGAGCAGGAACATGAGGAAATGACAGGCATAAGCCATGTCACTATCTGGGGGAAGATCATTCTAGACAGAGGGAACAGAGAGTGCAAAGGAACACGTTGGCATCTCATGCAATAGCAAGGAAGCTAATGTGGCTGAGCATGGGAGATGAGGTCAGATTGGATAAGCTAGGTTATTATAAAGATTGGAGGTTTTACTTGGGGGAAGACAGGCGATCATAGGAGGAGACACGTGATCTGGCTTACATTTTGGCAGGATTGTGGAAGCCTGGACACCAATTAGGAAGCTGTTGAAATGGTCCAAGTAAGACTGACAGTGGTTGCAGTGGAGGGAGTACCGTGCTTGGTTGGGTCTTGACCTGTTTTGAAGGAAGGAAGGACAAGAGTTGCTGGCAGATTTGAAACAGGATATGAGAGCAAGGACTTAAGGATAATGCCAAGGTTTTGCCTGAGCAACTGAAAGAAGGGCAATGAGGAAGATGGTGGAAGGAACAGGTTTAGAAAGAGAAATCAGAATTCTGTCTTCAGTCATGATTTGGAGGTGCTTGTCAGATACCCATGGTGAGGTGTCAAGAAAGTAGACAGTGTCGAGTGGAGTCCAGGGGAGTGGTCTGAGCTGGAAATATAAATTTGAGAATTGTCATTGTACAGATGGTTTACAAGCCATGAGTCTCACCTGAGGGGGTGGTATAGATGGTGAAGAGAGGGGTCCAAGGACTGAGCTCTCCAGTGTGGAGAAGCCTGGGGGATGAACCAGCCAGTGAGATGGCAAGGGAGCAGCCAGGGAGAGGAACCAGGAGAACCAGGAGAAAGTGATGCCCTGGAAGCCAGGAGAAGAGGGTGCAACCTGCTGTACCAAATGTGCCCAACAGTCAGTTCCAATGAGTGCCAGATTGTGCCACATGGAATTTGTGGGTGACCTGGACAAAAGTGGATTCAGCAGAGTGGTAGGGATAAAAGCCAATTGGAATGGGCTTCTGACAGAACAGAAGAGAAAGAAGAAACCAAGACACTGTCTCAGAAGGGTTAATAACCTTGTTCATGGGAACATATCTTGTAAGTGGCAAAGCCAGGATTCTAACTCAGATCTTTCTTACTCCGTAGTCTAGAATGTTTACAGGAGGGGAAGGAGTCCTGAACCAGGAGTCAGTGGGGCTTTGACACTTACTAGTTATGGAATCTTGAGAAACTCATTCAACAAACTTCTCTGAGGTCCTACTATGTGCCAGGCACAGTGGTAGGTGTGAGGGCTACAGAGATGACTAACCCAGACCCCAGACCCAGATAGGAGGTGAGAAAGGAAGTTTGGGATGGCTCCTGAAGAGAGGTGAAAAGCCATTTTAGGTCTTCTCCTCATTTCTTAAACAAATGGGGAGGCTGGCTCAGGAACGTTCTAAGCACGTTTCTTATCCTTAAATTCCATGGGTTAAGGTCAGGATTATCCTTAAGGATAAGTAAATCCTTTCACCAACAGATGAGGAAGGGAAAATCAGCACAGATTTCCCACCCGCTCCAGGGTGTATCACCAAGGTATTTTAAAGATGCCCACCCTTAATTAGAATTTTTAATTGGGAGAAATGTGTGTAGGCACTTTAGGTGCAATTAGTGCAGTAGATTAAAATCATTTTGAAGTGACCTCATTCAATTCCCAAACTGTTTAAATTGATTTTACAATTTTCTGTCCATATAAGTGGCCAGATGATATAGGGATGGCTGGGGAACTACAAGTAGATTTTAATGAGATTACCCTTGTCAACCAAGATAAAGAGGTAAAAACTATTGTAGTATGTCTTTTTACTGCATCAACTGAAGAAAAAAAAAAGGTTTCATCCTTTTCTCAATGGGCTTTTACAGTATTTTCATTAAACCTGGAATGCCCAAGATTCTGTTGTAATTTATCGCAACAAGCAGCACTCATCTCTGCTGAGTGCACTACTAAATAAAAAAATTTAAGTTTCCTTACAGAAAAAAGAAACTAAAAAGTCAAAAGAGAAATGATATGCTGGGAGAAATATTTGCAACTGTATGACAGTCAAAAGGTTAATATTCTTAATATTTAAAAAAAAAAAAGCCCTACAAGTGCATAAGAAAGGACTTGATAGAAAAGCAGGCAGTTCATAGTAAAGGAAATGAAATGACCAATAAGCCTATGAAAAAGAGGGCACTCTGTTAGTTGGCAAAAATGAAATATACTGATAACATCTGTT
This sequence comes from Camelus bactrianus, assembly GCF_048773025.1. Classification (NCBI taxonomy): domain Eukaryota; kingdom Metazoa; phylum Chordata; class Mammalia; order Artiodactyla; family Camelidae; genus Camelus; species Camelus bactrianus. The sequence continues at coordinate 35,122,473 of NC_133542.1, read as the reverse complement.
GGGGAAACCATTTCCCTGCCTCATGATTCCTTGCAGAATAACGCTGGAGGCCCCTCTCCCTGCCCATCATATCCTCCTCTCCAGAAGAGGAGGACTGTTTTGTGAATTTGGGGAAACAAAACTGAGGGTGTTGGGTAGGTGCCATCTGGGTCCTCTTTTCCAGCTCTGCCTGCCTGCAGTGAGAATGCATACCGATGTGCCCCCCGCCCTTGTGGTAGGCATCCTGAAAGCACTGTAAGGCAAAATACAAAAAACTGGCCATTCTGCTAACTCGGGAGGAGCGGTGTGTGGGAAATCTCTGTGCCTCCCTCTGGATTTTGTTGTAAAGCTAAAACTATTCTAAAAATAGTCTTTCTTTCCTTTTTTTTTAAAGTAGTATTTAAAATTATATATGTCACCAATAAAAATATAATTATTAAACACTGGGAGACAGAGGAAAAGGAGAGATTAAGTACTCTAAATTCTTATCTTTCATCATCTTTCATACCAGGAAGTCAAAAGATACTGCCTAAATTAAGTCAGTAAATTGTGATTTTAATGTAGAGTTAAGGATGTAAGCTATAGAATTAAAAACAGTAACAGGATTTTTTTTTCCTTCTGTTACTCAATGATTCTTTCTTGAGGCTAAGAGATAATGACTTGTTTCAAGACCTCGCTGAAATGTCCCCGTATACTAGCTGATTAGAGTAACATAAGCAAGCTCCATAATTGTATTGTTCTAACACATTAAAAGTTAATTTAATAACCGTTGCAGTCCAGTGCAGGCTATTTCTGGTCAGTAGGCGGTTCTCCTCCATGTGGTCAATTCAAGGATCTAGGCCACTTGCTTTTTGTGATTCTGATGACCTGCAGGTCTCAAGACTCTTCTGCATCTAGCCGTGGATGGTGTGGGAGAGCATGTAAAAGGCGAACTCACTCCCTAAATGACCTGGCCCAGGAAGGACATCCTCACTTCCACTTTCATTCCCCTGGGGAGACCTAGTCACGGCCCCATCCACATGTCAGCAGGGCTCATAAATGTAGTTCTTGGTGACAGTTCCACATCATGGAGGGTGATCTCTAATCTTTGATGGGCAACAAACCCTTTCTGCCACACTCTGTATTCAAATAGCTATAAATAAATGGCATGTACCCCTTGCACCTACTCAGAAGGGCATGTGGACTCTGAACACTGGAAAGTCAAGTGTTGTGCAAGCAGAAAGGATGGCGTGTTGACCAGATTTGCTCTGAGTTCTCTGAATATTTTTAATTCCCTTCCCTTGCTCTGATAGCATTTAATCAAGCACCTTTTTGAAATTACTTTCTTTCCTTTAGTAGATCTGTCTCTTGTAACTGGATAGCATATCCTTTTTGTAAATTAATAAATTAGTGTAATGATGGGACAGTGGAAGGGGATGTGGAAAGAGACCAGGCAACACGCTGCTCCCTGGTGGCGGCTTCATTAACATGTGTGTGACTGAACTGGTCCTGTAAACTCTCCTCCCCCTTCGTGTTCTTATCTGTAACATAAGGGACTCCTTGAGCTTTGCCAACCCTTCCTGTTCTAAATTTTTGTTACTTTGTAATTCCATCCATCCGTGAACTGATAATGCGGAGTTTCTGGAGTGCTGACAGAGTGACCACAGCCTGGACTACATAAGTATAGCAACTCTTAAAGTCCTTTACCACTCCCACCCCTGCCACCTGTCACAGAGACATCACTCCTGATGGTGAGGCTCAAAGAAAGATAGAGGCTGAGAAACAGCATGGTAGCAAGGAACCTGACGTGGTGAGAAGTCTCCATCAGTATCAGGAGAGAAAGTCTGCATGGGGATTCAGCTCATCAGCTCCACCCCAAAGCCCTCTTCAATAAGAAAGGGTGATACATTTTCCCAGGCACTTTACAGTTCCTAAAGCCATCCCTGTAAGGTAGGCAGAATAGGCTATTATTTTCATTACATATTTAGTGTTTTTTAATAGGTTCACAGTTCAAACATCAGAAAGTAGAAAAAGGCGTGTGGTGAAAAGTCCCCCAACTGCCCAGTTCTCATTCTTCACCCTCCCTCTCCAAAAAAGAAATAACTACTGGTATTAGGTTTTTGTTATTTCAGAGAATTTTTACACATATATGTTCTTTTTCCTCCTCTTCTGTGTATATAACAATATTCATTACACACTGGTCTGACCTTGCTTTAATTTAATATATCAGGCCATTCTCTCTACTGTCTGTAGGTAAAAATCACCCTGTGTTTTATATAATTCCATCTATAATTTATTTTTATCAATTTTAGCTGTTTCTGGTCTTTTGTGAACACACACTAAACTTTAGTAATTTCGAGTTATATGTAAGTCATTTCACACCCCTGAGTATGAATATATACATAAATTCCTCAGAGTGGTCATTTTGAGAGATACTTTAAAATTACCTGTCATTAACCTATTTTTAGGTAAGAAAAGATGGTAAGAATTTGTGATTGCAAGTCAGGGGCTGCACACAGCCTGCCTGCTCACAGGTATGATTTTCCTGCATTGGAGCTAGCTGGGCGTGCGGAACACAAGGTCAGAGAGGTCTGGTGTTGGGAGCTGAAGCGGCTGCTGTGACGTGGGCATACAGAACACTCCCCAGCTCACCGAAGTGCAAGCTGAAGGAATGAGGCGTGGCTGCAGTGTGCTGGGAAGTCTCAGTGGCAGATGTAAGCCAAGCACTACCAACGTCTGAGCAAGCACTTTGTGAGCCAGAAGCCCAGGGTGTGGGCACCGGCTTGGTGGGAAGCTCCAGAAATAACAGTTGTGCACACATCGCAGGCTGGCCTTTGAGCCAGGGGGCCAGGAGGTGACAGTCAGGTGCCCGCTACCCATACCTGAGTCACTGGGTCTTAGATCTGGGACAGTGATAGAACAGGGGCAGACTTGTGGCCAACCACATGTCATTTAAGCTTCAGTGAGGGACAATGCGGTAGTTTTGTAAAAGTGGAGCAGCCTTGTTTGCACATTTTAAGTAATAAATACATATATATGTGTGTTTATTGATATATTCGTAGATAATGTAATATTTATGTTAGATATAATATATTTAAATACTTTAAATATAATATATTCTATGTAATATTCACATATAATTTATATTTACTTATGTATCTAATTTTCTTATATATATTACATAGAACATGTATAATATAAAGTATATTTTAAATATATAATATATTTACATAAAATATATATTTAAATAATGGAATATATATTTTTTCATATACTTTATTTCTTAGAACAGTTTTAGTTCACAGCAAAATTAACTGGAAATACAGAGAGTTCCCACATGCCTCCTGCCCCACACACACATGATCTCTCCCCTTTGTCAACATCGTGCACCCGAGTGGTACATTTATTTCAATGGATGAACTTACATTGACACGTCATTATCACTCAAAGTCCGTAGTTCACATTAGGATTCACTTTTGGTGTTGTATATTCTATGGGTTGATACGTATATTTTTTATTCCTGTTCTTCGTGCTACATTAACTCATTTAATTCACCAATAACCCTCTGAGGCAGATGCTCTCATTACCCCCATTCAGAGAAGAGGAAACTAAGGCACATAAAGTTAAGTGGCTTGCCCGAGGTCACATAGCTAGTGCGTGTTGGAACTGAATTTGACCCAGGCAGTCTGACTTGCTGTGTGTTCTTAACTGCTATGCTCTACTGCCTCTGACTTGATTCCCCAGTCCCTGGGATTCTCCTTCCCCTTCCCACCCCTCCTGCAGGTGAGAGAAAGGGCTCTCTCTGTTCTGACTTTGCCTGGCCTTCCCAGAGCCTCATTGCCTGTTTGAGGAATCTTTGAGCAACTTCTGTTGTTCTCTGCAGCAGGGGCCCTGGGTGCTGAAGGGCAGGAGCTGTGGTTCAATGTGGCCATGAGTCTGAGGGGTATCGCTGAGGGGGATAAAAGAGGAAAGGGAGGGTGATCCTGGAAGTGATGGAGAGGATAAAGGCGCAGTACAGCAACGCTGGCCTCGGGGCCCAAGGAGATTAAAGGACAGCAGTGAAAACTGGGAGAGGAATATGGGGCTGGTCCCTTGGGGAGACCAAAGACCAGACAGCATAGGACTTTTGGCTCTAGGTCACAGCAACTATCAAGGTTTTCACTCATTCATTTATTTGTGATTCATAATTTCCTGTTATTTGGAGGAAAAATTCTGATAATTGAAGGGTCTTTTGTTGGTTAAACAAGGTGATGGAGGAGGGTGATGGTATATGCTTTTGAAAGAGCTCAAACATAGCTAAATTGTTCTGCAAAAGAGAGTTTAGGAAGCCCAGAAGGAAGATCTAGAACCGCACTGTCCAATATGGTACCAGTAGCCACATGTGGCTATTGAGCACTTCAATGTAAATTCAAAATGGATTCTGATGACTTAGTAGGGAAAAAAAGAATGCAGACTGTCTCAGTAATAATTGTTTATATTGGACATATGTTGAGATGATAATAGTTTGGGTATTATTGGGTAAAATAAAATCTATTATTAAAATTAATTGGACTTTCTTTACCTTCTTAAAATGTGACTACTAGAAATTTTAAAATTACATGCGTGATCTGCATTGTATTTCTACTGGACTGTGATGATCCAGAGGGAAGGGACAAGAACCAGGAAGACCCAGGACTGTAGGGGATGGTCCCTGAGAGAGGGAAGTCATATAGCTGATGACAGAAGAGGAAGATAGGGGAAAGTTAATCAATGAGGTTTGGAGGGGAGGAGAATGCATGGGATGTGCAATGTAGTCTCTCACCTGAGTCTCCCCTAGGAAATCTTCAGTAAAATCTACATTCTTTTTCAATAAAACAAATTAAAAACAATTTCCTCTGGAGAAGCTCAGAAGTCTTCTCTTGAAGTGACCAAAAGCCTCTAGGTCCTAGGAAAATCATGTTTGAATTCCACTGCTCTCATTTGGGGCCTAAATGATGTTAATTAACTAGAAGAAGAGTATGGCGATGCTGCCTTTTTATATTCTAGTCAACAGGTCCAACAAACTTTTAAGAGTTTCCAGACTCTCTGTGAATTTTTAAGAGAAAGTAGTTTTCATCTCTCCCCACGTTGTGTTTTTTCCCCCGTTAACTTTTTGCTAATGTGACTGAATTGAGAGAGTTGGTTGTCAAGAGCTGGTTGAAAAGATATGGAATTTCCAGCTCATCAAATTCAAATTCAGGCCATCACCAATCTTGCTACCTAATAGTTGCTTAATGGATTTTGTTCTCTGGGAGTTGTGAAGTTGAACTGTCAGGGAGAGAACGTTTCTGGATACAGCTGCTTTCATCATCTAGGGTAGCTCTTGCACATCAGATTTGAGGCATAACCGGAAAAATGTTTGAGGATGATGGCCAGCATTCCCAATGCTGCCTTCTTGACCTGTGAGTAAAAGAAACTTAGACACCAGAATTTAATTAGAAGCTTTGTTATTAGGATGGTGACTGACATTCTGGGGAAGAAAAATGCTAGAGGAGCTTAGAGAAAACTTGAGGGAATAGAGGGAAGCAAGTGAACTGACTTTCTAATGAGCCAAATGATCTGTAAAAGTAACAGTAGAAGTAGATTTGCGGTGATGTGGTCTCAAAGGAAAGACTACATTTTAATGAATTACTGTTCAATTCATCCTGAGCCTGGTGTTCCCCCATTTCCATCTCCTTTTGCAGTCTGAAGTAATGAGCCTCTGAGAACTAACAAGGCTGAGCTGATTTTAGAGATTTACTATCATGAACACTATAGCACGGTGTGTACGTGGCTTTCTGTATAATAACGAAATATCAGGAAAATAGTCCAGATTGATTGTAGCTGGTGATTTAGTACCCCTGAACTGAATGTAATATACCAACAGAGATAATAAATGTAGTGGAGGGTGAAGAAAGGAAGTTATGTAGGGGCATGAAACAAGGGATTGTAATGGAGAGAAAATATCAATTTTGTGTAACCCTCAATAAATATGGATTATATAGATATGTCTGACTTTATACCTGGGGCATTTCACAAAAATTCAGATAAGACTTTTAATGGGCTTTGATTTCCAGAGAATGTCCCTTGAGTTTTCTATAAAATTTACAGGGTTTCTTCTCTGAGTTTCCCTGGTTGCCTTAAGCTTATTTCATGTATTTTATTGGAATCAGAATGATAAATGAATGATTTGATTGTCAAAGGGCTAGACAAAGAGCCAGACAATAAGGCAGTCTGCATAAATTCAGAATTTTCTCTTTAATCAGAGCTCTGAGGTCAGAATGGCTGAATTAATCCAAGTGGATGATTAATTTTTCTGCCTGGTTAGTGTTCACCACAATTTTATAGATTTCAGGGTGGATGAAAGGAATGAACCTGATTTTGTAGCCATCACACAAGAATGTATTCCTCCAAATGGCCCTCGTCCCTCTGCTTACTCTGCAAGGATAAAAGTATATGCTAAAGATGTGGCCATTGGCCAAATGATATTTAAAGCCCTCTTTGGGAATTGACTTCAGAGCCCAGAGTCTTTTTAATAATCTTGGCTGTCACATACCTTCCTTTAGGGATAGATTTCGTATTTGGAGAACATCAAACAGCATTCGCAGCCAAATCTTGTAAATAAGGTGGATGATAAATTTGGATGACGCCCTTTGAGTTCACAAATCAAACATGACTAAATATGACTATTGAATATTGAAAATGATTTGCTGGTAGCTTAAAAAACCTCAAATTAACTTTGAAGTCAGTTCCAGTAAAGGAGTGGCCAAAGTATTTTGAGCAAAGGCAGTGCCCTTGGAACTTGTAAGTATAGAGAGTCTGCCAAGGTGACTATTCTAAAAGGGACTGCATCAATTTAGATGTTTGTTTAAAAAAAAAGATCAATAGCACCACTTCATGGGTGCAGTGAAATGTAATAGGAAGAACAGCAAGAGCCAGAGGGATCTACCTCCGCCTCTTTTGGCTCTGAGTGACCTTGGACAAGTGATTTAAGCTGTCTTAGTTTCTGCTTCAAAATTAGCAATTGGAGATAATAATTCCCACTGAGACTGCTGTGAGGGTTAGAAATACAGCATGTAAAACACCACGTATATTGGCTGTCACATAGTACAGGGTCTGTGATTATTTGATGGGCTTATCTATACCCAACCTTACTTCAAAATGGATTAGAAGTAGCTTAAATGCTTGTTTTCCACCCCTGCGTAGCCTTATTTAGGAAAGGGTAATGTTAATGAATGTACCATGGGCTCTAATCATTTATATTAACTTTTTCTTTTTTGCTTTTTAAAAGCGATGTATTGCTCTGTTAAATACCAATTACGGTGTGTGCAGAAAATGCACTAATCAATGTTAAATAGCCCTTACAACATATCAAACACTATTCTAAGTGTTGTGTACATATATATATATATAAGTATTAGCCTGTAACATCCAATAACCGTGTGATATAGATACTATTACTATGCCCATCTTAGAAATGGTAAAATTGGAGCATTTTCTGTGATTAAGTTATACAAAATCAAAGAGCTAATAAGTGATGAAACCAGGGTGCAAATTCAGGCAGTCTGTAGCCCACACCTGTCCCCCTTAACAGTACAATACCTCATTAAGTGTAGTGAATGACAGGATGATCCTTTAGGTATAAATTTGATATTTGAAAACTATTAAGCACTATTTTTTTCAATTTTATTTTTTATTGAAGTGTAGTTGATTTACAGTGTTACTTTCAGGTGTATAGCAAAGTGATTCAGTTATACACACACACACACACACACACACACACACACGTATACTTTTTTCAGATTCTTTTCCATTACAGTTAAGCACCATTTATAGCCAACTCTTGTAAATAAGGTGGTGGTAATCCTTTGAAGTCAACATCAAATATGACTTAATATTAGAATAGAATATTGAGAACGATTTGCTGGTAACTTCACATCCCAAAAATTAACTGTGAAAGCTGTTTCTATAAAGGAGTAGCCATAGTGTTTTGAGCAATGGCAGTGGCCTTGAAACATGCATGTATAGAGTCTACAGTGGCTTGTTGAGAAGGACAGGACCCACCTACCTATGCTGGCCAGGTGCTGGAAGGGAAATCCAGCTGCCATATAGACAAAAGTGTGGTCCAGCAGACAGCCCACTATCTCTAAGGGATCAACAAGTGGCCATCTAGACAAGTCGTTGGCATTCTTGATCCAGAAAATAGGGTAACCAGGGTCGTGAGGCAGCCAGCATTGGGGCAGTCTGTCCATAGGGGAAGAACCCAAATCACTGGATGGAAGGAAGATTAGGGGGCAGATCCACAAGAGCTTTCCATTGGCCAACCCAGACAGAAGCCAGAGGAACAGGGGGCTATTGATCCAGCCCATAGAGGCCCACAGGGCACAGAGTGGAGTGGAGAAGGGGCAAAGTGGATCTTGAGAGGGAAACTGCAGATGTCCAGCCCGCATGTCTTCATTGAAGCCGGACAGGATCGGGGACACATCCCTGAGTTCCAATCACAGAGACCTCATTCTGGTTGACATCTGGTACTCAGCTCACTCTGAAACCATCACCAGTACCATCTGCCAAGCCACACTTCACAATTTCAGGCACAAGGATATCAGGGAAAACAAAATAATAGTTTGCTGAGGCAAGATATTCTGTGTGAGGAGGCTTTTTTTGACCACATGAGCCTATTTAAACTGAAAGGGATTTTAGGAAGGAGAAATGTGTGTTCTGTATCCATCTTGGCTCCCAGTATCATTGAATTTAATTTCCAAAGGATTCAAAGGAGACTAAGCTTTAAAGAACTCGTCCTTTTTACTTCTGTCTTTTATATGCTACTCTTTTTATAAACAGAAGCACTGTGTTTAGATGAGCTGATGATTTGAATGGGATTCTTCATGTCCTTTGGATCCCCTATAGATGTTTCACAATCGATCTCACGGAAGGAAAACACATGTATAGGGTAGGGAGGATAGATAAGGATACCTGGATATTCTTATTCTCTCTCTCTCTCTTTTTTTAAATGAGAATCATTAATCTCCCAGCCTATGCAGATTGCATGTGTGTGTGTGTGTGTGTGTGTGTGTGTGTGTGTGTGTGTGTGTGTGTGTGTGTGTGTGTGTGTGTGTGTGTGTGTGTGCACTACATCCAGGGCATAATTTGTTTGGCAACTACAACTGTTGCTATAGAAATTAATGGTCTCAGTGTCATGGACAGTATTTGGCTTCATAGCAGACATCACGCTGACTGGAACAGTAGGTGTGCAGGTGGATTAGGACAAGCTGCAGTCCCAAGAAATAGGACTTTTGCTTGCAACTCCAGCAGGGAAAGACAAGCAACATTCGTTAAGTCCACGGGAGACAATTGTACTACTTTAAATATCTGCAGAAGTATAAAAACGTATATAAGTGAAATCATATTGTTCAATCTAGTTTTTTCAGAAGGGAGAATGGCTAGTACAATCTTCCTCTTTTCCCACTTGTCCCGGCTCCACCTTCATGTGTTTCCCTACACCTGCATTTCTACTCCCCCGGCCCTCACACACACACACACACAATAACTCTCCAGGTTAACAACCTGGTGTGATTTCTTTCATTCTTTTTTACATTGCATTTTGTCTTCAGTCAGACCCTTCTAAAACTACTTCTGAATGTGTTAAAAGGGACAGTCTACTGGAAATTCTTATTAACAACTACTGAAGAAGAGATCAACCAAAGTAATTTACAGCCTCCCCTTCTGTTAATCCCAAACCAACAGGAGCCTCAGCTAACATTATGAGCTGCCTGGATTTAACTGCTGAATCACAAAATGTGTTATTTCTAAATGGTGCACTGCAGTGGTGTTCACTTTTTCCAGCCTAGCTGTGGAACATTCCAGAGCCAGGAGCCAGAAAGCCACCTGTGCGTCACTGCTGGCAGTCTGGATTCCATCACCCCTGCAGCCAAGATGCCACAGCACCCCGTCCTCATGTTGTGTGGCTGCTCCTGCAGAGGGGACTGTCTTGCCTGTGTCCTCCAGGTCATCAAGCCTTTTTGTGGAGGGGGAGGATTTTCTTCAACCAGCTGCATCTCCTCCCTTCTACTCTCTCAGCCCCCAGAGGCACATGGTTCATAATCTGGGACATTGACTAGATGATGGCACTCTTCTCCTAGGCCTCAGTTCCCAGGATGCTTACGAGCTATGAAATCCAGACCCTATAAGGCCAGCAGCACTTGCATGATTCACAAAGGTGATACCGTTGTCGTTGTTTTAGCTCATCTCCTTTTGTAGCTTGAACTTATTTCCGTTTTGCATTTATCACCAGGTATGATAATTATCAAAGCTGTTAGCCCTTGAAGGCTGGGCCCGTGGATTAGACACTTGGCATCCTCCTTGCCTTGCACAGTGCCTGGTACATATCTGATAAATGCCAACTGGACCAGTGCACTCAAAAGTAGGGAAGTGTTGACTCACTAGAGTTCTTTGGGCACGTAAAGCATCAGAAGAAGGTGGAGAAGGTTGCATGGGTAGATAAGGGCAGCAAAGATTCAAGATGGAAATAAGAAATGAGTTCTCCAAAGGCTAGGCATGCCATTATCTAAAAGGCCCCTGATATTGGGGAATGGGAGATAATTTTTTTCTTCTTAATCACTAAAAATTTATTGACTACTTACTGTGTACCTTCTGTGCTTGGCACTGGGGAATCAAAGATAAATGATGTGTCCTCTTTTCTCAAGGACTTCATGTTATTTGTAAAGAACAGTTACTCAGAATGACAGGTAATATAATAAAATTATATATAATACATAATAAATACAGAGAGAGTACCGTGAGGACAATGGGAGCCCTGCTGGCCCCCTCCTGTCTCCCCATCCTCACCTCCTACCACATCATCCCTTACTCACTTCACACACCTTATGTGAAGACACCTTATGTCTTTGAATACAGCAAGGCCTTTCTCACCTCAAGGCCCTGCCCTCAGATCTTTACCTGGCTGCCTCTTTTTCCATCAAAGAATGGGGGAAAGGCGATACTTCTGCTTTAAGATGAGTTTGGTAGCTCCATAATGGCCTCCTTTACTGCTGGCTGTCATAGTGCTTGAAGGAAACTGCTGTAATTGTGGTTGGTGTTGAGTAGCTATAATGCATCCTAATGTTAGAGAGTCAGTCAGATGTCCCTGGTCCTCCAGGAGCTTTCTGCTGATGCATTAAAGAGTTCACTTCCCATATGTTTTGTCCATTTGTAAGCTGAGCTCTCCAAAAGAACACTGTGAGAAAAGTTCACACGTTGAACCCACTTGCCACAGTGTCTTGAAATTGTCGGGATCCTGCCTGTTTCTGTTGTTCTTTGCATCCTTTGTATTTGTTTCCACACACTGTACACAGATTATGCTAGAAAGCTATTTTGTGACAAGAAGGATTGAGAGAGGTTGAAAACAAAACTCTCTCTTTAGCTACAAGTCCCTCTGGAAATAAGGAAAGAGGCCTACTCATATTTTAAGGAAATGAGCATGTTATCCAGTATCAGCTATAATGCTAATTCATAGAATCAAAGAATTTTAGATCCGGGATATATGAGGGAAGTGAGTGTTAGCTAGTCAGTATGTGTTTAAGTGTATCTGTCAGAACACTAGCCTCTAGAAAAGAAGTGTTTCTCAAATAAGTTTGAGAAGGAACCCTGCATCCTGTATCTCCCCCCCCTCCCTTGAATATTCACAATGGAAAATCAATTCCAACTCCGCTTTTGACCACGGAGTCTTTTTCCTTTGTGTAATAGCTGTTAACGTCCTGCTGTAGGACGAGAGTCTGTTCTCATAGTGAGAGACAGAAAATGAAGCCACTTCGCGGAGGCAGCAGAGCCAGTAACGACAGGATGAGAACTGCTGAGGGCTGATAGCCTCCCCCAGAATGGCTCCGTATTTGTATTGACAGCAATGGCTTCAAAACATTCCAGGATGATTTTTTTCCCCTTGAAATTTACTTAAAGAATCATTTCTAAAGTATCTAGGATCCTAGTTTAATTTAGAGAGATTTATCCCTTAGCAGATGGAAAATGCGTCAATTGGCTCGTTCAATTTAGTAGTACTCTATTCAGATGCATCAGAAATGGAACCGAATAGTAACCCTGATGAGGAACTAAAGGCTCACTAGGGCTCTCAGTCTGAGGGGTGGGGAAGGGAGAAAGCCTTAAGCAATTAAACAAGAAGGTACGTAATTACAAATTACCACACGTGCTACGAAGAAGGTGCACTAAAGATTGAGCTTAAAATTGCAATCACTGTTTAAATGACCCAGATTCAGAAAGGATCAATAACAGCTGTTTTTATGGTTATCTTGGCACTCAGCACCTGACTACAGCCTGAACCACTTAACAGCCCCTCCCCTTCTCGTTCTTCCAGCCGGGTGGAGCAAAATGAGCTCGCAGTGAGCCAGCCCAGCCTCTCTCCCAGCCGACCCCGACGCCCACCATGAACCACTTGGAAGGGGCCGCGGAGGTGGAGATGACCGACGAGGCGGCAGGCGGCGAGGTGAACGAGTCGGTGGAGGCCGACTTGGAACACCCCGAGGTGGAGGAGGAGCAGCAACAGCAGCAGCGCTATGCGGGCCGCCCCCCGCGCGGGCGCGCCGTCGAGGACCTCTGCGCCCAGCCCGGGCAGCAGCAGGAGGAAGAGGAGCGCGGTGAGTGCCTGGCGCGCTCGGCCAGCACTGAGAGCGGCTTCCACAACCACACGGACACGGCCGAGGGCGACGTGATCGCCGCGGCCCAGGACGGCTACGACGCGGAGCGCGCGCAGGACCCCGAGGACGAGAGCGCATACGCCGTGCAGTACCGGCCCGAGGCGGAGGAATACACGGAGCAGGCGGAGGCCGAGCACGCCGAGGCCACGCACCGCCGCGCGCTGCCCAATCACCTGCACTTCCACTCGCTGGAGCACGAGGAGGCCATGAACGCGGCGTACTCGGGCTACGTCTACACGCACCGGCTCTTCCACCGCGGCGAGGACGAGCCCTACGCCGAGCCTTACGCCGACTACGGGGGCATGCAGGAGCACGTGTACGAGGAGATCGGGGACGCGCCCGAGCTGGACGCGCGCGACGGCCTGCGGCTGTATGAGCAGGAGCGCGACGAGGCGGCGGCGTACCGGCAGGAGGCCCTGGGCGCGCGGCTGCACCACTATGACGAGCGCTCAGATGGCGAGTCCGACAGCCCGGAGAAGGAGGCTGAGTTCGCGCCCTACCCGCGCATGGACAGCTACGAGCAGGAGGAGGACATTGACCAGATCGTGGCCGAGGTCAAGCAGAGCATGAGCTCTCAGAGCCTCGACAAGGCGGCAGAGGACATGCCCGAGGCCGAGCAGGACCTGGAGCGCGCCCCCACCCCGGGCGGGGGTCGCCCCGACAGCCCCGGGCCGCAGGCGCCAGCGGGGCAGCAGCGGGCGGCAGGCAGCGCGGGCGGCGAGGTGGTGCAGCGGTACAGCAAGGAGAAGAGGGATGCCATCTCGCTGGCCATCAAAGACATCAAGGAGGCCATCGAGGAGGTGAAAACCAGGACCATCCGTTCGCCTTACACCCCCGACGAGCCCAAAGAGCCCATCTGGGTCATGCGCCAGGACATTAGTCCCACCAGGGATTGTGACGACCAGAGGCCGGTGGATGGAGATGTAAGTGTATGCGGGTTCGGGCTTGCTCAACATCACGCTTGGCCAGGAGGGGAGACGGGCGCTGGGTGGCCTCGTTTGTCATTGGGAAATGACTTGATGAGATGGATGATCTGTGGGGATGCTAAAAAATATGTCCACCTTAAGCCTCAGAAACAGCTTGCACTTAAGCGATCGTGAGTGAAACACAGGTGGGAGGGAATTAAGTGTCGAGAGGTTGCCGTAAATCAGTGGTTCTCAAACTTCCTGGAGCATTTGTTCAGAAATTGATTTCCAGGCGCACCACTCCCCATCCCCCAGTTTCCCACTTAGAAGTTATAGGCCGTGGCCTGACATCAAATAAAAAGAAAAGGAAAAGAAAACGAGTCTGGATTGAGTAACGAGAGACTTTATTGGAAAGGTTTATTGAAAGAAGGAAAGGCACTGTTGTAACAGAGGGATGGGGACTGTTGCAGTAGCAGAACCTCTGACTGTAAGAACTGCAAGTCCCTAGGGTTAGGCAAAAGGGGGGTTCTTTTATAGGGAGGAATAAGCAAGGCTAGAAAGAACAAGGGGTGAGGACATGCGATGAAAGCATAACTGGAATGCGTTGCCCACAGGAGAGTGTTTTAACCTGAGCCCAGCCTATTCCCAGGACGGGCTGTTAAGGGAGGGATTGTTGTATGGCCAAAGCTCAGGGACCTGGAAGAAGGCGAGAAGCTTAATCGAATGCTAGTTAATAAGCATTTTGTTCTGATCAGTCAGCAGTTCAGCTAATCATTTGTCTTGGAGGGTCTGTGTCTGGCCTCATCATAGGTAAATGAGGGGGCACCTGTGAGTTTCTCAGGTCTTCTGGGTCTTCTTGTACAAGCCTTTTCCAGAACACAAAAGGGGTCGGCATTCCTTAACCTTTGCTGTTTTCCTGAATCTCAGGGCTCAGGTGAAGTTCAACATTATCACCAGTTAGTTCCCAGCTAATGCTGCTGGTCCCAGGACCACAATTTGAGAACTACTGCCTTAAAACAACCCCTTAAAGGTTTGAAACGGACATTGTGGCCTCTTTGGAGGAAATCAAAGAAGTATCCTTCGGGGCCTTTGCCAGCCAGGGGTGTCTGCAGTTTTTTCACCCACCCTTGACTTTCAGGAGAGGCTTAATTTTCATTTCTGGTGGTACCAGCGCGTCCTTCTCACCTCCCAAGAGGCACGGTTTTGAAATGAATTAGACTTTCTGTGAAGAGCTACAGAAAGCTATTGCTGCCCTGTTGACATTTCATTTTACGTTTTTTGAAATACCAAAGAAATTTGATAACTTGGCAAGCTTGGGTGTTACAGTCTATTCAAAACAAATCAAGAAGGCTAACCTTTGCCCCCACTACCTGGCTCTAAAGATTCTCTCTCTGCCACAACTCTCACTTTTCCATGCTCTTGAAGAATTTTTAAGCACTTTGATTTAAAGAGGGAGCTTGGAGTAAAAGAAGGGTCAAGAGGTTAAGTTCAGTTTCATTTAATTCTGCATTTATGATTGCACCAGGCTATTTCTCAGTATACCTTTTGGAGTGGGAACCCATTATTGGTAGCTGTTCATTTTACTTATCTGTAAAGGGTTATGCAGCTCAGAGAGGTATCATTCGCCTCTTCTTTTAGTAACAGTCAACAATGGCTGTTAGCTGATTAAATCGCAGGCACCTTCAAGGAAAGATTGGAAACAGATTGGGAAAGGATCTGCATCCTCCCCAGTAAGGGGGCAGCATTTATTGGGTCAGTCAGTTCAGCATGCTCAGTATCTCCTCTCTCTTGTCCAGGCTACACAATCAGACAGTTAAAAACAGATGTGCACTTGGGCAGAATTCTCAGTGACCTCCAGCTGTCTCCAGGTTTGTGCTGGCTAGCAGGGAGGGATGCAGAAAGCATTTTGCAAATGTAGTGGAAATGGAGCAGGTTTTTAAAAGTGGGGAGCTGGCAAGAGGCTGGGTTCTGCACCCTTTTAGAAATTTGAAGAGCCATCTGCGAAGAAGCTGCAGGAGCATTTGGTCCGGGTGTGGCCTCTTCCTTTATCTCTCTCACCTGCGCCAGCTCCACGAAATGACTGCCTTAACCACCCTGTCCCTGCAGCCTCACGATAAATCCACAGCACAGCCTAACTTGGGGGCGGGGGCTTGCTTTTACCTATTTGAACTAGAAGAACAACTTAACCCTCTTGCATGATGTTTCATTCAGAAGTAGAATTGATTCTAGAATATTGGGTGATGCTCTAGAAATCCATCTGACCAAAAATTCAACTTGACACTAAGAAATTGGTGAGGGCTTACTGGGTTAAGAATAGTTAATACAAAACAAAACCAAAAACCTGTGCCTTAAGCTATTCTGCCAGCCATCTTAAAGTCATTTGAATTGGTGGGTTGCATGTCATCTGTTATGCCTTATTTATAGGAAGGACCTTCATTTGCTTCCTCTTTGATGGTATTATGGGAGAATATATAAGTATATGTATTCTGTTGATTTCCATCTCAGCATCAGAAAGTATTTACTGAATGTTCATGCCGTGTATGCTGTTGTAGAAGATGGAAAAGCACTATTAAAAGCAGTGTGGTCTGAAGTCTTTCTGGAAGGTACTTGTTAAAAATACAGATTACTACCTTTCCTTCCAAAACCAAAATACCTAAAGTGGGGCCAGTGGTCTGTGGTTTTGTTTTGTTTGCTTTGTTTTATTTTGTTTTGTAAAGTCTCCCTGTGATTCTTAACTGCATAAAATAAATAAGTGAGTGAGAGCCACTGATTTAAAGGACAGATATCACCTGAGTAGTTTCCCCACGTAAGATCTGTGGATTGGAGACCTAGCTAAATCTCTTATTAGCACAAGGAAGGAGCTGCCCCACTCCGGTTTCAGTCAACAGGCCTGAAAAAGGGGCCCTGGAATTCTTGGTACAGAAGCAGTGCATTCCCCAAAAGATCAGGAACTACAGCAGAGCGAATAGACAGAAATATAAGCCACGTGTACTACTTGCCAGAGATGTCTGCTGATAGCTGAATCTGCTTTTAACACTACTTTTAATTCCCTCAGAGCTTTAGCGTATTTCTCTTATGTAGAGGATACTTGCTGGTGACTCGTACAAAATGTGAGGATAGGGTTGCTCATTAGCAGGAACTTACTGAACGCAGACTAGATGCTCAGCACTGAGTGAAAATAATTGCTTTCTGGAAAAACAGTTATAAATGCTTTTCTTCTAGAAAAGACTCTCTTCCAGATACATGTTGAAAACTACCTCCCAACCTCCTTCATGAAAAATATTGTCAATGAATGACCGGTTCTTTTTTTCTCATTGCTTTCTTTTTTTTAAAAAAAAATTGAAATATAGCTGATTTACAATGTTGTGATACTTTCTGGTGTACAGCATAGTGATTTAGTTATACATGTATATACACACACACACACACTTTGCCATATTCCATCTTCATTATAGGTTATTACAAGCTATTAAATGTAGTTCCTGTGCTAGGCAGTAGGACTTTGTTGTTTATTTTGTCTATAATACTTTGTATCTGCTAATCCCAAACTCCTAATTTTCTCTTCCCTCTTTTCCCCCAGTAACCATGTTTCTTTTCTGTGTCTAAGTTTCTGTTTTATAAATGAGTCCACTTGTGTTATTTTTTTTTAGATTCCACATATAAGCGATACCATACGATATTTGTTTGACTGACTTCACTTAGTATGATAACCTCTAGGTCCCTCCATGTTTCTGCAGATGGCATTAGTTCATGGTTTCTTATCACTGAGTAGTATTCCATTGTGTGTATATATATATATATATATCACAACTTTTTTTTTGAGCATTGAATATACATATTTTTATTGAACTATAGTCAGTTTACAACATCGTGTCAGTTTCCGGTGTACAGCATAAATGCTTTTCAGTCATACATGAACATACATAAATTCATTTTCATATTCTTTTTCACTGTAAATTACTGCAAGATATTTAATATAGTTCCCTGGGCTATACAGTGTGAACTTGTTTATCTATTTTATATATATTAGTTAGTGTCTGCAAATCTCAAACTCCCAATTTATCCCTTCCCACTCCCTCCTCCCCCCAACCCCATAACCATATACAATGTAGTATTGTAAACTATAGTCACCATGCTGTACATTACATCCCCAGATGGTATTTATCTTATAACTGAAAGTTTATACCTTTTGACCTCCTCCACCCATTTCACTGACAATACCCCCCCACCCCTGCCTGGTCTCTGGCAACCATCAATCTATTTTCCTTTTGTATGATTTTCTCTTTTCGATGCCACATATAGGTGAGATTATATAGTTACTTATCTTTCTCTGTCTGACATTTCACTTAGCATAATACTTTCAAGTTTCATCCATATTGTTGCAAATGGCAGGATTTCCTTCCTTTTTATGGCTAAATAATGTTTCATTGTGTGTGTGTGTAATATATATGCAGTTATATAAACAATATACATTCAGTGGACACTTAGGTTATTTCCATGTCTTATCTATTGTCAGTAAGGCTGCCATGAACATTAGATACATATATCTTTTTGAAATAATGATTTTTGTTTCCTTTGGATGAATACCCGGAAGTGATTTCTTGATCATAGAGTAGTTTTATTTATAATTTTTGAAGAATCTTCATTCTGTTTTCCCTAGTAGTTGCACCGGTTTATATTTACACCACTAGTGCACAACGGTTTCCTTTTCCTTCTTTTTTTTCCAATCTTCATGAATGATCAGAACGTTATTTTATTCCTGTCACATTTTTATTTAAAATTCATGTATTTCAAATAATTTTTTCTGATTCTATAGAAGTGCATTTTGTTACTGTGCAAAATGATTACTAATCAAAAGAATGTTATGAAATAGCATGAGTCTTTACTAGATCATTGTATCATTTTTTTCTTTTGTTGGATAAATTTGACATGTAACATTGTGTAAATCTAGGGTACACATCATGTTACTTTGGTACCTTTATATATTGTAATATGGTTGCTGTTGTAACAATAATTAATACATTACATACTCATTACAATATTACTGTGTGCTTAATTGTACATGAAATCTCTATGGCTATTTTGGTACTTGTTACAAGTTGGTACCCTTAAACACCCTCAGTCTTATCCCCCTACCCCAACACCCTGGTAACCACTGTTTTACTCTTGTTTTGTTTTCTAAACATGTTTGATATCGTGTGCGTGTGTGTGTGTGTGTGTGTGTGTTTTAGATTCCACATATAAGTGATCTGGCTTATCTCATTACCAAAATGTACTCAAGGTCCATCCATGTTGTCACAAAAAAGAAGGATATCCTTCTTTCTTGTGGCTGAATAATACGCCGTTGTGTATATACCACATCTTTTTTATCCACTCGTCTGTTGGTGGGCATCTGAGTTGTTTCCATATCTTTCACAATGGGCTATTGTGAATAATGCTGCAATAAACATGGGGTGGACACATCTTTCCAAATTCCTTTGGGTTTTCATTTCCTTTGGGTATATTCCCAGAAGTGGAATTGCTGGATTGTGTGGTAGGTCTATTTTTAATATTTTGAGGAACGTCCATGTTGCTTTCCATAGTGGTTGGAGCAATTTACATTCCCATAAACAGTGTATAAGGGTTTCTTTTCACCACATCTTCTCCAGCACTGGTTGTTTTCTTGTCTTCTTCATAATAGTCATTCTAACGTGTCTGAGGTGATGTCTTACAGTTGTTTTGGGTGCATTTTTTTTTGATGATTAGTGATGTTGAGCACCTTCCCCTGGGCCTGTTGTCCATTTTGATGTCCTCTTTGGAAAAATAACTGTTTAGGTCTTCTGCATATTTTTTGTTTTGTTTTGTATGGATGGGGCACAAGATCAATCAAAAAAAATTTTTAAGCTGTGTTCTTTATATATTTTAGATGTTAATGCCTTACTCAGTACATGACTTGCAAAATTTTTCTCCCATTCTGTAGGCTGCCTTTTAATTTTGTTAATTGTGTCTTTGCTATGCAGAAGCTTTTGAGTTTGTTGTAGTCCCATTTGTTAATTTTTGCTTTTGATGTTTGTCCCTTTGGTATCATGTCAAAAAAATCCTTTCTAAGAGCAACATCGATGCACTTCTTCCCTATGTTTTCTTCTAGAAGTTTTATAGTCTCTGGCCTTAAGTTTAAGTCTTTGATCCATTTTGAGTTAATTTTTATGAGTGATGTGCAATAGGGGTTCAATTTCACTGTTTTGCATGTGTTTCTCCAGGTTTTCTAGCACCATTTGTTGAAGAGACTGTCCTTTCCCCATTGGGTGTTCTTGGCTTCCTTGTTGAATATTAGTTGACCACATATGCTAGGATTTAATTCTGGGCTCTCTATTCTGTCCCATGGGTCTATGTGTCTATTTTTCTGTCAATACATATTATTTTATTTCTATGGCTTTCCATTGTAGTGTGTAATAAAAAAGTGTGATACTTTTGGTTTTGTTCTTTTTCTCAGCATTGCTTTGGCTATCCGAGGTCTTTTGTGGTTCCACATAAATTTTAGGATTGTTTCTTCTCTGTCTGTAAAGAATGGCTTTGATATTTTGCTGGGGATTGTGTTGAACCTGTAGATGGCTTTGGGTAGTGTGACTGTTTTAACAATACTAATTCTTCGGGTCCATGGACAAGGGTTCCCTTTTCTGTACAGACTCGCCAGCATTTCTTACCTCTTGTCTTTTTGAGAACAGCCTTTCTAACAGGTGTGAGATGACATCTCATTGTGGTTTTGATTTGCATTTCCCTGATTAATGATGTTGGGCACTTTTCCATGTATCTATTGGCCATTTGTATATCTTTGGGAAAATGTCTATTCAGTTTCTCTGCCCAATATTAAAATCAAATTTTTTTGATTATTGAGTTGTATGAGTTATTTATCTATTTTGGATATTAATCCCCTAACATACATGATTTGTAAATATTTTCTCTCATTCTGTAGATTGCCTTTTTGTTTTATCAGTGGTTGCCTTTTCATTTTATCAGTTGTTTCATTTGCTGTATGTAAGATACTCAATTTTTATTATTTTGAGATATAATTGACACATGTAACTTTAAGGTGTACAGTGTTGAGTTCATAAACATACATTGCAATATGATTGCCATTGTAACATTAGCTAATACCTCTATCATGTCATGTAATTATCATTTCTTTTTCTGTGGTGAATATAAAGATTAATCTCTTAGCGAGTTTGTCTATAATACAGTATCATCTATAATCAGTATATTGTACATTAGATCTCCAGGATTTATTTATTTACAAGTTTCAAGCTTGTACACCTAAACAATATCTTTTCTATTTCCTGGCCCCCCAGCCGCTGGTAACCGCCATTCTATGTTCTGTTTTTACAAGTTTGGCTTTTTCAGATTCCACATACAAGTGATAACATATGGTATTTGTCTTTCTCTAATTTATCTCAGTTTAATGTCTTCAAGGCAAATCCATGTTGTCACAAATAGCAGGATTTCCTTCTTTCTCATGGCTGAACAATATTCCATTGTCTTTATCTACCACATCTTCTTAATCCAGTCCTTCATTGATGGACTCTTAGATTGTTGCCTTACCTTGGCTATTGTGAATAATGGTGCAGTAAACGTAGGAGTGCATGTATCTCTTTGATATCCTATATTTATTTCCCTTGAATGTATACCCAGAAGTGGGATCTCTGGATCATATGGTAGTCTTAAAAAATTTTTTTGAGGAACCTCCATTCTGTTTTCCCATAGTGGCTGAACCAATTTACATTTCTACCAGCAGTGTACAAGGGCTCCCTTTTCTCCAGCAGGTTTTCCTTAAGTTTTAAACTCTGTTTATACAAGCATAAGAAGTCTCTTTTAGGCATTTTCATTCAGTCCTCATATTTTGAATACCTTTAATATCACCAATGAGACCTCATTTCCAAGAAATCTCACCAACACTCCTTATCTCTTGTCGTCTTGTTGACAGTTGTTTTAACAGCTGAGGTGATATCTCATTGTGGTTTGGATTTGTATCTCCCTGAAAATTAATAATGTTGAGCATCTTTTCACGTATGTGTTGGGCATTTGGATATCTTCTTTGGAAGAATTTCCGTTTAGTTCCTCTGCCCATTTTTAAACTAGATTTTTTTGTTGTTGTTATTGAGTTGTATGCATTGTTTATATATTTTGGATAATAGCTCCTCATTTGATATATGGTTTGCAAATATTTCCTCCCTTTCTGTAGGTTGTCTTTTCATTTTGTTTATTTCTTTTGCTGTGAAGAAGCTTTTAAGTTTAATACAGTCCCATTTGTTGATTTTTGCTTTTATTATTTGTGCTTTTGGTGTCAGACCCAGAAAATGATTGCCAAGACCAATGTCAAGGAGCTTCTTACCTGTTTTTTTTCCCCCCTTGGAGTTTTATGGTATTAGGTCTTATGCTTAAGTCTTTGATCCATTTTAAGTTAGCTTTTCTTGAGTAGTGTAAGACAGAGGTCTAGTTTCATTCTTTTACATGTGAATATCCAGTTTTCTCAGCACCATTTATTGAAGAGACTGTCTTTATCCAATGAGTATTCCTGGCTCCCTTGTAAAAGTTGACTGTATATGCATGGGTTGATTTCTGGGCTCTCAATTCTGTTTTTGTTGTTTTATTTTGTGTGTGTGTGGGGGGTGGTAATTAGGTTTGTTTGTTTGTTTTTTAACAGTTACTAGGGATTGAACTCAGGACCTGGTGCATACTAAGCATGCACTCTACCACTGAGCTATACCCTCCCAACAGTGGGTTCTCAGTTCTGTTCCATTAGTCCATGTGTCTGTTTTTATGCCAGTATCATGCTATTTTAATTACTATAGCTTTATAATATAGCTTGAAATCAGAAAGTGTGATGCCTCTAGCCTCATTCTTCTTTCTCAGGATTGCTTTGGCTATTCAGGGTTTTTGTGGTTTTATATAAAATTTAGGATTATGTTTTCCACTTCTAAAACATACCATTGGAATCTTGATCAAAATTACATTTGGATTTGGGTAATATGGACACTTAAGCAATATTAATTCTTCCCATCCGTGAACATGAGATATATTTCCATTTATTTGTGTCATCTTTTATATCGTTCATCAGTGTCTTGTATTCAGGGTAGAGATTTTTTTACTTTCTTGGTTATATTATTCCTAGGTAGTCTTTTTGATGCTATTGAAATGGGATTATTTAAAAATTTATTTTTCAGATAATTTGTGTTTAGTGTAGAAAAATGCTATTAATTTTTATCTGTTAATTTGGTATCCTGTGCTCTACTGAATTTGTTAGTTAGATCTAACAGCGTTTGTGGAATAGTTAGGGTTTTCTATAAATAAAATCATGTCTTTTGCAAATAGAGACAAATTTACTTCCTCCTTTCCAATTCTGGTGCCTTTTTATTTCTCCTTCTTGCCTGATTGCTCTGGCAAAGGCTTGCAGCACTATGTCGAATAGGAGTGCTGAGAGTGGGCACCTCTGTCCTACTCCTCATCTAGAGGAAAAGCTTTTAACCTTTCGCTACCAAGTATGATGTTAGCTGTGGGCTTGTCATATACCACCCTTATTATATTGAGGTCCATTCCTTCTGTACCTAATTTGTCAAGAATTTTTATTGTGAAAGGGATTAGAATTTTGTCAAATGCAGTTTTTCTGTCTACTGAAATGATCATACAATTTTGTCTGTCATTCTATTACTGTGATGTATCACATTGATTTTGTGTGTCTTGAACCATCTTTGCATCCCAGGTATAAATCCCTCTTGATTATGGTGTCTGACCGTTTTAATATGCTGCTGAATTCAGTTTGCTTGTATTTTGTTGAAAAGGTTTGCAACTATATTCATCGGGGATCTTGGCCTGTAGTTTTCTTTTCTGGTAGTGTCCTTTCCTGGCTTTGATACTAGGATGTTGCTGACCTTGTAAACTCAGTTGAGGAGTGTTCCCTCCTCTCTGATTTTTTGGGGAGAGTTTGAGAAGTATTGACATTAATTCTTTAAGTGTTGAAAAAATACTGAACCATCTAGACCTGGGCTTTTGCTTGCAGAGAGTTTTTTTGTTTGTTTGGTTTTTGGGTTTTTTTTTAAATTACAGATTCTATTTCACTTCTAGTGACTGGTCTATTCAGATTTTCTGTTTCTCCTTGAGTCAGTCTTGGCAGGCTGTATGTTTCTAGAAATGTGTCCATTTTCTTTAGGTTGTCTAGTTTGTTGGCATATAACTTTTCATAGCATTGTCTTATAAATATTTTATATCTCTGTGGTATCAGTCTTTATTTCTCCTTTTTCATTTCTTACTTTGTTTATTTGGATCCTCTCTCTTTTCTTCTTGATGAGCCTGGCTAGAGGTTTGTCAGTTTTGTTTATCTTTCAAAACAGATAGCTCTTAGTTTAAGTGATCATTTCTATTTTTTTTTTTAATCTCTAATTCCTCTCTGACTTTTGTTTCCTTCCTTCTGCTGAGTTTGGGCTTTTTTCTTCTTCTTGTGATTTTTTTTATTTTGTTGCAGATTTTTGTTCCTTGAAGAAGGCCTGAATTGCTGTGAACTTGCCTCTTAGAACTGGTTTTGCTGCATACCTTAGATTATGGAAAGTTGTTTTCACTTCCATTTGTCTCAGAGCATTTTCTGATTTCCTCTTTGATTTCGTCATGGACCCACTGGTTATTCAGTAACATGTTGCTTAGTCTCCACATGTGTGTGCTTTTTCATTTTTCTTTCTGTAATTCATTTCCAGTTTCATACTGTTGTGATTGGAAAAGACACTTGATATGATTTCTACCCTCTTACATTTGTTGGGGCTTGGTTTATAACCTAGTATGTGGTCCATCCGGGAGAATGTTCCATGTGCACTTGATAAGAATGTGTATTCTGATTGGTTTTTTTGGATCTTGTATCCTGTAGATATCAAAAAGTCCAACTGGTCTATTGTGTCATTTAGGACCTCTGTTGCCTTATTGATTTTTTTTCTGTCTGGATGATCTGTCCATCGATGTCACCGAGGTGTTAAAATCTCCTACTGTTATTGTATTATTGTCAGTTTCTCTGTTAGTATTTGCTTTATGTACTTAAGTGCTCCTGTATTGGGTACATATATATTGAGTGAAATACTCTCTTGTGTGGATCCGTTTATCATTGTATAATGCCCTTCTTTGTCTTTCTTTATGACCTTTGTTTTTAAAGTCTCCGTTGTCTGATATGAGTTTTGCTACCCTTGCCTTCTTGTCATTTCCATTGGCATGAAATTTCTTTTTCTATCCCCTCCCTTTCAGTCTGTGTCCTTTACCATGAAGTGAGTCTCTTACAGGCAGCATTTTGAAGGGTCTTGTTTTTTTTAATTCAGCCAGCCACCCTGTGTCTTTTGATTGGAGCATTTAGTCCACTGACATTTAAAGTAATTATTGATACGTATGTACTTACTGCCATTTTAATCCTTATTCTCCAGGTGTTTTTGTAGTACTTTTTAAATTTCTTTTTTTTTTCCCTCCATTGTGGTTTGATGATTTTCTTTTGTAGTTTTATGCTTAAGTTCCCTTTTTTTTTTTTTTGGTTTTTGTGTAGCTGTTGTGGATTTTTGATTTGTGATTACCAGGAGGTTTATATATATTGACCCATAATTATATATCTACTTGCCTTAAGCTGATAATTATTTAAGTTCAAACACATTCTGAAAGATCCATATTTTTACACCTACCTCCCATATATTGGGATGTCATATTCACACCTTCAAGCATATCCCTTTTTGTTTGTTGTAATCAGTCACTTTAATAATTTTTAAAATCTACATACTGACCTGTTTAAGTGATCTTCAACCTTACTATATATCTGCATTTCTTACTGGGATTTTCCATTTCCAATAGATTCTTATTTTTCTGTCTAGAGAAGACCTTTCAAGGCAGGGAGGGTATAGTTCAGTGGTAAAGTGCATGTTTAGCATGTACAAGTTCCTGGGTTCAATCCCCAGTACCTTCATTAAAATAAATAAGTAAATAAATAAACCTAATTACCTCCCCCAAAACAAAAAATAGAGAAGACCCTTCAAGGTTTTTTTTTGGAGGGGGGGTACATTTAGTATTAATGAACTCTTTTAGTTTTTGCCTGTCTGGGCAATTCTTTATCTCTATGTCTTTTCTAAGTGATAATTTGCTGGGTAGAGTTTCCTAGGTTGCGTGTTATTCCCCTTCAGGACTTTGGCTATATCATGCCCCTCCCTTCTGGCCAGCAAAGTTTTTTCAGAGAAATGAGCTGATAGTCTTATGGGGGTCCCCTTGTCACTGACTCTTTGTTTTTCTCTTGCTGCCTTTAGAATTCTCTCTTATTTTCAAATTTTGCCACTTTAATTATGTTATGTCTTATTGTGGGTCTGTCTGGGTTCATCTTGTTTGGGATCCTCTATGTTTCCAGTAATTGGATATCTGTTTCCTTCTTTAGGTTTGCAAAGTTTACAGCCATAGTTTCTTGAAATACATTTCCAATCCCGTTCTCTCCCTTTTCCTTCTGGAATCCCTGTTATGCATAGGTTGGCATATTTTACATTATCCCATAGGTCTCGTATGTTACTTTCATCCTTTTTCATTTGTCTTTCTGTCTGCTGTTCTGATTGGCTGATTTCTGTCATACTATCTTCCAGGTCACTGCTGCATTATTTTGTGTCATTTAGTTGGCTATTGCTTCTAGAGTGTTCTTTATCTCAGTTATTGAATTATTTATTTTGATTGGTTTATAGCTTCTAGTTCCATGTTTAAATGATTTACATTTATATTGATACTCTTTTCTTAATTCAGTTAATATTTTTATTACCAAATTTTTAAACTCAGTGTCTGTTAGACTGTTATTTATTTGGGGAGGGTGTCTCTTTTTCATTTGGGAGTAGTTCCTCTACCTTTTCACTTTACTCAACCTTCTCTGTTTCTATGAATTTAGATGAATTAGTTATCTATTGTGGTCTTGAAAGGATACTTTCATACAGCAGTGTTGCTGTGTAGACTGCATGTCCAGTATCTTTGGTGTGAGGGCTGGATTTGATGTAGACACCAGCCACATCTTTCCTCAGGCTGTGCTTTCCACCATCACCTTGATAGGGGATGTGGTTGGTGTTAGAAGAGCCAAAGCCCATGCAGGATGTCAGGCAGGACTTCCTCTCTGCTCTGTGGCTGTCACTGCCCTGTCATTGGTGAGGTCTGCTCCCCAGCTGCTGGAGCGGAAGCTCTGAGGATTGGGCTTGAGCAGGCTCTGTTCTCTTTAAGTGTGTTATTCCTTCTCCCCGCGCTGGGGGCTTTAGCTCAAAGGAGGGGAGTGCTGCAGTAAGTGGGGCTCATGTGTTCACAGGGGTGATGTGCTGCCTGTGTAGGTGTCTGTGGGCTCCACTCAGATGCAGCCCAAGGTCTTATCTTTTCCCCTGTTGTGGTCATTCCAGATCGAGTGCAAGGTTGTGGTGTGGGGTGCGTGGAGCCAGAACATTTGTTTGGCTGGGACTGGGGATCAGAGTTTGTGGTTACAGAAATTGAAGTGATTGCACTGCCATCAGAGTTCTGAGCTGCTTCTGAGGTCCTGTTTGAGCAAGCGCCATCACTGGCCACTGTTACACCTGGACCACACCTCAGGCCCCTGGCTTCTCCTGTGTCCCTAGATTGACTTCTCCAGGACCTGGTGCTCTGGATCCAATGCCAAGCTGTGGCATGGAGTGGGTGGGGTCAGAGTGCTCCCTTGTCTGAGAGTGGGGATTGCCGTGTGCTGGTCACAGAGTCTTGGTCTCCATTGCTGCCTGAGGTCTGCGATGCCTCTGTGGCACTGTTTGAGTAAATTTCAACAATAGCTGTCGCAGTCTTTCCCTGAGCACACCCCTCCCAGGCCCCTTGGCCATCTCTGTCTCTGAATCAAGTCTTTCCCAGGACCTACCTGCCCTAGATCCCATGAGGAGCCATGGTGTGGCATGAGAGGGGCCAGGGTGTTTGTCCAGCTTGGACTGGGGAGCCCAGGGAGGTGGCAGCCACTTGTGCAGAACACTCTCAGCCATGACTTTTAACAAGCCAGCAGCTGTGCATGTCTCACAAGTGGAGTCTCAGTTTCTCCAGCTTTCCTGTCTGTCCCAGAGGTTCTCCCAAAAGCCGAGGGGGCTTGTCTCCTCCACATAGGACTCCAGGACTGGGACAGCCTGTCTGTGGCTCAGTCCCCAGGGCAAGAGTTTATCTCATCTCTCTTTTCCTCTTAGATCCCTCCCAAGGGTACAGGTCCTGACCTGATGCTTTTTCCCATCCTACCTAGTTACGTGGGAATCTTTCTTGCCGACTTGGTTTCTCACAGGAGTTCTTTTGCCAGTTTCCAGTTAGTTTTCCATGAGAATTGTTCCACATGTAGATGTATTTTTGATATGTTTCTGGGGGAAGGTGAGCTCCGTATCCTCTTAGTTGCCATCTTGATCCTCCTGAGTGAGAATTTCTTCATCTTTGACTTTTGACAATTTAATTATAATGTGTCTTGCTACAGCTCTGTTCAGGTTCAGCCTATTTGGAATCCTTTGGACCTCATAGATTTGAATGTCCGTTTTTTTCTCCAGATTTAGGAAGTTTTCAGCTGTTATTGCTTTAAATACACTTTTTTTTTTCTTTTTTTAAAATATACCTTCTGTCTCATTTTCTTTCTCTTCTTGTGAGATTCTCATACTGTGAATACTGTTTTTTTTAATTGTTTCTCATAAATCCCACAGGCTTTCTTCCTTCTTTATTCTTCTTTCTTTTTGCCGTTCTGACTGGATAATTTCAAATGCCCTTTCTTCCAGGTCACTATTTCTTTCCTCTGCATAGTTGAATCTGCTTTTGAAGCTATTTTTCAGCTCTAGGATTTCTTTTTTTTTTTTAATGGTTTCTGTTTCTTTGTTGAACTTGTTTTGTTCATGCATTGCTTTTCTGATTGTGTTTAGTCGTTAGTGTGTTGTTGCAGTTCACTAAACTTCCTTAAGAGTCCTAGTCTGTTCTATGTCTGACAGTTCGTAGATCTCCATTTCTATTGGAGCTTTATTAGCTTCCTTTGATGGTGTCGTGATTTTACTTGATTTTGCATGGCCCTTGATTCCTTATGTGCATTTGAGTAAGTGGTCTCCTCTTCCAGACCTTACAGGTTCACTTTGGTCCACAAGTCAGCCTAGTTTCAGTTTCTGGACACGTCAGCTGGTGACATCCTTGGGCAGGTGGGGCTTACTCTCTGGGACTGTTTTTGTGTGAGGCCCCTGCCTAAACTCTGAAGTGGGAGGGGGTGTCCCTGACTGAGACCAGTTGGATAGGACCACTGGGTTAGTTCCCTCCCCGAGCAAGGGTGTAGGATGGGCTCTGAAGTTGCTTGGATTCTCTGGTTGTATTACTAGATGACTGGCACTGAGTACTATACTCAGCAGTAGACGGGGCTATGAATTAGCTGCCCTGTCCTGGTTGGGCAGCAGGACAGGGCCCAGGGCATGTACAGCTCACTGGGGACCAAATTAGGGAAGACTGTGCGTTGAAACCCCTGGCCAGATGAGGTTTTGTTCTGCAGACAAGGAGTGCCATGGGCTGTGCTTTCTGTTCACGTGCCACTGTAAGCTGGGCTGTGGGATGGGCCATGCAGCTTCTCATGTGCTGTGATTAGGTTCCCTAATCCAGTGAGCTGAGAAGGCTGTGTTCAGCAATGGGCAGGCCTATGACTTAGTTTCCATGCCTCCACAAGGTGGGGCTAACAGCTTCAAGGCAGCAAGGCTCTTTGTAGTTTTGACTCAAGAGGATCTGTGCCCCAAGTTTCCTGCCTGAATAGGGCCTCTTGCTGTGCTCTGAAGACTCGATTCTCCCTTGAAGAAGAACATCAGCTCTGCCTGCCATACTCTTTTCTCAGACATTTCTGGGCAACGCAGCCTCTGGGTGTTCTTGCCAACCTTTTTGGTCAGATGGGACTAGGAGCTACGTGCAGCAATAGGCAGGGCTTTGACTCAGCTGCTCTGCATGAGTAGGGGCAGACTAGGCTCCAGGGTTGGCAAAGCCTGAATCAAAGCCTCTTTGTTTAAGGGCCTGAATCAGCCAGGCCTGTTTCCCACTGAATTCCCTTGTCAGATTGACCACCATGTTAGTTCTCCAGATGAGCACAGCAGCTGATTGGGACTAGGACTTGAGCATTGCAGGTAGGAACTGAGTTTGCCAAGATCTGAGTGCTGGTTGTTGCAAGCTCTGCCTCCTTCTCCATCATAATGAGATTCCCAGTGGTCAGGCCCCTAAGATTTCCCTGTAATACCTGCGAAACCATAGTGGGGAATTCCACGAAGTGCCCCACAACACTGGGGAAACCAGATGTCCATCCTGAGCTTTCTTTTCACAGTGGAAGAACTATAGGCTTGGGGAGATCTCTTGGTATGGTGCTGCACTGGCCTGGGGAAGGGACAGTGTTGTCGGCATGTGGCTGCTCTTCTTCCCTCTAATGTGGTTTGTTTTGGTCTCTGTGATATAGGGATTGTTTCAGCCTCACTTCTGTATTCTTGAATTGTCTCAGTAGTGTCTTGTTAATGAATAGTTGTTAATCTTTGAGGGAGAGCAAAGTCAGAAACAACCTATGTTACTCTCTAAGATCTATCTTATTAGTATATGCACTTACTGCTGTAAATATCCCTATTAGAACTGTTCTTGAAACATTCCATAGATTTGAAATGTTGCGTCTCCATTTTCATTCATTTTGAGGTATTTTTTGATTTCCCTTTTGATCTCTTGTTTGACCCATTTGTTGTTCAGGACTAGATTTGCTACCTGTCCTCTTGTTGATTTCTAATTTCATACTATTGTGGTCAGAAAAGATAACTTAGTGTAATTTCAGTCTTCCTAAATTTACTGAAACTTGTTTTGTGTCCTATCATGTGATCTATTCTGGTGAATATTCAATGTGCACTTGAAAAGAATGTGTATTTTGCTGCTGTTGGAGGAGATGTTCTGTATAGGTCTTTTGGGTTTATTTGGTGTAATACATGTTTTAAGTCCATTGTTTCCTCGTTGACCTTTTTGTTGGGATGATCTGTCCATTGCTGAAAGTGTGGTATTGAAGTCCCCTACTATTCCTGTATTGTAATCTGTTTCTTCCTTCAGACCTGTTAGTATTTGCCTAATATATTTATGTGCGACCATTTTGGGTGTGTACATATTTGTAATGGTTTTACTATCTTGATGAATTGACCCCTTTATCATTATGTAGTGACCTTCATGTGTCTTGTTATTTTTGGATAAAAGTCTATTTTGTCTGATATAAGTATAGTATTCCCCCCCCCCCTTTCTTTTGGTTTCCACTTGCATGGAATATCTCTGTTCATTCCTTCACTTTGAGCCTATGTGTTGTCTTAAACTGAAGTGAGTCTCTTGTAAGCAGTATATAGTTGGGTCTTGTTTTCTTTCCTTTTTTTTTTTTTAAGTCCATCTAGCTATCTGTGCCTTTTGATTGGTGAATTCAGCTCCATTTACATTTAGAGTAATTATTGATGTGTAAGGACTTACTAGTGCCATCTTAGATTGCATTCTGGTTGTTTTGTGTTTCTGTTGTTTTTTTCCCTCTTTGTTCCTGCCTACCTTTTGTAAATTTGTGATTTTCCATGATGATATGCTTTGTCTATCCCACCCCCCCACCTCCTTTTCCTTTTGTGAATCTATTCTAGATTTTTGCTTTGTGGTTACTATGAGACTTACATTAAAAATCTCATAGATAAAGCAGTTCATTTTCTGTTGATAGCGATTTATGTTTGATTACCTACAAAGACTATACCCTTTTACTTCCCCTTTTATATTTTTGATGTCACAATTACCTTTTATGTTGTGTATTCATTAAGCAGTTATAGTAGGTATATTTATTTTTAATACTCTTTTCCTTTAACTTGTAAAGTGGTTAACATTTTCATTTAAATGGTTAACAATCCTATTATAAAATTAGTTTTCTAAATATGATTGTATATTTTCACCTTTACCCATGTGTTCTATACTTTCCTATTTTAATGTCAGTGATTGCTGTCTTTTCATTTCAGCCTAAAGAACTCCTTCAGCATTTCTTGAAAGTCAGGGCTAGTGGTGGTGAACTCCCTCAGCTTTTGTTTGTACAAGAGTCTGTTTCCCCTTCATATCTGAGGGATAACTTTGCCAAATAGAATATTCTTCATTGGCAGTTTTTTCTTTTAAGACTTTGAATATGTTTTATTCTCTCAGGAAATTTTTGCTGTAAGATTTCTGCTGAGAAATTTGTTGATGGCCTAATGGGATTTCTTTGTGGGTTACACTATCTTTCTCCCCTGGCTGCCATTAGGATTCTTTCTTTATCTTTGATTTTTGACAGTTTCATTAAAATGTGTCTTGGAGAAGGTCTTTTGGCATTGGGATTACAGGTCATCTATTAGCTGCGTGAACTTGTATGTCCAAGTCTTTCCCCGGGTTTGGGAAGTTCTCAGCTATTGTTTCTTTAAATCAGCTTTTACACCTTTCTTCCTCTTCTGGAACCCCAATTATTCTGATTTTTTCTTTGATGGAATCCCATAGATTATGTAGACTTTTCAGTTTTTCTGATAGGGTGGGGGTTGTTAAATTTTTTTTCCCATATATATTTTTATTGGCATATAGTCAGTTCACAATGTTGTGTCAGTTTCTGGGGTACAGCATAATGCTTCAGTCATACATGAACATACATACTCATTTTCATATTCTTTTTCACTGTTACTACAAGATATTAAATGTAGTTCCCTGTGCTATACAGTATCAACTTGTTTATCTATTTTATATATAGTAGTATCTGCAAATCTTAAACTTCCAGTTTATCCCTCCCCAACTCCTCCCACCCCCCCATAACCATAAGTTTGTTTACTATGTCTGTGAGTCTATTTCTGTTTTGTAAATAAGTTCTTTGTCTTTTTTTTTAGATTCCAGGTATAAGTGATATCATATGGTAATTTTTTTCTCTTTCTGCCTACTTAACTTAGAATGACAATCTCTAGGTCCACATATGTTGCTGCAAATGGCATCATTTTTTATGGCTGAGTAGTATTCCATTGTATAAATATACTACAATTTCTTTATCCAGTCATCTGTCGACGGACACTTAGGTTGTTTCCATGTCTTGGTTATTGTAAATAGTGCTGCTGTGAACATTGGGATGAATGTATCTTTTTTGAATTAAGGTTCCCTCTGGATATGTGCCCAGGAGTGGGATTGCTGGATCATATGGTAAGTCTATTTTTAGTCTTTTGAGGAATCTCCGTACTGTTTTCCATAACAGCTGCACCAAACTACATTCCCACCAACAGTGTAGGAGGGCTCCCTTTTCTCTACACCCTCTCCAGCATTTATTGTTTGTGGATTTTTGTATGATGGCCATTCTGACAGGTATGAGTTGATACCTCATTGTAGTTTTGATTTTCATTTCTCTGATATTTAGTGATATTGAGCATTTGTTCATGTGCTTATTGGCCATTTGTATATCTTCATTGGAGAATTGCTTGTTTATGTCTTCTGCCCATTTTTGGATTGGGTTGTTTGTTTTTGTTGTTGTTGTTGTTATTAAGTTGTATGAGCTGTTTATATATTCTGGAAATTAAACTCTTGTCATTCTCTCATTTTGTAAATATTTTCTCTCATTCTGTAGGTTGTCTTTTTGTTTTGCTTATGGTTTCCTTTGCTGTGCAAAAGCTTTTGAGTTTGATTAGGTCCCATTTGTTTATTTTTGCTCATATTTCTACTGCCTGGGTAGACTGCCCTAGAAGAACATTGCTGAGATTTATGTCAGATAATGTTTTGCCTATGTTTTCTTCTAAGAGGTTTATAGTATCTTGTGTTATGTTTAAGTCTTTAAGCCATTTTGAGTTTATTTTTGTGTATGGTGTGAGGGATTGTTCTTCCTTCACTGATTTACTTGCTGCTGTCCAGTTTTCCCAACACCACTTCCTAAAGAGACTGTCTTTACTTCATTGTATGTTATTGTCTCCTTTGTCAAGGATTAACTGATCAAAAGTTTGTAGGTTAATTTTTGGGCTCTGTATTCTATTCCATTGATTTATATGTCTGTTTTATGTATCAATACCATGCTATTTTCATTACTGTAGGTCTGTAGTATTGTCTGAAGTCTGGAAAGTTTAGTCTTCCAGCTTTGTTCTTTTTCTTCAGTATTGCTTTGGCAATTCTGGTTTTTTTTTGTTTTGTTTTGTTTTGTTTTGTTTTTTTGATTCCATATAAATTTTAGCATTATTTGTTCTAGTTCTGTGAAGAATGTCCTGGGTAACTTGATAGGAATTGCATTAAATCTGTGGTTTGCTTTGGAGTATGGTCATTTTAACAATATTGATTCTTCAGTCCAAGAGCATGGAGTTTCTCTCCATTTCTTTAAATCATCTTTAATTTCCTTTATCAGTGTTTTATAATTCTTAGCATATAAGACTTTCACCTCTTTGGCTGGATTTTTAAAGGGCCTTTTTTTTTTTTTTTTAACTTTCCTTTCCTGACATTTCATTGTTAGTGTAAAGAAATGCAACCAATTTCTGCATGTTAATCTTACAGCCTGCAACCTGCTGAATTTGTTTATCAACTCTAGTAGTTTTTGTCTGGAGTCCTTAGGGCTTTCTATATATAGTTTCATGTCATCTACATATAGTGACAGTTTTACATCTTCCCTTCCAATTTGGATCTCTTTTATTTCTTTTTCTTGTCTGACTGCTATAACTAGGAATTCCAATACTATGTTGAATAGAGGCGTTGAGAGTGGGCATCCTTGTCTTGTTCCTGATTTTGGTGGGAAGGCTTTCAACTTTTCACTGTTCAATATTATATTGGCTGTGAGTTTGTCATAAATAACTTTTATTATGCTGAGAAATGTTCCCTCTGTACCCACTTCGGTAAGAGTTTTTTCATAAATGGGTGTTGAATTTTATCAAATGCTTTTTATGCATCTGTTGAGATAATCATGTGGTTTTTGTCCTTTTGCTGATGTGATGTATCACCTTGATTTTGCATACGTTGAATCATCCTTGTGATCCTGGGATGAATCTGACTTGATGTTAGTGTATGATCTTTTTAATTTGTTGTTGGATTCAGTTTGCTAATATTTTTGCATCTATGTTCATCAAAGATGTTGGCCTGTAATTTTCTTTTTTGGTAGTGTCTTTGT
Organism: Camelus bactrianus; assembly: GCF_048773025.1. Classification (NCBI taxonomy): domain Eukaryota; kingdom Metazoa; phylum Chordata; class Mammalia; order Artiodactyla; family Camelidae; genus Camelus; species Camelus bactrianus. The sequence continues at coordinate 35,087,794 of NC_133542.1, read as the reverse complement.
CTGGTTTTGGTATCACAGTAATGGTAGCTTCATGGAATGAGTTTGGGAATGTTCCCTCCTCTACAGTCTTTTGGAAGAATTTGAGAAGGATTGGTATGAATTCTTCTTTGTATGTTTGGTAGAATTCCCCAGTGAAGTCGTCTGGTCCTGGACTTTGGTTTGCAGGGAGTTTTTTAATTACAGATTCTATTTCATTTCTAGTAATTGGGAATGAGAAGTTCTGAAAAATTTCACGGCCTATGCATCTCTCTTTGTGCAACAGATTCATTCTGAGTAGAAAACAGAGTCGTGGTAGAATCAGAGATGGGTGGGCACAAGCACGCAGCATCAGTGGGAGGGATTTGCCTACTTGGAGTGGTGTGTTGTGCAGCTTGAATTGGTGTTTATCTCTGCTCCCTCTTAAAGCTACCCTAAAATGACAGTAAAATGAGAAAAATATGTAAAGCCACAAGTCCCAAGAGACAGGAAATGGCAGCAGAGGAGAACCAAATTTTGGAAGACCAAAGTGGTGCCTGGCTGTGGTAGACATCATTGTGCCCCTCCCCCAATGATATTGCCAGTTGTCCTCTTCTTTCAGTCACAGGGAGGACGGCCGCGTGCCCCCTCATCCCTGGAGGCTGCGTAAGGCCAGTGAAATGGCAGCAGCGAGGTGTGCTGTTACTTCTGGGCGGGAGCAGCTCAGTGCAGCCTCTTCCCCTAAAGCCTCAGGTTAAGATGACAGTGTCACCAGATGGCAGAGCCTTTATCATTGTGGGTCCCAAGTGACCGTGATGAGCAGGGCTCCCTGCTGACCCTGTGGACATACAGTGTGAGAGAGGAATCAACCTTTTGTTGTTTTAACCCTTAGGGATTTGGGGTGGTTGTTGCCGCAGCATAGCCTGATCGATTCTGACCAATACACTGATGGAGTTTCTGTTTTCCCTACTCTGCCAGGTGTCTGTGGGGATTTGTGCTCCAAGAAAGGCTAAGGAATTTGAGACACCAGATAACCTCAGATGGCAGAAGTGTGGCTGAAAAAGAAAAGGATTGTTTGAAGGTCTGTCATGGGAAAAATTAGATTCCAAATCCCTTCTCCAGCTACTCCCCCCACCCCCACAGAAGCAGGGAGATTTACTATAAAGAAGAGGTGAACCAGAGAAGGGCTGGAACTGGGGACACTAGCCACAGCTGGAAATGGGGAGGAGAGGTGCCTTGTGGAACACAGACAGGGTGGGTCCACTAAGCGGTGAGACTCAGAAGGCGTTGGAGCGCTTAGCTGTAAGGCTTAGAACCCACCCACCTCCACCCCACGGGAAACTAGAGTATTCCTCTCTGAGGGGTACACAGTGGCCCATGAGAAGATACCCACAGTTACTCATGTTCGGGGGTTTTCCAGCATAAAACCTGGGTCCCCACCTGATCACCCCCCAGTGAGGGTTATTGCCACTGGTAGATCTTCCAGGGGCTTTTTGGGGACCCACTGCTAAGTATAAGTGGACATCCAAGGATCACCGAACATTTGAAGAACATCTAACATAAGAGACAAAAACACACAAAAAAAGCAAATGGAAAAGGAACTTGGAGAAATCAAGGTTGTGCTAAGAGCAGGAAGAAACTACATTGATATCCTTAGAAAGGTAGGAGGAGATAGGGGAGCCATTAAAAAAAAAAGAACATTCCGAAAAATTTTAATTAAAAAAATGACAGCAAGAATTTTAAAAATTCTTCAATAGGCAGGTTAGAAGATAAAGTGGAGGAAATCTTCAAGGAAGGGCAGTTAAGGCAAGGGATGGAAAGAAGTTGGAACATAGATAAAATGGAGAAATTAGAAAGACTGTTTCCTAGAACCAAAGGGCCTGAGTTTCCTGATTAAAAGATTCCAGTGGGTACCTAGAATAATGAAGTCAAAAAGACCCACAGAAATTCCAGAACCAAAGGGAGAAAGAAGACCCTCCAGGCTTTCAGAGAGGTAAAAACAGGTCACAAGCGATCAGGAATCACAGTGGTTGGTGGCCTCCTGAAAAGCCACACTGGAGACTGGGAGGCCTGCACCCAGTCTAACTTCCAATTAAGTGTGACGGTGGAGTAAAGAACTTCCCAGTTATGCAGGGTCACAGAAAATGTACCTCCCAGGCACCTTTCCCAGATAGCTCCTGGGGGATTGCTCCCCACAATAGGAGCATCAGTCTAAAGAAAGAAGATGGGAGATCTGGGAAACGGGACCTAACATGGGAAAGAGACAAAGGGACTCCCCAGGGTGATGGGGAAGGAGACCCCAGATGACAGCTGTGTCGATGGACAAGGCAGCAGCCAGTCCATGGTGGACCAGAGCTTGGAGGGCTCCAGGTAGGAGGTTTCCAGAAAGAATAGAAGTGAGAGATTTCCTAATATGTTCATACTGAGAGGGATCTCACATTGTTTTAGAGAGTTTGGCATAAATTATTGATCAGTACACAGAAAACTAAGCAAATGAAAAAACAATTCAGTTATTTATCTCACTAAAAACAATTATTGTGCAGGCAAGAAGTGCGATAACACAATGCGTGTGTCTCAGCAGGGGAGAGCCTGTACAGTCTGCAGAATGCAAACAACCGAATATTGATTCAGCCAAAGATGGCAGTGTGGAGAGGCTAAGGGAAGGCAGAGTATAGAAGAGGTGAATCCGAGTCTTTTATAGTCAAAGCCAGGAAATCATGTCTGCAATTGAAAAATCAAGGTGAGGTGGTGTAAACACGCTTTTTATAAATATGGAAGTAAATACGAGAAGAAATACTAAAAGGGGCCCATAAATTGGGGAGAAGTAGGGAGAAGGACTTTGGTTTTTGCCGTAAGTCATATAGCATGACTTTTAAAATGATATTCATGTGTTCTTTTGCATTAAATTAAAAGAGTTGAAATTGTTACTCAGAGATTACTCACCATACAAAGAGATTATCTCAACCTTACTGTTTTCTTGAAAAAAAATAGAAAGACAAACACTTCTGTATATTATATGCACAGTTTATAGAAACTGTGTTACCTGGTGAGATAAATGTTCTAAGTTTTTCATTTTAATTTCATGCTGTTCTTATGTATGTACTAAGCACACACACTGCCACTGATATCACACACAGAAGAGTAAAGAGGTAAAAAGTAGGTCAAAGCGAGGGCTGTGTTTCTTACAATGAAGAACCCTAATTGGTAAGTGGATTTGCATCTCAACAGCGACTCTCAACCTGAAGAGTTCAGGAGCTGCCGGCTTGATAATGGGCTTAGAGTTTGGAAGCCACTGAACATGTGTGGGAAGGACGGCGGCCCGGATACTAATGGCTGCAGACGGAGTGATGCTTGCTGAGGGTCAGAGTGGATGTGTTGCTTTCTCCTCGGGTTTATGTACTTATTTAGGTTAATGGTCTGTACTTTTAAAATGAAATGTTTCCAAGATGCCTCTGATGTGCCCGTGATGGCCCATTCTGCAGCTGAGGGTCAGCAGTAAATTGCCACATCCCTGCCAATGGGGAGTGACGCTTTAAATAACAGGACACCACTGTCAATAGCCAAAAAAAATCAATTTTCCTATGAACTATGAGGACCTGATGTCACCGGGGTAAATTTTTTAAAGACAGATTGATCTAACTGTTACAATTGGAAAATGAAAAAGCTTGACCTGGAAGTCCCTTTTGGAGAGAGAATACATAATTCATTTCAATCCTAAAAAAAAAAACAAAAGGAGGTAGGAGTCTGTGTGCTTTTGCTCTCTCCCTCTGGATATGAAGTTTTTTCTCACTACTTTAACTCACCTTTTGAGTTCTATTTGTCAATTCAGCTCCAGGCCAGCCCTGTTTACAGGGCCAGGCAGGTGTCTCCCCACGGACATCAGACCATCACTGTATTGGAATCCCTGGTGCAACTGGTCTGATGATCTGCACAGCGGAAGGCAAGGTCTCCAGTTACTCTGTGCTCCCTGGGATGAAAATAAGTGATGGGGAAGGATGATTTTTTTCAACCCCCAGACTCCAATTTTTTCTCTGGACCTGACCCTACTCCCAAGAGGAATTTTTTTCAACGTTTTAATAGATTGTCTCACTAGTCATTGTACGTGTGAAACTGTGCCAAAAAATATAGGAAAAGCAACAGGGAAGGAAATGGATGATTAGGCCAGAGAGCATTTTGTTGTCACTTTCCAGATAGAAACGCAGCACACAGGGCCACAGTTCGGGTGTCTGAGATGCTTGCTTAATAAGTTGGAGCTCAGGAAACTTCCCGGGAGGCTTTAGAAAAATTGTATCAGTCTCCCCCACTGTGCAGTCTTGATATTTTCTGGGAGTGGACTAGGGCTGTATAGGGGAGGAAGGGGAGGTGCAAGGAGAGGAGCAAATAAATCGTAGATAATTGAATTACATGTGTAACCCGATTAAATCGTGGGCCCGTGTAGTCCTGGGGAGTTATGAAATGTGATTTATCTATAAACGTGATCATCCTCAAAGTGGTAAATACTCCCATTACAGGTGTAACTGATGTGTTCTTAATGCAAAAATGTAGGTTGTCAATCCACTTTCTTTGAAACACAGTTTTCATCGGCCACTATATTGAGAGCGGCCATAGCAAGGATGTTGCTATATTTTGACAAAAGCCACCTCATTCTCCAGAAGAGTCCCGCTGGCATTTTCTCGCTCCTGCTGTTTCCCGCAGTGAGACAACAGGCACTCAGCTGCCCGCTTGGCGTGCCTGGTTGACCTCTTTAGTTGGTCAGACCCTGCCAGTGAACACCAAAAACTAACTAAGGCTGGAAATGGATTGAAGGAGGTTTGGAGCTGGGCTGGGCATTGTGGCCTCAGTTTTGCAGATGAAATAGCTGAAAATACCTGGGATATGGGATCCAGCAGCCTTGGCCCGCCAGTCACAATCTTTGACACGTTTCACAGCTTTAGAAAAGGGCAAGTCATCCTGGGTGAGAGACAAAGAGACTCCCCCACGAAGTAATTTCCTCATGTAAATTTCTGGTATGACTAGGCAGACCCCACTGGACTGAGACTAAATGGCTCCTTTGACATCTAAGGACACTGCCACCCCCCACCCAGCATTGGCATATTCATTGACCTTATGCTTACCAATTCTAAATCTACTTCTGTTTATCCAGACTTGCCTCTATTCCACACTGGCTCTGACCTCTGTCCAGATCTCATTCCCATTCAATGCTGTCAGGGCCCCATTCTTTAAATAGATTGCAGGATTCCAGACTTTCTGATTAGACTCTCTGAAGGTTGGGTCTTACCATTGGTATTTCTGAGGCCCAGTCAAAATTGGTATCTACCGACTTAAACTGTGAACTACAGTTTAGCACTTGATTCCTTGCTATCTTATTTTCTACTTGTCTCACGTGCATTAGCCTGTTACCTCTAAAAGTCACTGTCAGTCTATTGAAGGCATAGTGGCTTATCTTCCTCTTGTAACTCTCAGAGCAAGTCACACAAAGTTGATGCTCAGTATTTGTTATTCATAAATCTCTACCTACAGTCGACCTGCAGCATTTACCTTGAGTTGGTCATCTGCTTTCTTCCTCGGCTTCAGTTTCCTCATCTGTAGTGTAAGTTACCAGATTTATTTCCCAGGATGACCATGTGAGAAAATGGTTTTGTAGATACTGAGTTCCTCTATGGAGATGTGACATTATAGTTACAAGTTTGCATTAGTTGCCTTAGGCCAAAGCTCACTTAGCATTTAGGGTTGGTCCATGGCAGACTGTGAATTAGAGGAGCTGGCTGTAGCTCCCTCCCTCTGACCACGTCCTCCCGGCTGCTGTTACTCTTCTGCTTCCCCCAGCGCTCCGATCCCTGCCACGCCCTCACTGTGCTGCCCATCCGGGTCAGGCACTCCGAGTGACCTGAGGTCTCCACTCTCACCTTAAACAGCACCGTATCAATTTTTTTCCTCTCCCAGGGCTGGTCTGATTAAGTCAAACTAAACTGCTAATTAGTGATAATAGTAATTATGCACCACCCCCTTTAGATAACATTTACCTGTGTTGGCATCCCCAGTTCCACAGACCAGTTGGTGAAAGGATTTTGAGGCAGGAAACCATTTCAGCACTAACACTTAGAAACCAGCCACTTGCCTGCTAGAAGGAGATATTTGGCAAAATTCTAGGAAGTGAGGGCTTAATGTTAACACCTGCCCTGGTCATGTGTGCTTTTGTGCCCACTTTTTAAAATTTTTTTGGAGAAAGATGATGTAATGAGGGTGGAGAAGCACATTGGCCTTATTTGGGCCTTGATTTCCTTGACGTCACCTACTCCCTGTTCTCTCCTTTTCCCTCTGCCCCGAATTCAGCATCAGCCTACATGGATTTTTCCTCTCTCTCTCTCTCTCCCTTTTTTTTTTTTAACTGTTGCTAGGAAACCACTGACCAAGGTCAAGTGTACATGCTAATTCATTAAGGCTTGTTAGCAGCATGTTAGCCTGTAACCTTGTGGTTGCTTTGTCAAGCTTACAAAGGCAGGGGAAAAGAACTGTTTTTTGCTGCCAGAGAATTTTTGTTTTCATGAAGGATTCCTGTGAAGGTTCTCTGAGAGGCCCTTTTGCCAGTCCGGCACCTGCTCAGGGAACTCTAGCCAGCCATAGTTGTTCCAGGATGTGGATGCAAGGGATGGAGTTGAAATGGGATCTGCAGGTAGACGGACTTTAGAATGAATATGTGTTCTTTTGGGGCCTGATTTCCTCCAGTGGATCAGTTCGTAGCTGGAATGTGATGTATTCCAGGGCGGGGGGCAGGGAGGAGGGTTTTCCTAGGAGAGTCAGCTCCATTCTGTGTCCTTTTGTGGCCTGAAAAGGACTAGACCCCAAGCATCCTTAACTCAGGGTGTTCTCCTGGCCTGCTCTGGAAGAGTGTGTGTGTGTGTGTGCGTGTGTATATATGCACACACACACACACACACACACATACATCCCAGTATTGGCTCTAAAACCAATTTTGTTCTATATATGGTTCATGCTGTGTATAAAAAGAGGCCTGGCAGGCCCTCTGGGTTAACATCCCAGAAGCTTATCCAAAAGCATAACTTAAGAACCAAGGGATCTGCTGTCAGGACAGCAAAAATGAGCCCCAGTGTATTTTGCCAAGTAGACCTCAGACACTGATAGGAAACCTATCCTTAGACAAGTGAATGATACCCAAGGAATTAACGTGCTCTTAGCTGTCTGTCATGCAAAGTGCCAGAAGGTGATCGGATTATTACAGTTGTTCCCCTGCTAACACTTTGGAATTAACAGTGCATGAGCTGGGCACAGGGCACTGTCTGTGAGGAAGAAACAGGGCCTGGCGCATAGCCACACTGCTCTTCATTTTGTCAGTGAACCAGAGAGAGTTGTGACTACTGTGCCTAGTCACAAATTGAAAGTCTGTCTCTCAATGTATCATCCGCTCATTTAACAAATATTTTCAAGTTCCTCCTGTAGATCAGGCACCGTGCAAGACACCAGAGTGTAGCCACAGAGACGTCCGCTCTGGCTGAAACAAGACACGGGCCCTGCCTGTGTGGAGTTTATCATCTCTTCTAGGCTAGTTCTCTGTTGAGGCCTCAACCAGCCCTGCAAGTCTCCTCTGCTCTTGAGGCTTTCCTCTGAAGCCTTCTTTAGTGTCTTAGGCTATCTATGGCTGTGTAACAAATTGACCCAAAACTTAGTGGCGAAAAACAAGCCACCCTGATGATCTCACAGTTTCTATGGTCAAGAATCTGGCATGGCTTAGCTGGTCCTCCGCTTTGGGGCCTCTCAGAGGCTGCAGTCGAGGCACCAGCAACCTGTAATCATCCTAAGGGTCTGCTAGGGGAAACCCTGCTCCCAGGCTTGTGTGCTTGCTGGCAGGTTTCAGCTCTTCATGGGCTGTTGACTGAGGGCCTCAGTTCCCAACTGACTCTTGGCCAGAGGCCCCCTAGGTTCTTTGCCATGTGGACACTCTCCTCCACGGCAGCCTGTGTTAATAAAGTGTGCCAGACGAGAAGGCCAGTGAGTCTGATCGCAGTGGGGAAGTCAGCCTTTTGTAACCTAATCACAGAGTGACGTTTTATCGACTTTGCTGTATTTTATTGTTTAGAGGAAGTCACTAGCCCACGCCCCCTCCCCAGGGAGGGAATTACAAGAGGGTCTGAATACCAGGAGGGTTGGGATGACAGGCCATTCGAGAAGCCTGCTTGCCACATGCAGTGTCTGTCTTTACCTGTTGCTAGCAAAGAGCCATTGGGCTTAAAACCCAAGGATACAGCGGCTGCTGGCCTCTTACGCCTACTCCCAGGCTGCCCCAACTCCTAGGCTGTGTTTAGTTGTCTGGCTGGGAATAGGGCATATCTACAGATCGTGGCAGCTCAAGTGGTAAAAAGTGGGCTGAGGGTGCGAGCCAGCACAGGGAAGAGGCAGGCAGCTGCGAGGGGAAGGCTGGGGCTCAGGAGGGCCTGTGGAAATGGGAAGAAGGAGAGGTTGACCTGAAGGAACATGCCTTCCACATGGATTCTTCCCCAGTAGAAGGAATTGAGCTTGATTCTCCAGGGACTGCCAGGGCCAAAGAATTTGCTGTGAAGCTTCCTTCCTAAGCTACAGCAGAGGCTTCAGCCACTGTGCTGATGATCCCCCTGGACTTTGGGGTGGGGGCAGCCTGAACCACCAGGCATGTTGCCTTCAACTCTGGCAGCTTCATTTGGGGCTCCAGACCCTCTCCAGTTGACCCAGCGTGTTAACACGAGTGCTGTCCTTGCTCTGTATGCTGTGACACAAAAAGGTTAAGGGGTATCGTTGGAGCCGAGAGCACAGGCCTCGAGGCTGGACTGTGTCCTGACCTCTCCTCGGGTGTGCAGGGTGGACCCGCTTCTGTAGGCTCCCATCTCAACCATCATCTTGTGGGGGCCGTTTTCCGTCGTGGGTGTTGTCCATTATTGATGAGGCATGGAGAAGGCAGTGGTGAATAATTAAGCAGGTTTCAGGTGCAGATTGAACATTAAAGGGAAGGAAAGAATGCAAAGAGGAGAGCCAGGGGAAGAATTCTGAATTCTGTTGCACCAGCAGAACACAGTGTATAGAGGCTTTCTGTGACTTTCCAGAAGATTCTGGGTTTGTTTGTTTGTTTTCCAGTTTGCCTGATGATTTTAAGTCTTAGGTGTGATGGTGGTTCTCCAGTTAATAACTGAAAAAATTACAGGCTTTCCATAGCAGCAGTGAAGATTCTGATGGCTTCAGCCTGAGTGGTTCATGAATCAAGCCAGAGCAATTTTTAAGAGTGATGATGGGGAAAGTGGCTTTACTCGTGAGCCGGGGAGAGTTAAGTGGTAGGGGGTATTCAGTCTGGACACTTGAGACTCAACACCCAGAGATTTTCTATCTTGTAAATAATTGATGGAAAGAAGTGTTTTTGAGAGATGCCCAGTGCTGTAAATTAGGAAAGATACCTCTTGCATTGCTCACCATTTGGAAAAAGGCCTCCCAGAACGTCACAGACAGCCACAGGAATTGCATCAGATGGACCTGGATTATAGTAGGTGCAGTCTGGCTGCCGGCAGAGTGGTCAGAAGCACAAGAACAAGCAAAGAGGGAGAGAGAAGTGCCCGAGGACCCCCGCTCTCTGACCTGGCCTGCAGAGTTGGCCACAGCACAGGAAACTGTATCCTAGCATGGGTGGGTTTTCCAGATTGTTCGGGTCCTTTGCTTCTCTTTTTCCTACCTTTTGACCCTACACAGCTCATCAGGTAGACTCAGAGACCTGTCAGCGTGTCTGCTAAAGGCTTTGGTGGAAAGAAAGCTGAAGCTGTTTGTTAGGATGAGTGTCCTGAATGTTCTGTGCCTTTTCATCTTTCATGCACCCATGTCTGCCCCCATTGCCAGGGCTGGTTGAGAGGTAGATTGGCTCTGGGAGGTCTCTCTGTCTCCTGTCTTCAGCCATCAGAACTACCCTGCCCAGCTCTGTTTCCATTAGTTTCCTCCATCTCAGTTCCACTGTATTTGTCTTGACCTTCCTGAGGACAAGTGGACATGGTCCAGCTCTTGAACCCAATTTGGGATTACCCTATTGCTTTGGATCAAACCATGCTGGTCCTGGGGGCAGCTTCTTAGTGTGTTTGTGTAGCTGGCTTTCTCTAACCCCCTTATTCAGGTTTCAGTGCAAAGTGTTGGAGCACAAGGATGTTGAGCAAATGTGAAGAGGTGCTGAGGGTCCATTTTCAGCATCCTGGGCCCCCAGAGACCCAGGCCTGGCTCGGCACAGTGTTCTCTAAGCCCTCTGCATGTGCCCGGGTGCGTTCTGACGCAGGTTCTGAGAGAGCCTCTTTTTTCCACCTCCTGCCCCTTCCTTCCACAGCAGCTGGATGCTTTTTTCACAGGTTCTTTAAACGTAGCAGAGTTTAGAGTGTGTGAAAGTTTCTGGTAGCACCTCAGAACCAAGCTTATTTTCCCCAGAAATAGTAGGTGTCACTGCTCAAAGGGGTGGGCCAGCCCCTTCTCAGAAACATCAGGTGATGGTGCTCCACCAGTGACGCATGACTGCCTGGGCCATTGGGCATCGAGGGGTTAATGCAGACGAGTCAGACGCCCCAGGAGGTGGTCGCATCTCCTGTTACTGGTTGCATTATTGACTCGGGCATCTAACACCACTGGAAACAATCCACCAGACAGGCACTGAGGTCAGGAGTTAGTCTCAGCTCACAAGTGGATACACGAGAGCTGGTCTTGCCACCCAAGGAGCGTTCGTAAAGATGGAGAATTTTTGGATGTACCAATTTGAGTGTCACAAGGATGAGGTAAGTGGATTCCCGGGCTTCAAAATTACGTTTGCTGCTTTGCTCTTGGTTTTCTTCTCCTAGTCCTGTCAGATTGTAAGTCCTCTGCATTTCCCTTGATAGTAGGAGTAAGTGAACAGAGCAGGAATAGGAATAAGATGGGAGGAAATGTCATCAGGTTAGCCTGTTGCTTACAAGTCCAAGATGACCTGAAAGGAGAAAAGGCTGTTTGATCACTTAGAAAGATTCACTCTTGGCTTCCTCTCTGTCTGCGTTGCATTGTTATTCTGTGTCCTAATACATGATTTACTCTGGGCACTGTAGCCTCTCATTCTGTGCTCTGTGTTGTCTTTTGTTTCCAGGATGCTTATGAAAATGGAGATTAGTGCTTTGCACATTAGGAACCGCTTTACTAATAGATGAGCTCATGGGCATAATGGCCCCTGTACAGTGCCTGGCACACAGTCATCCCTCGGCAAATGGTAGCTGTTCCTGTTCTTAGCAGATAAAGTGTTATTGCAGCAAATAGTGTGCTCTTAGCGCTTAGTCTGCGTCTCTTAATACAAACTAAAAGTGGCTTTGGTTTTCCTCTTCCCAAGCTCAGGTTCAGTGTGGCCTGAGGATGACAGTGCAGTAGGCCCGTTGGGGAGTATGTGGACCTAATGGAGAGATGAATTATAGGCGCCCTTGTTTGTCCATCACAAGTTGTGGTACATTTTAGATTCATGCAGTGAAGCTCCTTCAGAGGGAACAGATAACATCCGTTTATAGATCAGCTTTATCAGAAGACAAGTTATCCCACCTTGCAGGGGTGACTGTGGTTGGTAGTTAACTAGTCAGTGGTTTTTTTTTTTTTTCTTTTTTTACCTTTGAGGACATGGTTTCAGAAGCTTAGAGCTCTTTAGATGGTGATAAAACGAGTGATCCATGTGGTCCCCCGACGATGAAAGCAGCCTCCATCTGAGGAGGTGGCCGCAGTGCAAGGCTCATTCTGAGCTCCAAGCTGTGCTGGTCTTCCCACAACAGCCTTGCCATGGCTTTAACAGACTTGGGATGGGGAATGGGAGCACTTTCCCTGTGGGAAAAGAGAATGGAAACAGTATTCTAACAGACAGTTCTCTCAGAATGTTCCGTTGGTATTAATTGAATCCATTATAAATGTGTATATAAAACACTTCATTAGGCCCAAGCTATTATCATTTTAATGACATAATTATGCCCTTACAATGCCTGTGTTAACTTTCCTGCTTTGCCACATTAAGGAAGTACAAATGTGCGTTGCTATTATCGTTTGAACTGAGAGTGAGTAATTACGGATTTCTTTGGCAGTTTCTTTTCAAGAAGCAAAAACATGTCTTGGAGCAAGAAAAAACTAATCATATATTTGGGTTTTTAAAAAAAATAATTCTAACATGGACTAGGTTAATGTAAAACACCTTAGATCACCAAGGGAAACAATGTACATTTATTTGAGAGAAAAGAGGAGGCTAGATAAACCAATTTGCATTGTGAAAAAGCTGTCTGAGGCCACTGGAGGGACAGAAGCCCCACCCAGCCCCCGAAACGGTTTACCAGGAGAACCAAAGCGTGTGCTGTGGCCTGGCCTAGATCACCACCCCTTTCAAAGTCTATGTCGGAAAGGGAATGGAACCTGAGTGTTCAGGCCGGACAGGAATTGAATGACCAAATGCTTGATGACAGTCTATGAAATGCCACATTTGAGAACACTTGTTCCTCCTGTGTCCACAAGACTCTTGTCATCATCTGAGGATGCAGATATGCAAGCAGTGTCTGCTGAAGGGAGACAGACCATGATCCAGAGTCAGTGGCAAGAACCCCGAGCGACACATGGGCACCAGCATCCCTGTGAGCACACAGTGAAGTGCTGCACGTGTCCAGAAACTACTCTGTCTCTGAGCCTTTTCCCTTTTCGTATTTGCTTTTGTCCTCTGATACCAAGAATTGGTGTCCATGCAGCCTTCCATAGAGTCAACACATTCACTGAACTCCTGTTGTGTATTTTATGGGGAACCCTGTATTAAGCGCCTGAAGAAGAAAATGGAAATTAACCATAAATCCTGCCTTTGTGGTGCTTATTAAAATATTGTAATTAAATGTTACCCAATAATTTTATAAAATATAAGGGAAAAAGTGATGCACCATAAGAATGGCCCAGATCAAATATAAGCAATTCTCATAGGAGAGGGATTCCTTTCCCTGAGAGTATTGGAAAGTCTTCATGAAAGAGGTGACATTTGAAATGGGCCTTTGGAGAGTCGTGGGCACATGGAGTTCAGACAAGAACATGAACAAAGGCATGGAGCAGAAACTCATAGGTTATGCACAGGGAACAGAAAGGAGTGCAGTGTGGCTTGACGATAGAGAACAGGAACTGGAAGGGGGGGAAGGTGGTAAAGAAATTAAGGCCAAACCTTGGATGTCTTCAGTGGCAAGGCGAATAGTCTAAGATTTATTCTTTAAGCAAAAAGAAACCACTAAAGTTTTTTAACTGAAGAATGACTTGCTCAGAGCTTGTTAAAACTGTGTTTAAAAATGAGAGTGGAGCGGTAGAGGGCATAGCTCAGTGGTAGATCGTGTGCTTGGCGTGCACAGGGTCCTGGGTTCAATCCCCAGTGTCTCCGTTAAGGGGAAAAAAATTAAAATTAAAAAAAATTTTAAAAGAAAGTAAACAGGTATTTAATGAGAGGTCTCTGGTTGTCCTTGTCGGTTTGGGCTGCTGTAACATGATACCATAGAGCAGGTATTAACAACAAACTTATTTCTCACAGTTCTGGAGCCTGGGAAATCGGAGATCAGGGTGCGCGCATGGTCAGCCTCTGATGTTTGCGGTTGGCCATCATCTTGCTGTGTCCTCACAGTGTGGGGAGCACAGAAAGAAGCAGCAAATCTCTCTTGTGAGGGCACTAATCCCATCATGAGAGCGCCACCCTCAGAACCTAATTACCTCCCACCTCCTGATACCACCCCACTGAGGCCTAGGGCTTCAGCATAAATGTTTGAGGGGACACAACCCCTAACATTGGTGAAGGAGGGTCGTGAGTTCTTAGTGTTCAAATCACAGGTAGTATGTTGGCTGCTTGGTGACTTAAAAAAAAAAAAACCCAAACACCTTATGCTCAGGTTCTGAGCATTGCTCCATATAGTTGAAATTACTAAATAACTCATTCCCAGGTAGACTTAGTAAAAGTGTATTTGAAGGAATTATTTCTCCTACCCCTCGTTGCAGTGAATGTTCTATTGCTGAGTTCCCTTGGAGGAAGTGGATCTCCGTGTCCTGGGGCTCGTCGAGGTGGCTGGGGTCTTTCACCAGGTGTCCTAAACAGCGGGGGCTTTCGGTGTGTCACGGTCCCTCGTGCGCTGCGTTGTCAGTTACCACTAGAGCAGTGCACGTCATGTGATTCTCTTCTGTAAGTCAGTCACCGTAATGGCGTCATCAGCCCTCACATGGCAACAGGCTGCCTTGAATGGGAGATGGTGGGAGTGCCAGAAATTGCACACAGCCATCCTGTGCCCCGCAGTCATAGCCAGTAATGAGCTATTCTGACCAATGTACCAGTAAGACTCTTGGGGCTTATCAATTAATTTAAAGTCTTTGTGGTAGGATTTTTGTAGAGCCTTCTGTGTGCTTTTTAATTTTATCCATGAATAAAATTTTAATAAGGAAGAAAATAAGACAAGATGAAGAAAACATCCCCGTGGGTGTGTGTTGTCCTTGTGAACACTCTCCCATAGGGGTGGAATAACTGTTGTCACCGTTAGACTCTTAAAAGACACGCCAAATATTTGTTGAGTGCTTTGTGCACGCCCAGGCGCTGAGCTGACCCCGTGTGTGCATTGTCAGGGATTAATCCTCGTGTCAGCCCCGGGAGGTAGGTCATAACTGTTTTCCGCAGCTACTAGAATCAGAGAGGATGAGAATGTGCTCAAGGTCAGAGCCGTTAAGTGGTGAAGCCAAAATTCACACTCAGGTCTGCCACGGGCTGGGGCGTGAGCACTTAACCGCTTCAGCATCCTGAAAACCTTAGTTAGAATTTTACTTCTTTTGCTACAATATAAAATTAAAATGTAAGTCTGTTTCAAAGGAGAAATGTAACCTGTGTTCTCTGTAATCACCTATGCTTTTTTTTTAATTCATATTTTTTAATTAAAGTGTAGTCATTTTACAATGTTAATTTCAAGTGTACAGCAAAGCAGATGATCAACTGTGCTTTTGAAGATGGGCCCTAATATTGGAAAGCCAGATCATGGTGGCTTTGAAAACTAGACCCAGTGTCTTAGGGATTGATAAGTTGTTTTTTTTTTTAAAACCTCTGCCAACCAGCAGGCTTTTTTGTTCAGAACCTTGTAAGTCCTGGGCACTGTGGCAGGAAAGGCTTGTTTCTTCTCCACTGGGAGCCTTCTCTGACCCAGGTGGTCTCTCCTCCCTCCTGCTCGTGCCTGTTACAGCAGCTGTCATGTGACATTTTAACCGCAGAAGGGGTGGAGGGTGTGGGAGGGGTATTCCAAAGGATCCCTGTGTAAGTGTATCTTCAAAAGCCTCCTTAAAATTAATTCACTTACAGCAAAGACCAAAGTTGCAAAGTGAGTATGGGAAGAAGGGAATTTGATTAGAACTTTGAAAAACAATACTGAAAAATTACAAACGTAAGCTTAGTTTATCTTTTGATTAACATGATGTCAATTATAGTATGCTCTGCGAATTCTTAAGAGAAGTGTTGATTTGGGGAGTTGTAGTTCTCAAAAAAAAAAAAAAGCCATTGAATCATACAGTAGAAGAGCTGCCTTCAATTCACAGGTGACTTGTGCAGCATGCTCAGAAATGGTCCTTTCAGTCATAAAGAGGATCGTTTCAGCAAAAATACTTAGATTCTTTTCCCAAGGGCCTCTCTTCATTATCGGATGTTCCAATCATGCTATTCTGAAGCACCTCTGGCAGCCGTTATCCTACCATTTTTCTCTGAATTGTTAACTGGTGTAACTTCCCTGCTCTTCAGTGGTCCATACCTGGTTTGAGCAGTTCTCCAGCTTTGCCACCTTCAACTTCTTGAAATTCTCCTTTTTAGTTACTTATTTTTACAGGACTTGCACTTTTACTCTGCATTGCATTTGCTGTTTTATTTTTGGTTTTGCCTAGAAACACCAGATGGTCCCAACAGTCAACAGAGACCAACTGACAAAGACTTGGACCAGATAGATGCCCGTGTCTGGGGAGGGGATTAGCATCTGGGGATGCTAGGGACTGCTACAGTGGACGCTAACCTTGTGAGTGGTTGTTTTTATGTTATGGTGACTTCTGTTTTCCCCTAGGACTCAGACAAGACACTAGTTACAGAGGACACTGTGCGTGTGTTTATGAGTCTATCTGCCCTGCTAAACCAAGAGCCCCTTGGGCACAGCCAGGGCTCAGGGCTTCCCCAGACACTAAATGAGTAAACGCCCAGGTCATTGGTGTCTTTTGGCTGTGATTCCTCCAAAAGTCTTTCAAGATCCCTGTGCAAAGCATAGCTTTGCTCTCGGTCCTGCTCAGTCTAGGGCCTTTCCGAAAAGAACGCAGTCCATTTGGAAAGAGCCAGGGGCCCCTTGACCCATGGCCTTGGGATGTTCTCAGTGTCATCCTGTCAACTTTTCTGGGTGGTAATCTTTTCTTTGAGCAGATGTCCAAGGATCAAAGAGGCTTAAGGGAAAGGAAAGGGCAAAAATGATAACCCCTCCCTCCTTTAGATCTTTCAGTTCAGTTCAGGAAATCATTCTTAAGTGCCTAGAATGTGCTGCTTCAGTGAGGACAACGGGCCAGTGACGCAAGAGGAAAATACCCTCCGGGCAGAGTAGGCAAAGTTTGTCACCAAGTGGGTCCCCAGTGACTGGTCCCTGCCCTGCTCTTGAGCTCCTCTCTCCTTTCCCTGCAGAGTTGGGCTTCCCTCCCTCCCTCTGTCTCCAGTACCTTCCAGCTCTTCCCTATCCCATCCCATCCTGCTGCATGAATACCATCCAGTTTTCATGATTCAGCTAAAGCAGTTCCTTCCCGATGTAGCACTGCTGAAACACACCCCTCCCCCTCCTATGGAATCCATCCCTCCCAACCCCGTGTCCCTAGGTATGAAGGTATGAATTAATATCCTAGCCGCCTGCCCCGGCACTGAATTCACATGTCTGCCTCCTCCCATTATCTGGAAAGGGGTGAAGGACAGGACCACAACATCTCTTGCCTCTTGGGCCCAGTGCTAGGAACATAAGGAGGCACTGAAATGTCTGTTAAGGAATAAATTAATGATAATTACTTGTGCACTGCATTTCTCCCTTCCAAGCATATCCCAAAAGTTCGGTGAGCTATTTGCCTCACCCCTACCACCAGCAGTACTGTGTTTGCCCCTAGGAGATGGGCAGTTGGATGTTAAATGAATGATCGGCTTTCCCTTGGGATGCTTTTGTCTCCTTAGGCCTAAGGACAGGACTCTCCATCTCTTGTCCTGACACTGAAGAGCCTAAGTCTTAAGACTGAGAGCTTTGCTTTGTGGAACCCCAGGGCGGTGGCTATAAATTTAGATCATAGCTGTGAAGCGTCTGCTAGAACATAGTCTGCTGAAGACAAACTGTTGAGCTTAGAAGACCTCCTGTAATTACCGGAGCAGGGAGTTGGGGGGTCACCTTTGAACACTACCTCCTTGTAGGTGCGCCATGTGGCACGTACCTTTGTGAATTTCCAAGCCCACATTTGCTTCCCACCTTTTGGTCTCATTTGCCTAAAATTGAATATCCATCTAGCAACCCAGAAGGCATGAGACTCCAGACAGAAATACGTAATGATAGTTTTTACTTTTTTCATCGTATTTCATTGGTTAAACTTTGCCTCCAGTACCTTCTTTGAAAGTAAAAAGTATTAGCCAACTTCTGGTTTCTCTCCACTTCTGAGAATATAACAAGGCAGAAGTTGGGAGTAAGGGGCGGAGGGCTTTTAAAGCAGACATTTGCGGTGAGTTGACATGAACACCTTTGTCTGGGCTCCGTGGAGGCTTTGTCTGCTCTGAAAGCATTTGTCCACCTTGACTTTGTCAGCAATGGTGTGGTGAGGAGCAGGCTTCCACCAGGTGAGGTTCTCTCATTTGGGGACAGCTTTCTGCTTCAGATGAGCTTTGCTGAAGCGAAGGTCAGAATCTTCATCGGCAAAGACCGTTTCTGCATTTCGGAATGCAGATGTAACGTTCTACACATAACGGTGTCGGGGTCCTATATCAGAAAGAAGCTTCCCATTGACCACGAAAAACAATGTAAGAGAGTAGTTATTGACTGCTTTCCATGCAAGTGGGAAAACATGGTAAGGCTGGAAACCACACTGACATCATTTATTCAGTAAACAATTACTGGGTGCCTACTGCTTATGAGACCCAAGGCTAGGCATTTGGATTAAAAAGATGAGTAAGACAAGAGCCCAGCCAGAGAGCTCTTGGGCGAGGGGAGGCATACAGAGAAACAGATCATTATAAAGCCTGGCACGTGCTGCCATCACGGGTGAACAGAACCTTGGATAGAGTCTGAGAAAGCTTCAGCAAGATGAGTGCTTTGAAAGGAGAGAATGAGGAAGAACTCTCTAGATGGAGGTCACTAACTGCATGTGCAAATAGAAGGAAGCACAGGGGCTTCATTTGCAAGCAGAAGGCTAGAGCATGAGTGTCTGAGGGCAGGTGGTCCCTGATAAAGACTCCCATGAGAGGCTCGGTGAGAGCAGTGCCCACCGAAGTCACATTTGTGCATCTTGCTTGGTGTCCCATGGCGGGCGCCCGGCTCTGGTCACTGACCCTTAGTGCGGGGTCTGATCTACGTCGTCTGCGTCCCAGCCTGCTCTCCAGATAACCTGTCTCTCACATCATCCAGAGATGACCTGGTGCCTGTGATGTTGCAAAGACTCCATTTTTAAATTTGCAACAGAAAATAATTAGAGAAATAGGCTCTATGGGATTCTTTGCGAGTGTTTTTAATGAAGCTGATACATGGACCTCAAACCAAGCAATTAAAGAAAAAGCAGCTGCACTAGCTTCCCCAGGGACTAGACCTTAAAAGTCTTTGTGACAGAGAAAATTACTTGGGGAAAAAATAGACATAAATATCTAAGGAAGCTCTTCAGATTTGAAAAACTGGAAAAATGTAAAGGTATTAAATTCTTATGAAGACTTCACTAGATTAATTTTGGTGGGGGTGGGGTAATTAGGTTTATTTATTTGTTTTTAGTGGAGGTACTAGGGATTGAACCCAGGACCTCGTGTATGCTAAGCGTGCGCTCTCCCACCGAGCTATACCCCCCGACCCACTACATTACTTTTGAGAAGGCCAGACATGGAGCTAACTCAGCAAGTGCCCACCAGCTCTCTTGGGTGCCCAGTGAAAAATTCTGTGCGTTTCTTTTTAAAGGCATGCGGGGCTCCTTCCTTGCATCCAGGGACCATGGGTCTTGGGTATTTTATGTCTGATGTTACCCTAACACTTGTCCTCTTGGTTTAACTGCAGAGCAGCTGAGTTTTGCTTTTGAATGCTCAAGAGACTCCTTAGTCCTCACCTCCCTGCCCAGAATCAGGTATATGGGCTTGTGGGAAACAAATCCAGGCCTCACAGCAATAGGCTGGGACAGTATGATGTCCGTGTGAATAGTGCTGCGTTTCACCACATCATCTTTACAGTTTCCTCCATGTCAGGCTTTTAGGGAAAGATGTATTTTTTTTTAATGATTTCACACAGTGCTCTCTGAGGTCCCGCTTGTGCATTAATGTGCACCCACCCCTCCTCAGCACCACCACTTCGTGGAACATTCTCCCTTCCCCTGCAGAGGTATTTTACTGTATCTCTGTGCCTCTCCCCTGGGGCCCAGTCTCCAGAGAGCAGAAGCAGATTCAGGCTACTACCGGTACGATTTTCTTTCTTGCCCAGGACGTACATCTCCTCATTCACATCCCCATGTGTCCTCAGAGAGAGATCCTTGCATGGGTTCGGTTTTGTGCCTTCTGGCAGACATCACCAACGAACTGTGAGGTGGTGCGTTCTTGCTCTCAGAAGACCATCACTACAGAATTCTCAAGCATCCCTGTGGGTCACCTGAAGATTCTCTTCATCCCCCAGATTTCAGGAGCACACAGAGTTGTTTGGTAATCGGCCAGGGACAGTTTTCGGTGCCCGCATTAATCTCACCCCTGTGCTTGTTTTCATTCTTTGGTGGCTCAGTCGGCAGGGATTTACGGGCCCTGCCCTGGCGCTTCATACCCGTTCCTGCAGGGTCTGCACAGCGAGCCCGAGCCCTCCACCTGGGGCAGCAGCACACCCGATGGGGACTGTGCTTTCCAAACCTTTTCTAAGCCTTATTTTTAAATATATCATTTAACAAAGAATTTTTTTAACTCTTCTAAGAGCAGTCAAGATAACGCCGTTTGGATGCTGAAATATCTCGTGTGTTTTCAGTGGCCAGCAGATTAAACCAGACAAAATAATTGAAATCTGAACCGACTAGGAAAACGCAGGTGATGTGGTCTCCAGTCATCAAGATCAGGCCCAGCTACCTCTTTAAAAATTCATGTTTTAATTTTTCAGGTAATCTTGGGCAGGTGATTTTATAAGACATTAACGGTACCCCAAGGGTTTGAATCCTTCAATAAGAAAAAATGTTTTAAAAACAAACATTTGAGTATCACTGTTAGCTTTATTCATCCAGGGCTTTAAGTTTGATATTCAGCTTCTGCTGTGTTCAAACACTTGGCCAGGGGTAGTGGTGGGTGGGGCTGAGCTGTAAAGGCTCCTTTGAAAACATGGCAGGAATTTATAGAAAGCTTGACAAATCCAAGCCTTTTATGTCTAGTTGGCAGTTCCTTTCCAGGGAAGTTTGCTTAAGGCTGAAATGTTCCTTCAGTGTGTGCAGCTTTCTCCTCTCTCCCCGCCCCCTGGCCCCCCAAGGCCGGGCTGTTCACCCAGTTCTCACTGTGTTTTCCTTTGCTCTCTGTGTTCTAGTCTCCATCTCCAGGCAGTTCCTCACCCCTGGGTGCAGAGTCTTCGAGCACTCCCCTTCATCCCAGTGACCCCGCGGACGCCTCCACAAATAAAGAGGTAGGGTACCACCTTGTTCCAAAAGCCACCATTCCATTATGTTTTGTTTTGTTTTTTATTGAAGCATAGTTGACTTACAATGTTGTGTTAGTTTCTGGTGTACAGCACGGTGATTCAGTTATATAGATATATATATGTGTGTGTGTGTATATATATGCTTTTTCATATTCTTTTTCATTATAGATTATTACAAGATACTGAATACAGTTCACTGTGCTATATGGTGTAGGACCTGGTTGTTTATCTATTTTATAACCCATTATGTTTTATTCTAATTCTGGTTTATGCTCTCCAGTCTCCCACAGAGCTGCCGACCCAAATTACCCTGGGGAGAAAAATTCTTATCTCTCCAGTGTGGAATTCGGTGATTAAAGCCATGCCATCCAATTTGATAGCCACTAGCCACAGACGTCTATTTTACTTCACAAATAAAATGAAAACTTTACTTCCCCGGGCACACCAGCCATTCCACGTGCTCAGCAGCCTGACTACCTGACTAGTGGCTGTTGCCCTGGAAGCAGAGATTATAGAACATTACAGAATGTTTGACTGCAGGAAGTGCTCTTAGACATTACACATCAAAAACTCTGTTCAGCATCCTTTCTCATCGTGTTACGAGCCTCGATATGTGGCATTACAGTTGCTTTGGGGTTTGGAAAATGCCCTGGTTTCTTAAATACTCATTTATTTCAGGCCCAAGTGAAATATCTTTCATGACAACAGGGTGACCACTTGTCTTGGTTTCCCTGGGGTAGTTCCAGTTCACACCTGTTTTCCAAGCAATGCATGTGGCAAACACCAGTTTCTCACTTTCTGAAGCAGTGCTGTCCAGGAGAACGTTCTACAGCGTTGGAAGTGTTCTACTTCTGTGCTGTCCTGTGTGGTCATCACTAGCCACGTGTACCTAGCAAGCCCTTGAAATATAGCCAGTGGGATCTAGGAACTGAATTCTGCACTTTATTTCCACTTAACTCATTTAAATAGCTGTGTGTGGTGTAGCCCTAAAGTGTCACTTTGGAGGACAAATCACATGGTCACCTAACTGATGGAGGCCACGCTGAGCTCCAGTAGAGAATATTTAAGAGACAAGATGCTGCTTGCTCCCACTAGGGTTTCTGGGACTAGAAAAAGGCAGGTATTTTTCAGTGGGAGGAGCCATTGCGTTCTCCAGCACCCGTTGTCCTTTTATACCCAGCTAACTGCCACTCGTGTCTACTTACAGACTAGGGTCAAGTAGACACTGGCCTGCACCATAATCCGTGTGTGGGCTCCGTTCACTCTAAATATAGATGCTGCCTCCTCAACACTGAGGATAGGCATTAAAGAGCGAAAGCACGTAATAAATGAGTCTCATTTTCCTTCCTTTTGCTAATAATTTTATGTTCAGTTCAACAAAAGAAAGCGATCTCCATTTTAATCTGAGTGGCAGATCGCTTCCAAAGGGGGCCTTAGTTAAAATTTACTGTTAAAGTGTCATTGAATACATACATTTTCCATTAAATATGCATACAGGGATAAGTATTTTTTATTAATCTGTTCATATGAAACCATACAAACATAAGGAGACCTTCTCTGAAATGACACCAGCATTAGAATTTAGATTTGAAATATACTTTGTCCTTCTCTGATCTTGATCCTCAGTCCACTGGCACAGGAGAAATGGGGTTACAGTTTCTGCTGGCCCTGTATCCCACAATTTCACCTTATACTTTATTCATAACCCATGGATCAGTGAGAACAAATGGCAAGAAGCCATCGTGATAATAACAGTAATGGAAATTACCATTACTTGAGCATTTATGGTGTTCAGGCATCAGGCCAAGCAAATCACATAGTATCTCATTTAATCCTTAAAATTATTCTGTGACGTAGGAATTATTGTCCTCATTTGTTAATGGAGGAAGCTTAGAGGTTGAGTAACTTACCTGAGGCCCCAGATCTCACAAGTGGTGGCACCAGGTTTTGAATCCTGAGCTCTCAAAAGCCTGTGCTCTTAACACCAGAATCTGCTGTCCCTGAGATGAGGAGTACTTGCAGGTCACACACTGTACGGACAAGGTGGCTTGTATGTCACTGTTCCAATTTTCAGGCCCCCAGGTTCTGCATACAGTTTGTGTGACCTCCTGGAACATCCCAAAGATTTGGCCTTTATCTTCTTGAATGTGGCTCTATTAATTCTTTAATGTTAAGGATCAACTAATGTTCATCTCTGTCCACATATGAGAAAACAAAGGGCTAATCAGACATCTGAATATTCAGCATTTGATTATTCATCAGATGTAATAAGCAAGGCAAATTTGTTAGTTTTTCGGTTCCTACAGGACTTGGCACATGTTTCTGCATATCTTTAGAAATAATGATGAAAATCCTCTTTGTGTGCAGTAATTAGAGATTCTTTCATTTCACAAAACTCTTTCTTTAAAAAGAAAAATTTACTACCCTAGAGACTAAAGAAAGCCAGTCATGAGCTCATGAATAGAGAAGTGAATGTACCAAATGCCCTCTGTGGTGGCTCTAAATAAAACAACAGCTTTCAGAACTATAGACTAATGCAATTTTTTTGTAGCTTCTGCTAAAATCTGGACAGTGTCCTTGAGATTAACATTCAGAAAAGTACCCTAAGTGCCCAAGAAAATCTGAATTGGCTTCTTGGATGTACCTGGAGGCTAAATCATTTTGATTAAACAAAGGAAAACCATCATTACCCCTAGATGCTGAGGGCAGGGATGGGGAAATGGTTGGGGAATAATAATCTGAAAGTTTGTGACCCTCACTCCTGAAGAAGCTAACTTTCATCTGCATACCATGAATTCATGGATTTTTTTTCTTTAAACCAACAGAATTTAAGCCAAGAGGCCCTCCACTGGGTCTGTCTTGTCACTTGGGTAAATTGAAAGTAAAATTAATGTAAAGCACCACTGAAATTGGAGTTCTCGTTCCCCTTAACCACATATCTTAGCTTTCACTAGGTGTGCATTTTTCCATAAATGCATTAGCAGCCAATAACCTTTCATTCCCGGTGGATTTGTGTCCTTAGTTTCTGTAAAAGTGATCCTTTCTGAAACCCAAAACCCACCCTCTGTGTGAGGAACCCTTTCATCCCAGTGGGCACATCTGCAGCAGGTGTACTGAGATTGCCCTGCGTGGGGTATTGTGTGATTAGTGTTGGATTCTTGTCATTGTCCTGAATTAAGCAGAGTCTGAAAATCAGGTTTGACTGCCTCCAGTTTTTCACATAACAACACTGCTATTTTTTTTGAATGTCATACACAGATTAACTCATTAATCATCCCTTTGCTATTCCCATCTTCCAAGTGAAGAACACTATAAAGTGCTGTGATACGGAGTTGCTTCCCATGATATCCCAGCCGTCACCCAGGGCCCTTCACTCTGCCAGCCCACAAGGCACCCCAGAGTGTGCCATCCATTCAAGTCAACCCATAGAGTAGCTGTGTTGTCTTCTTCTGAAAGGCACATATTTAAATGATCACCTAACACCTGGTAGCTTCTTAGCAATGAAAATCTCTAGGCTTTCTGAGGGTAACCTTTGGCCGTGCAAACCCTAATTTTGCCCATTTTAGGGACTCTTGTGTTTTACCTTAGCTTTCCACTCCTGCAATGCTCACATCACCCTGCTCCAGACATACCAGCTGCAAATTCTGTTACTGGTTGAAGCAGGAAAGAATTATCTAACTCTTAGTCCACTCAGAGTTATCTCTAGGACAGTCGTGTTAGTTGTGAAAGGAACCAAGTGGTAAGTATTACTCCTCTGAGAGCTAGCATTTTAAGTGCCATCCAGTCAGGTTCTAGAAGGTTTCTAGCTGATTATATCCACTTCCAAGGATGCTGTTGGGAGTCTGACCTTTTCTGTGAGGTGTTACTTAATATAAGAAATTCCAAGGTTTTTAAATTACTTCTTTGTTTATTGTGTTCTTATTTTAAGGTAACACACAATAATGACTTATGTAATGGAATTTTTTAACTGAAATAAATCAGTAAGAGATGAAAGGGAGAGATTAAAAACTTGCAGCCATTTTTAGCACAGTGAGAGATCAGTGCAGCAAAGTGGAATAAAATTCTCCAAGCGAATTCTTAATTTTAACATATAATCATTTCGTTGGTGCTTTTGCTAATCAGCAGTTTCTCACTCAGACACCCAGATTCTTAAGAATACAAACTGAGCCCTTTTTATTGCTATTACTGATTATGAATTTTGGTCCATGATTTAGTCTTTAAGATGACAGACATCTCTCTGATTGTGGAAGGCAGGATTTTCAGATTATCTAAAATATGAATGGATGGTTCTGGGCTTTGAGTGACCTTTAACAATAAATGTGTATGTTTATTCACACTTTACTTTCTGTAGCCAAAAACGGTTGACAGCTGGTTAATATCTGCCATTGGTGATGTATTTATTTTTCAAGTCGTGTGGATGGTTGTGTTAATACATTTTTCATCATGCTTTGCCCTTTTTGAAACCTCTTTGTCTTAATTACAGTCAAGAAAAAGCTTGGCTTCATTCCCAACCTACGTTGAAGGTAAGAACTGAAAAGGAAATATTGAACACTGAGTCGTTCATGAATCTTTTAGCATTTGAAGCCCTGGGCCATGAAATGCTAGTGGGGAAGAAAGGCCACAAAGTCGCTTATTCATTGTCTTAAGTCTTAGAATCTTAGATTAAAAGAACAATAGCTGTGACCCTCTCAAGACCCTGCTCCCTGCCTTTGCTGATTCCATCCGGGAGACTCTGCGGCTAGAGTGAGGCTGGTGTGAGGCGGGGGGCTTTGCCCAGCCTAGAACTGGCCACAGTGAATTCAAAATCCAACAAGCTCCCTTACCTGTGGTCCGGTGCACCTCTTGAATCCCTCAAGGACCATTCAGGTGGGAAGGAGGTTTAACTAAGGGAGAAGTTTGGGTTCTCTTCACTTAAAAAAAAATTTTTAAAAGACCTTCCCAATAATTCCTGTCTCTTGCTTGGATGTGCTAGTAACAGTAACGTCAAGTACTTACTCTCTGCCAGGTACTGTTCTAAGCACTTTCCGTGTAATAACTGATTGAACCCTCCCGTCGATCTTGTAAAGTGGGTTTGAGTGTTATCTCCATGTTGTGCATGAGAGAGCTGAGACATGGAGGGCGTGCACAACTTTCCCAGGGTCCCTCAGAGGAGCAGAGCAAAGCCACGAACCAGCAGTGTGACCCCACAGTTGTCCCTGTAATCTATTTTGTATGCAGGGCTGCCACTCAGGTTATTCCCTGCACAGGGGCATCCCATAGCAGGCCAGGTGGGGCCGGACGCCATCCAGGCTCGGCACCCAGCTTGAGGTCAGACCACACAAATGGGTCAGTGCCACTGACTCTCTACCAGGGAGGATGGCAGATGATCTGGGGGCAGGGCGCACTGTCATTTCCTTGAAGAAGGATTTTCTGGGAGCCAGAGGATGCCCAGACAGCATTTTTGGCCTTTGAAGCCTGTGTGTGAATAGTCAGTGTGTTCCACTGCTCAAGAATGAACTACTTGGACTCATAAACCTTCCTGAACCCTTGGGCTTGAAGCCCAGACAAGCTCATAGGTTCGGTTTTTACCCAAGTTTCTTTCTTGAGTAACCTGGAAATTATTTGCACCATTTTTGCAAAGCTCCAAAACTCCACAAGAACACCTTGGGGAGTTTTCAGATGTTTGGAAACTATTCTTCTTCATATCCATTCCTCCAGGCCTAGAGGTTTTCAAGCTCAGCATTGACATGAGTGTGAAGATATACTGTGTGTGCTTGTTCACCTGCAGAGCAACACACAGGCATCGCTGACGGGGAAAGCCTGCGATTCCTTGATTTAGGACCATTATAGCTTCAATTTTTTTTTTTAACTTTTAAAAGAATACGCTAGCACTGACCCTAAAATGAGCTTAGGAAACGAGGGCTTTTTTTGTGAGTGTTATACGGTGACATTTGATTCTAGTCAGTTTCCGTGGAGGATAATTGACATAAGGTCATATCTTGAATTTATATGTGTTTAGGTCCAATATTTCTCTTGGCTGCTTGACATTTATACAGCCATTTAAATATTATCTGGGTTGCTCTTAAACATATCTGCATATCTATACTTACTGTGGTCGAAGAGAGACCCTTTTCAGTAACTAGAGCTAAATTCAGTGATGAATATATGATATTGGGAGTTCTGTAGAGAAGATATTTCATTTTTGTTCTCTTAACATTCATTATTTTCCCCAAATAAATAAATAAAAGTTTCTTAAAAGTTGCTGTCCCAGATGAGATCTCTTTTTTCTCAGTCGCTGGTTGGCAAAAATGATTATGTTTATATAATGTTGTGAACCCATTTACAAGGCATAGGGTGGGCCCAAGCTTGTCCACATATGATTTTATTTAGACAGTGCTTCCCTGCTATACGACAAATGTTGTACATTGGAAATGACCTGAATCCTTCTCACATCTATAAAAGTTTCAGGGTAGAAAGCACGTGGCTGCTGAGAACCTTGTAAATGACTGGTATGTAGTGGAGGCAGGTTTGTCTGGGTACCATTCAATGTTTGCCCAGAAGTCCTTCTCAGAAAGACTGAGAATCGAAAAAATAAACAGGTTTCCTTATTTAATTATTACATAGATGCTTTGTGAACACGGCCTTTTGTAAAACATTGTTAATTTCTTTTTTTCCACCACCACCTTGGTTTTAGGGAAGGGAATAGATTGTTTTAGGTCTGTACCCTGATAAGTAGCTTATTCTGGGAAGCAGCTGTTAAGCTCAAGATGAGCTTGATGTGTAAGGATAAAAATAAAAGCCATTTCAGATTAGCTCTCCAAGAGGAAAAAGCAAATTGTTTCCATTTCAAGTTATCTAATTTGAAACCCTGAAGTTTTAGCAGTGGGCTTTAAGGAAAATATATACGTTTCCATTTTGTAGAATTAAAATGCCTTTCTTAGTGCGTCTGTTGGAAAGTTATATGTTAGCCCCAAACATGTTTTAATTTCCAGTAGGATTTACAAGTGATTGTGGTTAGAATCAGATGCCCCCAATTTAAAATATTTAAAGTTTGATTTAAAAGTCTGGTCAATGAGAACAGAAAATTCGGATTTCCCTTGGAATTGATATATGTGTGGATGCAGGCTGGGAACAATATAGCCTGTAAGTCGGGGAGGTTGACAGCATTAGACCACGGCTTTGGGGTAATATCTCTCTTACAGAATTGAGGTCAGAGGCCATTATAGGAATCCAAGCAATCTGAAACCCATGCCCATTTTTCTGATTTATAAAATTTGTTTCTCCCATTATGAATAAAATAAATGGGGGGTGGGGAACATGAATGGGTGGCCGGTAAAGGAATGGCTGTGAAACGAAGTTTTCTAATAAGACAGCCTTCTGCTCACCCAAGCGTGTGTCCAGCAAACATTTATTTGATACCCACTGGGTGACCGATACTGACTAGACACAGGAGAGCCAGAGACAAATGTGACGTGCTCTTTGCCCTCAAAGAGCTCACAGTCTAACAGATGAAACAATATCCTTTATCCCTGAATTTTGTTTAATGTTTAAATATTCACACTGCTTCTCACAGTAAATGGACCTAAGAAGTAATTGTTCCTTCTATTTGAAAACGAGGGCTGAGTGAAGGTAGACCAGAGGGATGCCTTAGATTAGCAGGAGGTGGCACCTACTCTGGGGTCCCTAGAACTGGCCCACCTGTGCTAGTGCCGAGCAGCAGGGGAGAGGTGGCTTGGATGGGGACATGGCAGTGGCCTCTCTTACCACCGTGGCTCTGTGTGTGTTACAGTTCCTGGACCCTGTGACCCCGAGGACTTGATCGATGGAATCATTTTTGCTGCCAATTACCTCGGCTCCACCCAGCTGCTCTCAGACAAAACTCCCTCCAAAAACGTGCGCATGATGCAGGCACAGGAGGCAGTGAGCAGGATCAAGGTGAGGGGCGCCGTGTGCTCCAAGGGGGCGGTGGCAGGTGTGGGCCCCTGAGCCGTCCACAGGGGGCACCTCACCCCTCGTGGATCTAGTCCCGAGTTTAGAAGAGAGTAGACGGAAGTGACATGGCAAGCGGTGCTCATGTACCTGCTAACAGTCCTAACAGGAGAAAGGTTTCCAAAGTGTGCTGGAGTCTTGATGTATAAGTACCATGTATTTTGGTTGTCCTTAGTGGCCAGTCTTGAGGAGAAAGTACATATGATCACAGCTTAGAAAAGTTGAGATGATGCGGAAGGACAGTGTTTAAGTGTCGTAGTTCCAACATGAGAGCTGTGTCACTGCACTTCCAGTGGCAGGTAGAGATCGGTGACTGAAACATTTGTGTTACGGTGTGACGCAAACTGTGTCTCACTGCTTTTGAACTGGTTGATCCCATTCAAGCCAGACGGAACTGGCTTGCTTCACAGAAGGCAAACCATTTGATCAAATCTACCCTGGCTAGTCTGAACCACATCAGTGAAAGGCTAACCTAGTTCAAACCAGTCATAACCTGTCTGGATCTGTTGTGTCAAGATTTAAAAGGAGCGAGCCTGTTTGCTCCCTGAAGAACGACTTTTGTCTAGTTGAAATCATTCACAGCTAGTTTGAACCAGCCAGAACTGGTTGGATTGCATTGGAAATGCAGAGCTCTAGAACTTTCACCCTGATGCCAATACCACCTAGAATTATGGACAAGCCCAGGGTGATAGGGACCCTTAGGTGGCACCATGTGGTTCGTGTGCCATGGAGTGCCGCCAGCACCTTGGGCCAGAACAAAGCAACTGTCTGCCCTGAAAAAGGTCCTGAAGATGCCTGAGACCAAAAACTGCGTGTTGCTTTGAGATGAGTTTTCCCGAGGTTCTGTCGATTGGCTCCTGACGGGTAGCCCTTGACGCCTGCAGATAGTCTCTCTGCCCTTCCGCTGCCCTGCGACATGTGTGAGGGGGGACCAGTCACCTGAGTGCAGAGCAGCCCGCGGGGAGGACTCCCGCACCCCCGGACCACACCCACCCAGGGCCACGTGTACTGTGCGTGGTACCTTCTGACTTCCACAGTGGTTTCTGAGAGTGTTCTTTCTCCAGCAGCCTGATGAGAAACCAGAAAGTTTACTCTGAAGCTTCAGAGGATTGGTATCCAGAAGTTCCACAGGTCATTTGAACAAAAAATTTCATGTCTTTGTCAATCAAAACCAGCGAGACAGTGGCTCTCTGATTATAAATCCATGTTAGACCTGCCTAGAGCAGAGTAAGCATCAGGAAAGCATGTATTTATTTTAACAGCAAATTACTGTAGTGTGAGGAATTCATTACAGTGCGGTAAGATTCAATGGTTGCATTTCATTTATAAGTATCATTTTATGGTGTGTTTCTATGCATCTGAAGGAACTGTTGCCTGTCATTAAATATTTTCTGCCTCGTGTTCCTTTTACATCCATTTAAATGGCTGTCAGATTGTTTGCCTTTATACCCAGCCTGATGCTTTTTCAAATCGTAAGTGGAGAAGGCTGCATGCATTTAGAACCCACAGTTTATTTCTGTGCCCCTAGAAAGTTAGCGATTGTGCACAGGGAACTGAGGGGCCGAGAGAATTTCTCCATGTTACTCGGGCGGTCTCAGGAGGGGCGTGTGCCACGTGCTTAGCATCCCCTCCTTCTCTGAGGGAGGCGGTGCCACTCTTTTTCCTGAAGAGAAGCTGACCTTTCAGGAATGAGTTACTCTAGGCTACCTCTAGAGGGATGCAGAGCAGAATCAGGCTATAGGTATTCTATCGCCACGTCCCTCCAGGGAGGAAGGGGCCAAAAAAGCTTTGTGGATTTCTTTGGAAATCCATTTAGAAATAATACCCTCACCACAAACTGATGAGTAATTTCTGGCTTGGTGTTTCCACCTACAAAGAGAGAGAGGAATTCCCCTCTTTCTTTTTCTGATTCCTCTTCCTCCCTCCCCACGGGGATCCCACCGTGCCCCTCTTTCCTCTGCCTCCATTGTTTGTATGACCCGGCGATGTGAGTGAGACCCACCTCGCCAGGCGTCCAGCTGTGGCCGTCTGTGTGTTTGTGGTGCCCCTCTCTAAGCAAGCACTCAACCTGACACTCGGGTTTCCACTTCAAAGCAGGCTTTAATTTCGGGTCTGTCCGTCGATGACAGAGTGTTTGTCACTCACATAGCACCAAGTGTGGACTGGAATTAAATAGTGATATTGGATTTATACTTGGAGTCTTAAGAATTACAATCCTCTTAATCTAACAAAGACCTTGTAGATACATTTGCCTAGGTGGGGAGAGAATTTGGAGTTCTGGTTTAGCTAGATATGAATTTGGCTCAAACAGCAAACTGTCCTTGTGCAGGATCCTGTGATAGGCATCTCAGGAGATAAAAATCAGCCCAGACCCAGTCCTTGACCCTGAGAAACATGCAGTCTAATAAGGGAGGCAAGAGGGGTGTTTAGGTAACAATAACACTAGGCAGGCCGAGGAATCTGAAATTAAAAGACGTTTCCATCTAGCAAAAATGTAGGAAATAAGATGCGTCTGAATGCAGTAGCAGAATTAGAGGACATCTGTCATTTTTGTAAAGTTTTTTTTTTTTCATCTTTGCATCTTCTCTAACGTATCCTTTCTGGCTTTTGTTCATCATTTTTGAGAGGTAGCCATATCCTTCCAGGAAGCCCCCATATGATTCAGAAATTTTCTCAAAGTGGGGATCCCCAGTCAGCAGCAGCCCCTGGGAATTTGTTTAAAATGCAGATTCTCAGGCTCCGCCCCTGTCAGAAACTCATGGGGGTGGAGCCCAGGAATCTGTACTGGGAGCTTCTGTCCTCCAGCTGTGCCGGCACGTTCCAGTCAAGCCAAGGGCTTCTCAGTGATGGGGCTCCTTTGGCAAATAAGCTCAAGAAATGCCGCAGAACAGACCTTTCTGGATATTTGCCACGTACGTTTTCCTGTTAAAGGCTCTGAGAAGTCCTGCCCTAAGGAGATTTAATTCAGTCTGTTTAACCGGACGCTTCCACAATTACTTGAATGCAGAATACATTACTGTGATACCGCATAGTCTTGGTGATAGGACTGTCTTAAACCTGTTTTAGGAAAAACTTCTGGAGAGAACTTTGCCCTCCATACTGTCAGTCTCTAAAGCGCCCGAGGCAGACACCCACTTCCCCCAGCCCCCAGTGTGGGAACCATGCCTTAACCCTCCCTAGAGAGCCAAGCTTGAAGCCCATGCAGCTCCCTCACTTGCCTGCCTTTCTCTCCCTGCATCTCCATGCTCCATTCCACCCTCATTCCCACCTCGTTCTCTGCTCTTCGCCTGGAAGGCGGGGGGACCTACTGACCGCTGCCTGAGCCACAGAAACTGCTTCGTGTCCATGCAGAGTGTGGTATATGGGTCTCCATTTTCTTTATACATTTATGAAGCTCACAAATAGCATTTGATTTTTTTGGGGGTCCATACGTTTTTGTAAGAAGCATTCATTATCAAATATTCTTATATCTGTCTTTACTAGCCTGCCCCAAAAGATGAGGTTTTTTTTTCATTCTTTTATGGAAACATTTTCTTTAAGTGTTAAATATTATGTTTTAATTGTAGATTAAAATTTCTATCCATGTGGCTTTGTCTAAACCATCTGATTTCCCATCTGACTTAAAAGAAGTTGATGGTTGATAAAGAAGATACTGGCACTTAGAATAGACCCTTCATGTACATGATCTCATTTATGCCTCCACGTGGAGGGGGTGGGGAGTCTCGTGAGGTGGGTATTATTAACTCCATTTTACAGACAGACTGAGGGATTTATAGAGGAGAAACTTGTCCAGATGGCACAAGAGCAATTTAGAATGTAGAGTGAGAATTCCAGGGTTTGAATATCTGTTCTGCCACTTAATAGCTGTGTGACCTTGGGCAAGTTAATTAGCCTCTCTGTGCCTCGATTACCTCTTCTGAAAGATGAGGGTAATGTAGCGCCTACCTCACAGAGTTGCTGTAAGCTGTTACATTGATTGATGTGAACTGCTTAGAAGGACACTGGCACATACCAAGTGCTCAGTGAATGTCAGCTGGGGAAAGAAAAGCTAGACTAGTCGGGAGGATCCCCGGCATGACTAACCTGGAGAGTCTGAAAACAGCAGGTACTCAGTACACTTTGTGGATCGAGCGATTGGATGGACAGTGCCACGTCCTTTGAACCACAGCCTGCTGGGTGGTAAGCCATAGTCAGTCTCCTAAGACACGAGGATTTCAGTGGATGTTGTCATTCCTTGCTTCAAGGTGTGTGCTGGCCTTAAGGTTCCCTTAGACCTTTCCCTGCTGCTCCAGTTTCTCCTTCTGGCCCCAATCTCATCATCATTTCCAATGTTATATCTAAATTTTTAATGCTAATTTGTTTCAGGGCACTGGAATTTCATACGTGATTTCAAGGTGGTATTACTCTAAGTGCATAAGATATTTTTTAACTTCATAAAAATTGTCTCAGAATGCCTTTCATGAAACTCAGTTTGCCTTCTGAATCCTCTTCCTCATCACTCATTCCAGTATAAGAAACCAGAATTTGGGCATTCCATTGGTGGCAGACTTACTTTCCCTTGAAAAGGGCCCTTTCAGATCACTCTTCCCTAGAGTGGAGAATTCTGACCAGTAGCTGTTAGGTTTGGGTATCAAATAATGAAATTGGTGCATTACTGCCATACCCTTTCAGGGGAGGTAGGAAAAGACAGGCAGATCAGACGCTCACATCAGTCATCTGTCTTGAGGATTCTAAGTGGTGCGGATCAGAACACCCCCAGCAGGACTCTCAGATTCCACCCAGGAACCTCTGTGCCGTGGCATCAGGACCACTCCTCAGAGGCGGAAATAATCCCACTATCACGTGCAGCAGTTAGGATAACGCTTGCAGTTGCTGCCTTCAGACTTTTCCAGAGAAGACTGTTGACCATGAACTCCTGACCACCAGTAAGAGCCGTGGGGTGGCTGTGTGGGATCGGGGCTGTCCGAGTTTCCTAGCTGCACCAGAGATGAGCTGTGTGGTGTTTGGATGGCTGATGCATCCAGTTTCTTCACGATGAGGTAGCACAGACCACACATCTTAGTTAGTAATGAAGTAGTGCCGTGCTGCTGAGAGCAAGAGCTTTGCTACCAGGTGAGTACCGAGCAGCACAGGGAGCAGTTAGTTCTTCCTGCGCCCCACCCCCAGCACCATGACGGTGCCCGTGGTTTGGCCATCAACTCACCATGATTTGCGCAAGATCTGTGTATACATAGTATTCAAAGCCGAGAGATTGCATCCTGATGTAGGTAAATTACAACCATCTAACATCATAATCATATAAGAGCAAACACAAATAGAGTGCTTGTAATGCCCAGGCACTGTTCTGACACCGTGGTCTATACAGTAGACATTTCAACAACACAGGTCCTCTTAAATGCGG
The DNA here is from genome assembly GCF_048773025.1 of Camelus bactrianus. Classification (NCBI taxonomy): domain Eukaryota; kingdom Metazoa; phylum Chordata; class Mammalia; order Artiodactyla; family Camelidae; genus Camelus; species Camelus bactrianus. The sequence continues at coordinate 35,053,594 of NC_133542.1, read as the reverse complement.
GTTTTTTCTGATAGTAAATACTACAGTGCTGTACGGCCTGAGACTGCTTGAATCCAAGGACGCAGCACTGTGGATACAAAGGAAGCGAACTGCATATACAGAGGGCCAACTCTAAGTTACATGGGGACTTCTGACTCTGCAACAGGTGGCACCCGTAACCCCCACATTGTTCAAGGGTCAGCTGTATATGTTTTATCCTCAGAACAGCCCAATGAAGTAGATACTGTTTTTATCCCCATTTGACAGTTGAGGAAAATGAAGCACAGAGACGTTAAATGGCTTGTTCCCAGTTACACAGCTAGTAAGTAGCAGAGCCAGCATTCAGTTTCTAAAGTCTGACCCCAGACTTTCTGCCTTTATCAACTATGCTGTCTTGACTACTACATCCGTTTCTAGTTAGGGATAGACTATATTAATATTATACAAATTTAAGGCCAGAAGTAATACTAGACATAAAGAGGGAGAACAGTAAATTCAGAAATCAGTAACAAAAGGATAGTTAGGAAATCTTCAAATGTATTAAGTTAAGAACACAGTTCTAAATAAGGTTCACAGAAGAGATCACAGTGGAAATTAGAACATGTTTTGAATGAAACAATAATTAAATTGCAATATATCAAAATTTGTGGAATACAGCTAAAGCAGAGATTAAGAGGAAGATTCATAGCTTTATGTAAATATATCAGGAAAGAAAAAAGTTTGGAAATCAGTGCTTTAAGTTTTCATCTTATGAAGTTAGAAAAAAATCAGCAAATTCAACCCAAAGAAAGTAGAAGGAAATATAGAGGCTGAAATCACTGAAATTTGAAAACAGGCATATAGTGAAGGAAGTCAAAGAACCAAAAGTTGGTTCTTTGAAAACATCACTTGCAGTTAAGTATAAGAAGCACTTCAGTACATTTCCTTCCTCCTCCTGCCCCTGCCACCTACTAAATTCTGATTTAGGAGATCAGATACAGAGTGGGATTTTTTTAAGCCAGGCTCCGTCCCACAGAGATGCTTTACGCCCCTGTTGATACTAGTTTGTCAGTTCCCTTTTCAACTTTGAGTCTCTGCAAGTTCTCTTCTAACTGTTCTCCTGTCTCTGTTTGTTCCATGCTAAGCAGATGGCCCAGAAATTAGCCAAAAGCAGGAAGAAGGTGCAGTACAAACAACGTCATCAGCTTGGTGTTATGCCTGTTTGTTTTGGTTTTTTTTTTTCATTTATTTATGTTTTGCCTTTTTTCTTATTTCGTGTTTTTATTTTCTGCATCCAGCAAGTTTTTGTTCAGATTTCTTTTTGAACCGCCCCCATAAGCCAACGTTTCTCAAAACTCAGTTGCCTAAAGTGGCCATTTTCTGTTGCTCATGAGTCATTTCACTTCAGAGGGACGACAGGGAGCAGATTGGGGATGCCAAGTGAGTCCTACCGTAGTGTGGACGTAACCACCGTTCAGGAGCATTCCCGTGGCAGGGACTGGGGTCTGCCCAATTACAGTCATGTTTGATTTGTGGATTTGTCAGATTGCTGGATGCAAAAAAGAAAACTCGCTAATAACCACGTGTGCAGAGTGAAGCCCTAAATGAACCAGACTGATGCGCTTTTTTGGTTGTGGAGCTTCTAGGTGCTTATGAGCAACCCGTGGGACGTGGAGGCACCTGGGCTCGCTCTTAGTGGGGTGGCTCTCGGGGTGGGTACTGCTTCTGTGTTGCTGTGGTGGTGTGTGAATGTGAAGACCCTCTTACCAGAACTGCCTCCAAACACCTGGTTTGCACCTGCTGTAAACATTGTGCCTAAACACTTGAGCAGGAGCAAACTCGGACCTCCTCTAAGGTCCTGGGGTATGAGTCCATCACCCTTATTCCTTCAATCTGTTGGGCTCCAAAACCCTTGCAGAGAGCACCATTCACAATCACTGAGTCGAAACTACTGCAGAGTTACTGCCTCCAAGGGGAAAGAAGCAAAGGGGAGTCTGCATTTCTCCCTGTGCTCACACCTGTCCCCCTGCTCATCCTCTCTGTGGTCCCTTCAGCTTGGGCAGTCTGATTCTGGAGTCTGCATCGCTGTTCTGGTGACTGTGTCTCGATGCCTCTGTGTGTGAGCTAACCTTGCTCCCGTATACCTGGGTCAGAGTGATGTATTAAGCTTTCCCTTGGTGCATTTTCTTTCTCAGGCTCCCGAAGGTGAATCTCAGCCCATGACCGAGGTAGACCTCTTCATTTCTACCCAGAGAATCAAAGTATTGAATGCCGACACGCAGGTATCAGCTGGCTCCCACCTTCCCAGGGGGTGAAACTTAGTGGCAACCAAGGGACTGTGCCCTTGTCCACAGAGCAGCTGTCCCTAGTTGCTGGCTTCCACACATTGTGCTGCTGGAGTCAGAGGGTGGGGAGAGCTTGGTAGGGGGTTTGGGGCTATTAAAGATCAAAGGAAGAAATAAACCATGGATATTGTTTGCTAGTAATTCTCTTAAGTTTTTATCAGAAGATTCATGAACTTGAACAGATTAGCCTTTTAAGAAATTTTGTTTAAAGTCACACATACACACACACATAAAATATAGCCATCACATGCAGATTTTTTATATTTTAACTTCCCCACCAGAAATTCTACTGGTTGTAAAATAATTAGTTTCTTTTCACATACCAGACCACTCCCTGCTCTGGGTTACCACAAGCCAAGGGAGTTGCCCCCAGGCCTGGGTGGGGCGCGTAAATCTGTGCACTGAGTCTTTACAGTGAGCCCTGGAGCCCCCTCCCGCTGAGCGTGGACCACATTTGGCCGGGCCGTGGGGTGGCACACTCTCATGGGTCATTAGATGCGACACTAGACTTCCCATCCTCTCCCTTCTGCCTTCCAGGAGACAATGATGGACCACCCTCTGAGGACCATTTCCTACATCGCAGACATCGGGAACATCGTTGTCCTGATGGCCCGCAGGCGGATGCCCCGCTCCAATTCCCAGGAGAATGTGGAAGCCTCCCACCCGTCGCAGGATGGGAAAAGGCAGTACAAGATGATCTGCCACGTCTTCGAGTCTGAGGACGTAAGGGTGGCTCCCCTACTCTCCCTCTGTGTGATCTAGGCTGCCCTTGGGTCAACAGGTTACCGCTAGTTCTTAGAACCTTAATTGTACGTGAAACAGATATTTACTGAGCACTTACTACATGTCAAATACTGTTCTAGTGCAAAGGATATAAGGCTGAGTAAAACAGAAAAGGTACCATCATAAAGGTTGTAAAGAGACAGAAAATAGATTAATGTACTCAATATAAAACTAGGTAGTAGGAAGTTTGATAAGGAAAAATTAAACTAGGTCAAGGGATAGAGGGACAGGGGCTATTTCAGGGTGAGTGATGAACAACATCCTTTCTGAGGTGACGTTTGAGCAGAGATCTGAACAGAGTGAGAGTGAGGAAAGAGCAGGTGCAAAGGCCCTGAGGCAGGGGCCTGCTGATGTAGTTTGAGGAAAGGCAAGGAGGCAAGACACTAGAGAGAAAGTGGGAAGAATTCGGTCAGACCCACAGGGGCCTGAACAGGTCTTACCTGGTTCACTGGGGTGTTTGGAAAGGACAATTCTTGGATGTGTAGGACTGCCCTTTCCTAACAGTAAAGGTAGGATCCCTGCCCCTACCCACCAAATCGCAAGAGCTCCAACCACCCACTCCCATTCCTTAGGAAAACCAGCTGCTCCTCTCTTCCCGAAGCTAGTGATTTCTCACGCCTGTGTCTCCCCGTGATGAAATCAACAGAGGAAGTCAGTGAACAACAGGGGTGGGGCCCATTCCTCCATCCATCCTTTCCCAGTTGTCCCTGGAACTGCTGGCGAGGCCACCAGGCTTCAGGCTGCATTAGCACGCGAGCTTCTCCCAAAGTTTGGCAGGCCTCGGAAATTCCCTCCCGACCAGGGATCCAGTCCTACAATGGTCTTGAACTGCAGAGCCTCCCCAGAGAGGGCCCCGTCCGTGCTGTTTACTGGGCTGATTTTTCCTCCTGCTGCAGTAGAGTAAGCTCTGTTTCTCATATTGAGCAGAGAGCCCTTATCTACTTATAGAAAACTGCCTTGGCTCCTTAGAAGGAGTGTCCATCTAGTAAATGGCCTTCCTCTGGGAAGGTAGGAGTCAGGGGCAAGCTGCTTTCCTCCAGGGAACTGGAGCTGTCATGGCTGTAGCCACAGAGGGCAGGTGCTTGTACTTTCGTACCATCCTTGACACATCTGGTTCCCTAGAGAGCAGCCCCAGGGACAGGGTCGCTGAGAAGGCAGAGCTTGCAGCATCTGTCCTGGCCATTCTCCCCACTATTCCTCTAAAACAGTGGCCAGACTTGCAAACTGGGAGAAAATGAGTTTTAGAAGGTTCTCGGAAAGTTCCAAAGGAGTTAAAATTGAAAATCTTAAGCTTCATGTGCTCTGCAGGCTGGGGAAAAGGTGGAGTTAGCACAGCTCACCAGGCATGAAGGTCCCAGCACAGTCCATCCTCTGCCACCTCCCCCTGGCTTGGCGCTTCTAAGGAGGGTGGCTCTCCCCCGGGGTCTTGTGTCTGCAGGGGACAGGACGAAGGGGAAGAGTGGGGAAGCATGAGTGGACCTGGGAATCTCGCCGCTTTGCTTCCGAAGCCCAGGACAGAAGACGTGTGTGGGCTCCAGAAGTGGGAGAGCTGGGTAGGAATCCCCTCACTGTGCGGGCGGGCTCTGCGGCTGCTGGGCGTCCAGTGTACAGTGGGTGCCGTGTGCCTCAGGTGGACGTGGTTCTCAGTAGCCTGTGCGTTTGCCAGGAGCATGCACTCATGACGGTCGGGCAGTCTGCTGGTCAGGTTCTGGGACATACATTTTTTCAGTCCGCCTGTCCACACGCATCTCTGGTGCCTGCAGCGATGCCTTGGCAGGAGGCAGGTGATGTTCCCTGATGGGACTTGCAGCATGTGATGTCAGCAGATTCTCAGAGGGAGAAAAGCTAAGCATTTCTTAGCCCCGGCCAGAAAGTTCTGCTATCACTGGGGTTGGTTGGTTTGTTTCTATAGAAGTTTAGTTGATTCCTAATGTGTTTGATGTCATTGTTAATTTGTTCCTTCTGGCAAAACTTACCAAAGGTAGGGAGAGAAGTAGACTGGAATTGTGTGTGTGTGTAAAACATTGCCTTAGAGCTTTTTGTTGTTTTATGAGTTTCCTACCCTCTACAGTTTGACAGAGTGGCAGTCCCCAGCAGTGGGCAGGAGAGGGGCTCCAGAATCAGGCTGCCAGGATTCCCAGCCCCTACCCCACCCACTCCCACCCCAACTTAAGCTCTCAACCTCCTTTTCCTGATCTGTCCAATGGGAACAAATAGGACAGATCCACAATTCCAAAGTCTAAGAGCTCTGAGAAACAAAAGGCATTTTTGTACTCCGTTGGCTGATAAACCTGCTCTGAGCTGCTGTGAAACACTTCATAGGATTTGTCCAGCTTACTGTGACTCTTACACAATTTGCTGCAGGAAAATTACTGTATTTGTGTATAGGGCACTTGTCCAGGCTCAAATGGGATTTGTATACAAGGTATGATATATGCACCTGGTTACCTTTCTAAAATGTGAACATTTCTGAATTTCTGAAACACTGCCTCCAGAGCTGAGGATGAGGGCTTGTGGACCAGGTGTGCTTCCATCGTAGGCTTGATGTGGGGATGTATGTGGTGGTGCCTGTATAGCATATAAGCAGCACCGGCATGTAAGAAGTGCCCCAGTGCTGCTGGCTGTCCCGTGTTGTGATGTTGATTGATTAATGCAAGGAAAGGTCATCAAAGCCCAGTGCAGGAGAAGCCACGATAGAAGCAGAGTTCTCGTCCTGTGAGCTGTGTGGACACAGAGCCGGTTCTTTTGTGTCTCTGGGCCTCAGTCTCCTCACTTGAAAAATGCAAGGTCAGACTAGATCCGTGTTCTCGACTCTGCTGGACTCAGCAGTCCTTTTGCATAATAAATATTTTCTCATGTCCCATTACTATCCTGAAATGAATTTCATAGGTAGTATAATCTCCCTTTTTGAAATTTTTTTCACAAAATAAAGTATTGCCTTAAATGTAACACAAAGGAGAAGTAAAAGGAAAGCCATCTAAAGTAAAGTTGTACTTAACTACAACATGTAAATACGTGGGCCCAGCCATTCCAGGAGAAATAATGGAGTTGTCTGCTGCTTACACCTGCTTGATTAGTAAGTTTGGCTATGAGAACACAGTATTCGGCTGACGCTTGTAAACTTCCTGACATTTTGAATTAAGGACTAAATAAGAAAATAGGAGCTGGACAGGCACACACATGCATACAGAATCACCACACTAGAGCCAGCGTGCAGCCTGACGGGGGTGTGATCTTTTGTGACCTGCGTCCCACAGACGGCACAGATGTTGGTGATTTTCCAAAGTCACAAAGCTAAAGCTTACTCCTGGTAAAATGATGGACAAAGCAAAGTATTGGCTTATCTCAATCTGCATAGTAATAGTTATATCCTTGCAGTGTTCAGTGTGTTTTAGAGCGGTGCAGTTAAAGTCTTGTGTTCTGATATAAACTAGACTTGAGTCCCAGATGCAGGTGATCAGACGCAGGTGTTACATGTACATGAGTGTCCGGTGGGATATTAGAGAACTGCAGGACATAGAACAGCTCGTCCTGTGCAGGCCTGTCCTCACGTGGCAGTAAGTCTTGCATCTCTGACTCCTAGCCGCCAAATGCCAGTAGCTCCCCTGTGGTCATTGTTGTACTTAAAAACGTCCTCACTGATTTAGAAATGACCTCTAGCAGGCAGTGGTGCCGCATGGAGACCAGACCCGCTGGCTGGTTGATGCCTAAGGCTCCCCAGTCTGGATGGGACCCGGGTGGTCCACCAGCAGCGCTGCCCTCTTGACCTCCCGTTTCCCTCTCTGGTTCTTGTCTAGGCCCAGCTGATTGCACAGTCCATCGGGCAGGCGTTTAGCGTGGCGTACCAGGAATTCCTCAGGGCCAACGGGATTAACCCCGAAGATCTCAGCCAGAAGGAGTACAGTGACCTGCTCAACACCCAGGACATGTACAACGATGACCTGATCCACTTCTCCAAGTCGGAAAACTGCAAAGATGTAGGTACTTTCCTGAAGCTGTTCTCTGAGCTGGGCCCTCCGTGGCTGGGGAGGTGAAGGCAGAGTGGCTGGTACTCACAGGACGTTGCTGAGGGCTCAGGCCCATCTCTGGTTCCCCTCTGTGAGGCCCTGTTGTTAAAGACTGCAGCGGAGGGTCGTGGCCAGTGAGGCAGGGCATCCTCTGCTCCCTGCAGTCCTGAGCTGGCTTTGGGGCAGGTTCCCTTTCCAAGCCCCCAGGCCAAGAAAGGGCATGGAAGATGTTAAATGACAGTGCTGGTCGGAGACCACTGTGCTGGGCAGAATGGAGCCCGTCTAAGCTCTCGGGTCTCAAATGATGACTGCCATGCCCCTCCAGGGACCAAACTCTCTGCAGGAGTGTCCAGGGGAGAACAGGGCCATCTGAGCTGGTCAGGAGGTCTGGGTAATCTTTGGAAAGGGTAGAGGAGAGCAGAGGGCTGGGCCAGAGTAACAGTAGCATGAGCATCTGAAAGCTCAGGAATTGTCTGGAGCTGGGAATGAGGCCGCGTGGCTGGAGCAGGGATGTGCGGAGAGGAGGTGCAGAGGCCACATGGGCTTCGGGCAGAACCGGAGGGCTCGGGAGTCCAGCTGAGGTGAGGTGCTTGGACTTCACCTGGTAGATACGAGAAAGTGATCTGTTTATCCACTAATGTATGTTAGGTGTCCTAGGTTCCCTGGAAGCAGGGCCTGAGACAGGAAGTGTTGTTCAAGGGATCTGGGGGGAGGGTGCACTCGGGAAAAAGTGGGCAGCAGGGTGGTGGGGATGCCAGGAGGAATGTGGTCTTGCTGAAGATGAGAGTCATTCTGATCCAAAGGGAAATTCCAGGTCCCACCTCGCAGGACAGACTTGTCCCACCTGGAGCCAACAGAGCTGGCAGGCCTTGGTACCCGGTGCTAAGCAGGCCTTGATACCAAGGTCGACGGGGGCTGTTAGTGTGCTCAGGCTGCCCTAACACAGTTCCCCTGTCTGGGGGGCTTCCCCAACAGAAATGTACCACCTCACAGTTCTGGAGGCTGGAAGTCAGAGATCAAGGGGTCCTCAGGGTTGCTTCCTTCTGAGGGCTGTGAGGGGAAGATCTCTCATTGGCTTGTAGATGACCGTCTTCTCCGTGTCCTCACTCTGCATGTCTCTGTGTCCAAATCTCCCCCTTTTATAAGGATACCAGACATACTGAATTAGGACCTACCCTTATAACTTTGGTTTAACTTGCTTGCCTGTGAAAAGACCTTATCTTCAAAGGTACTGGGAGTTAGGACTCCAACATATGAATTTGTGGAGGGGAGGGTGGGCAGCAGCCCAGTTCAGCCCATAACAGATGGTGTCTCCCACTTGGCCAAGGGGAGTTCTCCATGGAAGGGGCCAGCTGCGAGCTGCTTCAGCAGCAGGGGAAAAGGGACACCAGCCAGCCTGTGAAGAGGGCTTTGTCAGGCCCCAACAGCCCCCACCACAGTACGTGTTTGAGCATATGTGGATCTGTGAACATGAATAAATAAATACACACATACTCTCCGCTGGTTACTTCCAAGAAACATCTTACCCCTTTGTGGTGTCTCTGCCTTAAGGGACTGCACGTATCCAAAACTAACTCCCAGCTTCTCTGCCTGGCTAGGGAAAGCCACGAAAAATGTGTCTCTAGGGCCGTGGTCTTTCTGTTTTTGCACTTCCAACCTTTTTTTCTCAGCTTTCTCCTTGCAGAGAAGTGTTTCTATAACGTATATTTATTTTTAACTTAGGAATCTTAAATGTTGGAGAGGATTTGTGAGACATTGTGGAATGGAAGAGGGGACCTGTGCATAGAATCCAAAAGCTAGAAACCATAGCATACCACCAGAGCCTCCACCTGTGCGGTATCTTTTTTCTTTCACTGGGGACTACAGGAAAACAAAACAAAACAAAACCACCCCTCATGGTTGTATTACTGAGGCAGGATTGCTTATGTGGAACAAGAATGACCAAAAATGATATGGGCGTGTGTGACATCATTTGTTACAAACTCCAAATGCCATGGAATATAGAGAAGACATGACTTGTTTGGGTTGGAGTCATCAGTGAAATGTCTGTCATGTCTAATCCAGACAGGAAGAGAGGAAACGCTTTGATTTCTGTCGCTACTTTGGATGGTTGCTGGTTCAGGCTTTCTAAGTCTCTTTCTCCTTTCAGGTCTTCATAGAGAAGCAGAAAGGGGAGATCCTAGGTGTGGTGATTGTCGAGTCTGGCTGGGGATCCATCTTGCCAACTGTGATCATAGCCAACATGATGCACGGAGGACCAGCAGAGAAATCGGGGAAGCTGAACATCGGGGACCAGATCATGTCCATAAACGGCACCAGCTTGGTGGGCCTGCCTCTCTCCACCTGCCAGAGCATTATTAAGGTACCTGGAGATGGGAAAAGGCTTCAACTTCTGTTGTAGACCGGAAATGCTATGAGATCACTAATATTTATAAGCATATTTTAAGTGCTGAGCACACAAATACAAAAGGCACGGACTTGGGTGTTTACCATCAGGTTGCTATTTACAGGTTCCTCCTTGAAATGGTTTTTAGAAACAGGGATGGACTAACTGGCTCACATAGCACCACTTACCAATACTATGCTCATTGCAGACATCATGAATCAATCACAGCACTCTCTCCCACTCAGCCGCAACAGAATTTTCTTCAGTTCAGTCATCGAGGCAATCACTTATAGTCAGCTTGGTGCACATAAGATGACTTGCCATCCCTGTTACAAATCATGGAATTGCTTCAAATCCCAGAGCACTTTTTCCTTCACTGTGATCCAGGTGAGTGTTTCTGTGAGTGTTTCCTCCCCCAGAGCCTGCATAATATGATCCACACATACCAGGTAGAAAAAAGGAAACTGTGGTACAGTCTGTGTACTCCTAACACCTGAATGTAGTTACTGCCTGTTCAGCCTGAACTGATGTTACTGCACAGGGCTGAGAAGAGCTGCTTAAGGAAGATTAAATATGAATATCTGAGGGGAAGAAATGAGATTTTCTTCTTAGAAATGAAGCATCCATGTGTAATCTTTCAAGCATTGGTGAGTGCATGGCCAGTAGGAGCAAGAGTATTTCTCTTCCATTACAGTATCAGTAGGCCCCACTAGCTCTGAAACCAAGCACTGTGGTACCACAGGCAGCCTGAGACCCTGTGACTTTCTTTGGTCCCTTGGGGTTTCCTGAAAGAGTTAACTAGAACATAGATCTGTGTGTGTTAGTGTGTGCTCATGCACACGTCTGGGGGGGGGGGGGGAGAGACAGACTGAATGTAATGTAAAAGTTATTCTAAGTAAAAGAAAGTTACAAAAGCCAGCATCCTTGGCCAAGGGGTCTGCGGTGGAGGAGAGGCCAAGGTGAGTGCACAGGACAGAGATGGATGCCTCTTAGCTTTTAATGAAACAGATTGTAATTGCTCTTAAGATAATCACATCTGGAAAGAAATAGTCCTCTTTGGCCTAATTTCTTTTTGTTACATCTTACACTTGAATTCTACTTCATGCTTAACATATTTAAAGATAAAAGAACCTACTTTGAACATGCATATTCATTCAGACATGTTTAATTAGACTGAGCTGAACTGGAGAAGCCAGAATGACAGTCTGTACACGGGGGATAATGTACAATTCAAGAGGTTCAGCGGATCCTGATGGCAACATAGAGGAGAAATGCCAAGAGCATTCTGGCGGGGAGAATGTTACCTGATTTTTAAGGTCGGTCTTGGAAGAGGAGTAAGACCCGTGTGGATAGCAGAAAGGAAAGTGGCCTTTGGGAACTTCTGCTTGAATCGATGGGCCGGCTCTGTGGCAAGGGGAGACAAGTCTGACCCAGCCTGGGATGGCTAATCTGATGGTGTAATAATGTGGAAGCGCGAGGGAGGGCCAGGAATAGGGGAGGAAGGACACATCCTCGTTTGGCTTCTCACTCACATGTGCCAAGGTTCGCTGACGCCCTTTCATACCGGTGAGTAAGTAACTTATTAAACACCTGTGCACGTGTGAGAACTGCCAGGGGGCCACGGGAATCAGATGCATTGGACACAGTCTGCACCGCAAGGAGCTTGGGCTCGCTGGGGGGGCAGTGAATGAAGGGACTGATACTAACAGTGACTGGGTGCTGTGCGCCGGACCATTCTGAGAACGTGCATGTTCACTCATGGAACGCTCTCGGCAGCCTTCTGTAGGGTAGGTGCTGCTGTTTGCCCGTGTATGAGTTTGGAAACAGGCACAGAAAGATGAGACAACCATTCAAGGTCACATAGCTCATCAGTGGTGGAGGCAGGTCACTCAGCCACCCTGATACTGTTGCAGCAGTGCGTGTGGTCAGACCCGAGGGCAGTGGTTCTCAGCCTGGGGGATCTGGACAGTTGGTCTTCAAGACAGTTTGGGGTGTCACAGCTCGGGAGAAGGAGATACGACTCCTGGCCCTCGGTGGGTGGAGGTCAGGGATGCTGCCAAATATCCCGTGATGCACAGGGCAGCTTCCACAGCAAAGGACTGTCCAGCCCGAATGTCAGCAGTGCTGCGGCTGAGACAGCCTGCCTTAGGGATACTGGACTTCAGGGGTGAGAGAGAGGTCTGGAGAGGAGGAGGATGGGGAGTTGATCTGCCTCTGGAAAGAAGGGGCCAGAAGAGGGGATACCTAGAGTGAAGGTGGGGCTGGGGCCTGGGTGGGAATAAGCAGGGCTTCCTGAGGACTGGAGAGGCTGCTTGCCCGGGCTCATTACACGCCTGCCAGGCAGTGCCCAGCCTTTGGCACTGGTCGCCTCCCTTCCTCACAAAAGAGCCCATGAGGGAGAGGGGTGGCAGGACCTTGGGTCACAGACGGAGTCATCAGAAGGTATAAACTAGGTGCCCAGGAATCCCCAGTTTACAGAGTCCAGATCCCCTCTCCCCACGGGGGAGGCCGTGAGGGCACTGCTGACGTCCCCTGGTACCACCCAGGGACACGCCTTCTGTCCAGTACATCACCTGTCAAGGTGGAAACAGACTAGCACAGGGTGCAGTCGGCACGCTACGTCTGAGCAGTTTCCTAAGGAGAAAAGATTTGCGTGAGTAGCTGACCTTTGATGTCTATAAAGAATCAGAAAATTAAAAGGCCATGTGGCACTGAAAGAAAGATAACCGCTGAAGGTGAGAGGAAGAAAGGCAGCACCTTTGTGGCTGCCCTTGGCAGAGAGGTGCTTAGCAGGCAGGCCCCAGTTAGGACACAGCTGCCAGTCTCGGTGCCACGGGATGCGCTGCCCTGTGGAATGAAGAAATGTGACCGGCCCAGCCATGTCCCCACCTACCCCTGTCCCTCCCCACCACCTGCCAGAGAATGTTACCATCTCATCAATGCTTTGGAAACTTTGATTTGAGTTACCCGGCAATCTTTAAAATTTGGCAGTTCTGGGGTGAGTGAGATTCTGCATTTTCAGCAGACTCCCAGGTGGAGGTGGGCGGTGTTGGTGACATCACCAGTCTTGGACGGGGATTTGAGGAATAAGAGTCTACAGCCTTGTGTTCTGCGCCTTGCCACTCTAATGCATGTGGGCCTTTTCTCCCCTGGCTGTAAGGAGATAGGATAGATTGCTAGAACAGGGTTACAGGTGTTGAATTATTTTAATTGCTTTCTTCCCTAGCTCTTATTTTTCCTGTCATAATTCCTGAAGTGTAACTGTTGGTAGGCAAAGCATGTTAGCGGCCTGCCCGTTCATGCCATGACCTCTATGGTCTTGCCCTCCGGATTTGTTTTCTTTTTGAAACTAGAGCATCAGTGATCCCTTTTCCTGCCACAGGATCATCCTGGCTCTGCTCTCCCGTTGCTATAGAGACCATTCCAGCTTCTCTTCCCTACTTTTCCCCTCCCACCGTATTTCTTAATTGGCTGCACTGTTCCACTGTTGTCATGGGGACAAAGTGACCGTTTATTTAATTGGCACCTCCATTAAAATGGCAGCTAAGAAATCCAAGTTAATGGGACCCAACTTGAAGCACTGATTAGAAACAGCAGAGCCAATGCATGGTCTAGTCATTCCAAATTGCCATGTCTCTGGGCTTTGTCTAGCAGCCAATATCCCCAGCCTAGAAATTCTTTCACAGAGGGACAAATCAGGCATCTGAAATCAATTCACACAAAAGGAAGGAACCCGCCAGAGCTGTGCGAACATTTTAGGTAACGTGGAGAAGTCTTTCTCTTGCTTTTCAGTAGCTCTCTAAGGTTTTCCTGAACCACAGACCTGGATGCCCACAGTCGTTCACAGGTGTAGACATTCAGAGCAGGTGGCTTTGTGTGAATGGTTGTGCTCCTCATTCTCTGCATTCTTCGCTCCTGTTCCCCACACTCTCCTGGTCCGGTGGTGTGTGATTTGGGGAGAGACAGGAAGGGACTGAGGTCTCTGGCTGCCCTACCTGTGCCCACCGCCTCCCCCCCCCCCCCCCGAGCTCCTGGAGGCCTGGCTCCAGAGTCCCAGCGCCTGACACATGCTTGCCCACTGCAAGTGATCCGTGAGTATTTACTGGGTGAGTGAGAAGGAAGAGGCGCTCAGGGGAGAGAGAAGCATATGCACAAAGGGTATCTGAATGATCCCCCACAAAAGAAGCCAATTTTTAATCCTAGAAATAGCTGTTTCTAAACATGGTTGAGATGTGGTGTTGTCAGCAGACACTGTTAGGAAAGAATAAAAAAGCATGGCACGGGGTGAAATCATAGAAATTAGAAGTGGAAGAGCCCTTAGTGGGTTTCACCATTGTTTCTGAAGGTAAGATTGAGGTAGAAGAAGGTGGAGTGGCGGGTCTAAGACTCCCCAGCCTGTGGTGATGGAAACACAGCTCAAGCCCAGGTCTCCGGGCACAGCAGAGGCCTCTTCCCCCAGCCCCACTGGTCCACTGTTAGGGGCAGAAGTCCGGCACATCCCCTAGTGAGCGTAGGTGATAGGACCTGCTGTTGCGCGGAAGGCCTGGATGCCCGCAGACTTCCTTTATCCTGGGAGACTCACCCTCAGCTCATTCCGTTGCTCCAGTTTGAAAACATTTCTTGAACAGGAGAGGTTTCCTAGAGATGTTCTGGAAACCACAGAAGGATGCTGGTAACCACTGCCTGTAAGTGCATAGTGCGTCACCATAGCCATCAGGCAGCTCCAGTCCAGAAAACAACTCAGGACACTGAGAAAACAGCTGGAGGTGGGAGATTAAACAGAACCCCCCAAGTTTCACATGTTAAGAAGACAAACTGGAATTGCTCAAAGGAAGTGAGGCGGCCAGGGAGCAGCAGCCCTGGAGAGCTCTCACCAGGCAGGAAAGTAAGCTAAAACCAGGGCCCTGTGCAAGGCTGGGATAAGAGAACCAGTTCGTTCTCCTAGAGCCCTCCCTGGCTTCTCTGTTGAGCAAGCCTTCCCCGTAAATAACACATATTCTCCTGTTGTCTAGATGGGGGGCCACCATGTAGGGGACATGCTGTGGGTCTGAACACAAATAGACCTGGGACTGAATCTTGCTATGGGTGAACTTGTGAGAATTGCTTAGCATCTCGGACCCTGTTTCCTCTTCTATAAAATGGGCATAATTACAGCTGCCGGTTTGTCAAGGAGGTTAAAAGAGGCAGCTCCTGTGACTCCAGGGCGGTGCCTGGTGGCAGTCAGCAGTCAGTGACAAGTGGTTCAGCTGGTTTCATCATTAGGATGGGCTTTGATGGATAGTAACCTTAGAGGTGCTCACACGCATGGGGTGGAAGGCTGGGCACAAGGCCACCCAGCTCTCCCACAAGCCGTCCCCCACCCTGGTGTTGCTAGCCGGCGCTCTCACAGAGCACACTGGCCACGGATGTGAGTAGTGAACTGAAGTCTTTGGCTTTGAGCATCCTTGAGTGCAGGTGAATTAACTGTTGTGCAGTGGTGGTCTGTACCAGTTCTCCAAATGGAGTGTATCCCGAGGAAGTGTGTGGCAAGTCACTGGGAAGACTTGTCAGCACACAGATTGTTAGGTCTCACTCCTGGAGTTTCTGGTTCCGGAGGTCTGGGTGGACCCCCAGCTCTGCATTTCTAACAGAAGTGGCCAGGTGATGCTGGGACCGCTGGGGTGGGGTTCCCACTTTGAGAACCACTGGTATATGCCTGTTGACCAAGCATAATAAAGCCAGACAACCAGAGCTCAAAAAAAGCCCCTATGTATCTCTCAAGCTAAAGCATATTTTTATTACTTAGAAGCAAAAGGTGTGTGGGTCACCTTTGCCCCTCAGAGGGAAGTCACCCTCTTGCCACAAATTCTGTTGGCATGGAAGTCCTCTAACAAACAGCAGTTTCACCTCTCTGCTTGGCGAGGTGCTTGTGAGGAAAGCAGAGGCCTAAGCAGAGGGCCCCTCACCCTAGTCCTGACCCCACTGAGTTGTGGACGAGGCAGGTTTCATGTCTGTGGCTGCGTCTTCATCTGTGAAATGTGAAGTAGGAGTCCTGACCTTCTGCAGAGTTTGCAGACTGGTCAGAGTGACAGCTCGCAGCAGTGGCTGTGGAATTTACAGATTTCTGTTTACAGAAGAGGAGGCATCACCCTCCAGGCAGAAATGGATTTGTCCTTGTTCTCGGGGCGTCTCTCTCCACTTTGACCTTAGAGTGACCCGGGCTCTGGTCACTGCACAGCACGTGCTCAAGGGGCAGGAAGAGGGGCCTGAGCTCAGCTTAGATCAGAACGGGTGGAGGAAGCTCTCTATAAACAGGCTCGGAAATCAGACCGAGGCCCTTTTAATCTTTAAAGACCAACTTTGCCCCTGTACTCCATTCCGACTTAGAGGGAGGGGCGTGTTACCAAGGAGCATGGCATTGAAGACTGTGTCCAAGTCCTGCTTCCTTCTGCTTCCCTCTCCACCAGCACTGGTCCTACCGCTCTCCCGAGGGGGCCTTCACTGACTGGAGTCCCGCCTCTGTGCCTGTGGGAATGCTGCTAAGCTGGAACATCTCTCGCAGGCAGAGAGTGGGGAAGCGGAGCACGGAGGCGAGAGGTGGCAAGCCCCAGTGAGCTGGGCCACTGCCATGGGTCAGATGTTCTTTGTTAGAAAAGGAGGAATTGCTACAAGTATGCCTGCTGGAGAAAAAGTTCATGTCACCCTTGTCTTTCACCTGACCAGACTGTGCGTCCTTCATCCTTGAAGCCAGCAAGCACCCGTGGCAGTTTTCCTCTGAGCTGCACAGGTGACCGCTGTTTTCGGATGCCTTGAACACAGTCCATTTCCCTTGGTGAAGACATTGCCCACAGAAATGTGATGAAAGGGCTCCGAGTAAACGAGGCGGTTTTCTCCCGAGTTGACCCAGTCTAGCGTGGACTGTCCAGCTCGGGCGCTGTCCAGCTGGATGCTGGGGCATTGCAGAAGTTGACGAAGTAACAGCCTCACGGGGCATCTTTTGCCATCTGTTTTACCTCTTGTGTGGGCCTTGATGGTCATCGAACCCCCTGTGTTTTATTCTCGTTTCAGGGCTTGAAGAACCAGGCCCGAGTCAAGCTGAACATCGTGAGGTGTCCCCCGGTGACTACTGTGTTGATCCGGAGACCAGACCTCCGCTACCAGCTGGGGTTCAGCGTCCAGAACGGAATTGTACGTACAGCCCCCACATCTTCTCCAAAAGTCTAACATGCAAAACTGCAGCACAGGGTTTGGGTGTTGGGGGTATTTTTAAAAGCTGGTCAGTTCCCAGAAAGAATCCAGCACGGAGGGGATGAATGGGTGAAAGCAGACCTATGCGCTTCCGGAGCCCTGGCCCCTGAGCCCAGCGTCCCTTTGTGACGTGCAGGGTGGCCCTCCCAGCTGCCAACTTGAGACAGTTTGGGAGGGACCCACCATCCCCATCTCTCTGGGGGCTGCCAGTCTCCACCCCGGCTGTGCATTAAGACCCACAGAGCTGCTCCACCTCCCCAAGGCCCGGGTGTGGCGCCCTGGGGGCAGGGCTCTACAGCTCCCAAACTCCTGGAGGTTCCTGCGCAGCCAGGGCTGAGAACCAGGCCCTGTGGGGGTTATGTGTGAATGATCTCTGCCTTAACTTTATTTTATTGCAGTATAGTCAGTTTACAACGTTGTATTAATTTCTAGTGTACAACATAGTGATTCAGTTATACATTTATATTCCTTTTCAGATTTTTTCATTATAGGCTATTGAATATAATTCCCTATGCTACACAGTAGGACCTTCTTGTTTACCTATTTTATATATAGTAGTTGTTATCTGGAAATCCCAAACTCCCAATTTATTCCTCCACCCCCCTTCCCCTATAGTAACCATAAGTTCTCTGTCTGTGAGTCTATTTCTGTTTCGTAAATAAGTTCATTTGTGTCATTTTTTAGGTGCCATGTATAACTGATATATGATAATTTTCTTTCTCTTTTTGGCTTACTTCACTTAGTATGACAATCTCCAGGTCCAGCCATGTTGCTGCAAATGGCATTATTTTATTCTTTTTTATGGCTGAGTAGTATTCCATTGTATAAATATACCACAGCTTCTTTATCCTTGCCTTTTTAACCTGAATTGGCACTTTGAGGATAAACAGTACTTTCCTCACTTCAATGTCTGCCTTAAACTACTTCCTTTTTTCCCCCTTTATTGTGATAAAACATATACAACATTGTTTGCCCTTTAAACCATTTTTAGGCATACAATTCAGTGCCTTTAAGTACATTCATGAAGTGGTTGTGACCACGACCACTATCTATTTCCAGAACTTTTTCTTCATCCCAAACAAACTCCATACTCAGTACTATTCCCTTTTTGTCCTGGTTTACCTTGTTCTGGACTTGTAGTAATTCTGGGCTTTGGTGAGAAATCTGTAACCCTCTTGATACTGTAGATTTTGGATGTACCTGCTATTTGCATTCATCTTTGCAAACAGAAAAAACCTATTTTTTTCCTCTCAAATTTTAATTAAGATTTGTAGGTAATTAAAATGTTATTCCATGTATGTCTTAAGGTTTAGAAATACCTTTGAAGTTCCCCTTTGGAATTGAAATATCCAACCTATCTGTTCTTTGTACCTACGTACTCTCATTTCCATCTTAAGAGAGGAGGTAGAGTTACTCCTTACAGTTTTTGGTCTGACGTCCTGTTTTTCTCATTATACTTCCTTATTTGCCTTGTTCATATTCAATAATATTAAAAGTTCAGCTATTAACAAATGGTTGTCATATAACATGTTATATATTCTAGTGCAAAGCACGTGAATAAGGGGGCCATCTGGGTGTCCAGAGCCCTGTTGCTTGTAAAAGCAGCAAAGATGTCAGTGTCTAATGCCTAACCACGGCAGTTTCTCATAGATGAGAAGCCTGGGGCTAGGGAGTGCTGGAAAAGGCAGGCTCCTGCCCCGACCCAACTCCCTAGCAGATGGTGCCCCAGGATGGGTAACTTGGTCTTTGACTCTGATAGATCTGCAGCCTCATGCGAGGGGGAATAGCAGAGAGAGGAGGCGTCCGTGTGGGACATCGCATCATTGAGATCAATGGGCAGAGCGTGGTCGCCACCCCGCACGAGAAGATCGTCCACATCCTCTCCAACGCCGTGGGGGAGGTAGGCGAGGGTCTGGGGCTGGGGTCCTCGGGTGCCCCTGCCCCATGCTCGCCCTGGCCCTGACCAGGCCTTCCGGGAAGCCCTCCTGAGTGTCCTTCCCCATCCTGAACACACCTCCACAGCCAGTCTGTCTGTCCCAGATCAGACTTTAAACCCAGTGAGGAGTGGTTGTCTGAGAGCAGCTCCTCAAAATCCCAGCCCATGCCCTTCAGCCTTCTCTTCTGGCACCATTTGCCCACCTCTTTTCAGCTCTCAGACTCACGTGGCTTCTCTCTCTGGCTTGCCCAGTTGTCTCCACTTTTCCCAGCTCATCCTACCAAGTGTGCCTGGAAGATTTTAACTCTTAGATTCAAGTTGAATCAACAACGCCCCAGAGGCGGCTCCTTGGTCCAGGGGGGACTGCCCTGGGGCCATAACAGCTGTTCTGGGCTGATTCCCTGCCAAGGGCAGGCAGGAGCGGCCAAAACCCCACAATGGCCCTCCTTCCATTTTAAGGGTGTTCTTTTTTAAAAAAAAGAAAAGAAAGCCTAGTGAGGGCAAGAGCAAAATAAACCCCACTAGATTTTCATTGTTCACTGTCACCCCTAACATACTAGAAAGCCGATTCCACCCTTTCTGGAGGCCACGTGGGTCAGGTGTCTGTTAGCAATGGCAGAGTGGGGATCCCTTCAGAGCCCCCCATGCTGAGAGGTGCCACCTCTCCCCGACCCTGGGGCAGTGCCCACACAGCCCCCCTCCGCCCCACTGACGTGTGTTTCCGCCCTCAGATTCACATGAAGACGATGCCGGCTGCCATGTACAGACTGCTGACGGCCCAGGAGCAGCCCGTGTACATCTGAGGCCGCGCACCCACCGGGCGCATGCATGGAGGACTCTCCTCACTTGTGGTTGTGTTTCTCGTGCTGCATCTGTGTGCCCACTGAGACGTTCCCCTCTCGTGCCCAGCACTCCGTTTCACGCAGGAAGAAAAGAATCCAGAGACCTGCCTCTCTGCTCTCGTCTCTCTCTGGTTTGCTTTTTTTTGTGTTTTAATACCAGGGAAGTTTTGTATGCTCTCCCTTGGGACTGGAGAGCAGCCAGTGTCCACCTGGAGTCGGCCTGGGACCACCCTGAAGGGCCCTTATGGGGGAGGGTTCCCGATGAGGGTTGTCACCGCCCAGGAAGAGGGGTGCAGACCTCTTATCAGGAGCCCCTGGCAGCGGTGAGGAAGCTGATTGAGCAGTGCCTACAATCCAGCCGCTGATCTCTGCTCTTGTCCAGTCAGTCTCCGGGAATAAGGTAGTAACGGGGGACCAGCCTGTGTCTTTACGGATGTGCCCGCCCACCGCGTACTTGGGGCACCCCACGTTATTTCCACCCAGAACTTCTGAGCCAACCTTATGCCTCTTCTGCGGCTTGTTTTAGTTTCATCACGATTGTGTTTTCTAACATGAGCCTTTTCACCCAAGAATAGAAGAGGAGCGACCTTGGACAAGGATGCCATCGCGTTGCAGAGAGCTAGGCCCTTCCCGGGTGTCCGAGGCCACCCTAGGTTGTCCCGGGTTACCAACAGCTAGACACACACACAGGCAGGCGCTCTCTGCTGCCGCCGCCTACGCCACGCAGGCGCCACAGTCTCACTTGCACCTGCTTCGCCCTTCCTCCCCCCCCCCCCCCACCAGCGAGGCCCACGCCGCCCGAGGCGCCCCTGCTGCAGCGGGCGGCCCGCAGGGCTGTGAGCCCCGTCCTGAGGGTGAGGCTGAGGCCTAGCCCTGCCAGCACCGCCGGGGCTCCAAGTGTTCTACTGGGACTCCCCTTGCACCCCCACCCAACATACACACACACACACACACACACACACGGAGTCTGGGAAGGACAGGCCGCTCCCCTCGAGGACAAGGGTCCAGGCGTAACCTTGTTCTGCTCCCTGGCCCAAGGTGGGACCAGCCTTCTCTGCTCAGGACCACTGAGCAGGCTGTGACATTGGGAAGGCCCCAACAGTCCATACACCACCAAACTAAGGGCACAATCATGACCTCAAGCGATGCCTAAGAATCCCCAAATGTGCTCCAGAAACATCTTGCTGCCGCTTGGGGCTGAAGCAGCTTTTACTTGGCGTGGAACGTATGTGTCTTCATCAGGTGCCTCACAGTCCTGGGTTTTTGTCTCTGTTCAGTGCAGATGTTTTAGTAATATGATTCTGAGCCAGTTTTCGCTTATCCTTGGTCCAAAGAGCATTTTGTTTTCACATGGGTTGGGCGTGGCTTGGTTTGGTTTTTGTTTTGTTTTGTTTGTGACCTCAGCAGAGACAGGGGAGAGAAACTAATATATTTTGTGATATTAATATAGTCCCTGTTCTCTACAACTGGGATATTTATGTTGTGTCTGGAAATAGAAGTCTAGTGAGCCTGTGCTGGGTGGTATGTATGTATACACTGAGTGGAGGGATTTGGGGGAGGGAGAAAAATGAGTATGAAAAGATTAGGAACAAGAGACTGCCACCAGAGAGCTGTGCGGTCAGTGCCCCCAGGATCTCTGTACCGTCTGAGTTTTCTGCTTAGAGTCAGGAAAGCCGTTTGTTTCAGCGGCATCTGTGGCTGGACTCTCCGTGTGACTGTGGTACAAGCCCTGCTGAGAGGGCCCCTTCTCCAGGAGTCCAGGGTGGGCAGTCTGGGCCCCCTGGACTTCTGGGGAGGATGCTGAGCTGAGTGCTGCTGGGAGACCAGCCCCAAGGACGACACAGCACACATGTGAGGAGCCAGGACACCGGTTCTTAGGTCAGCAGACTGTAGAGTGTCTGATGATGTATTAAATAATAAAGAATTATAAGTTCATCTTTCCTTTGCCAAAAAGAGAGTGGGTAAGACAGGTGTGAAGCCGTCTTGGTACTGCAGGCACCAGGAGCCTTGGGAAGTCACTGGCAGGGCTTGTGCCGCCTGCTCCCAGGGTGAGCACTCGCACTGCCTGCCTGAGCACCTCCCAGGCATCCTCCCACATGGTTCCAAGGAGGAATCTTCACCCAAAGGAGAGAGGAGGCAGAACACAGTTGCTACCGAACGGTAATCTTGGGAAGTTTGACAGGCATTGAAAAGGCCAATTTGGTAAACTCTCCTAGAAGACTAACATTTTAGAAGAAGATTATCACCACATACCTTTGTTTTAATAAAAGTGACGGCTCACACCCAGAGCGCGAACGTTTCTACAGCTCAGTCCAGGTTCTCTTCCCTGCTCCCAGTGGACGGAGGGAGTGAACCTGCCTTCGGAAGTTAACCAAGGAGGCAGAATCTTAGTAGTGACTCTGTTTTTGAAAGTCCCACAAGATGTGGTGGCCTGTTTCCTTTCTGACATCCCAGTATATATAGTTATATATGTAAATCCCTGAAAACCCTGGGTACTGGGGAAGACTCTATATAACAGGGCAGCCTTCCCAAACATGGCCTGGGCAAAAAGCCACACAGCTAGGACCTGCTGGTGACTCTGCTTTGGGGACAGATTCCAGTTCCGTCTACCCCTCCTGGTCCAGCCAGGATGCACCAGAACCCACTCTGCCTCCTTAAACGTGAGCATTTCAGGGAGCCACCATCAGCCTTGGGTTCATGAGAGACCCAGCCCCAAGAGACTCATGCCTAGAGCCTGCTCCCCTCACCAAGAGTGGCTCCTCTGGGCCTGGAACCCCTCGCGGGGCGCCAGACCCCACCTCCCTGCAGCCGAGTCTGAACATGGCCCACGCACACCTGCCTCAGAGTCCCAGAGTAACCTACTACCTCCCACCTCGCTCCCGCCACCCCCACACCCCTGTTCACACCTAACACACTGATGAAACCCACCCCCGAGCCCTTCTCGGGTCCCTCAACCCAGCGGTGAGGCTGTTACCAATGTTTACAACCAAGGGCACCTCCTCTTAGGTGTGTTCACTCTCCCCCTTACAAGGCCACTTGCTGGTTTGAGTTTCACGTCTGTCTGCTCCTGCTCTGGGTGAGGCTGACCTGAGCGCACACAGCCCGGATTTGACGTCCCAGCCCTCCATCAAGGCAGCTGTGAGGACTGGGCCGGGGGGAAGGAAATTCTTTGTACATACTCAGCACAGCCCCGGAGTATGAACTTGTACTATTGTTCTGTAAAGAGGGTGAAATAGAGCTTATTGTAAAGCGTTGGGAGACGTATAGTATTGTATTTGTAACAATATGGTTCTTTGTATACACAGAACTCAATGATCTCTATATATAAATATAAATAAATATATAAATAAGATATATATTCACGTGAGCCTGGAACGTGGACGCCGCACACCCACTGAATGTACTTCCCGGCAGTCTGGTCACCGGGCTGGCCCGCCCTCCCCTCCTCCATACCGTTTTGGGGGTTGTGATGTATTTAATGTGTTACCTTCCTTTATTTAACTGAACGCTAATGTCTGTAAGAGTTGCCTCAACAATAAACAAGAACATCACCTCTTGGCCCTGGCTGAGTGTCTTATTGGTTTGGGGAGCAAGACAAGACCCTGAGTAGGGGAAAGATGTCATTTTCACAAACGGCCACCTCCTACCCATCCTGTGGGGCCTGCTCGCTGCCCAGAGCCCATTTCCTAAATCCACAGTCTTGTCAGCGTCCTTGGAGCACGCTGAATGGGAGCAAAGAACTGCTGGATTTCTCAGTGAGAGAAGGAAAATAGAAGTTAATTACCTCCCCCAAGAAGTCTCCAGCGAGGGGAGGGAGCCTTGGGTAAGTGGATAGGAGGAGGAAGGCTGTGCGCTGCCCCGTCTCCCCACCACCCTCACCTAGCTCAGGTTTCCCGAGGACTTTCTAGAAGGGTCTTCTGGTGCTCTTTGCAATTCTACTTTTGAAGCTCGCCAGGCATGACCTCACTGCTGCCACCGGTGGGCTGAGGGCACCCAGCTCCCCAACACAGAGGATCCAGCCCTGTTGCTAAAGCAAAATGCCCTTAATGCTTTTCCTCTGTGGACCCGCTGCCCAGTCTCCCCTGTGAAGCCCAGCCCTTGAGGGTCTGTGAGTTGGGGCTGCCAAACACCTTGTGGGGAGGGTGTGCAGAACTTGAGCCCTGTATCAGGGCTGTGCCCCTCTCACACAGGACAGATGTTGCCACACAGAGATGTCTGCTATTGAGGGAAGCAGAAAGAAAGCGTATCTCACTGGGTGTGGAAAAGCCACAGCTTGGCGGAGGGCTCAGAGCCCGTCCTTTAGCACCTTGTGTGTGCCAGGCACCGTGCCGAGGCCTTTACACAGGCTACCTCATTTAAACCCCACAATGCCTCTAAGATGCCGCCACTGTGCCCTTTTTCTAGATGAGAAAACTGAGGCACACATGTCACCAAACCCAAGTTTGCAAGCCCGATGCACAATGAGACCAAAAAGTTGGGAGCAGAGAACGGTTTACTGCTGTTAGAGCAGGCAGATCGCTAGATGTGAGCAGAGAAAGGAGCGCACGGGCTAAATGGCAGGAAACCGCACTTCCTGTGAACACTGGGCAGACCAAGAAAAGCGGGAACCTCCAGACTGATAGGAAACCACGTATTTTGGGGTGACAAGTGTCCTAGAGGCAAAGAAAGACAGGAAAAGACAGGAGTCTCCAGTGTCTGAATATAACCTTTTGCTCATTATGACCTCATGACAATAAAATTAGCCTTGCAGGTAAGAAGTACCCATCACGCACCAACACACTTCTGATCCAGACGAAGTAACGACAAAAATCCTTCCTTCCCTTAAAAAGGTGGAGCTGGGGTGAAAATCAGGGACCACCACCCCAAACCCCTCCCTTCCCAGTGAATCTCTCACCCCATATAATCTGCTTGTGGAAAAAACTCAACATAGCTGCTCACCTGAGTCTACTCACTCTCCCCTTGAGAGCCTACTGTCACCTAGTAATAAATTCTCGCTTTGCTTTCTTGACCTCCGTGTCTTGTCTCTGAATTCCTCCTGCAACCAGACAAAAACCTACTCCCCAGTAACACTGCTGGGCTGAGCAAGAACAGGTGGCTCATGTCCAAACCCCTCCCCCCACCACCAACTCCCCCAAAGGGTTTCAGCCGAGCATTTTTTAAGGCCCGCTGAAGGAGGGGTGTCCCAGTGTATGTGATCAGCTGTGCACAAGTCCCTTATTGGTTGGTAGTGACCAATCCTTAGGAGCCAGGAGGTCTGGGGACCATGTGCTCATGATCATAAAGCAGATAATTTCTTCCATTTGGTGGTAGCTTTTTAGCATCTGAAAAACTCAAGAAGCATACATGAGATACCATTATCTGGCTACTTCAGAGAAGAGCTACAGCAAAGGATATGAGGCAGGTGTTTGTCCTGGGAAGGCCCCATAGTGTCCCACTTAGTTGTAATTCCCCCCTTTTCTTTGATACTCCTCAATCTTAAGATGAACAGGTGTTGGACAAGAAGGGGAATAGTGTTTTAGATAAATGGGTTAATCATAAACTCGGCAAAGGAACTCAGTTTCAATCTCCAATCCTGTTTCATCATTCCCCAGGTCTTTCAGGGATTAGGGCGATGACTCCGGCTACTTCCTGCTAAAACAGGGCATGGTCCTACCTCAATTTGGAGAAAGGACACTGAGTTAGAAATATTCCCTAGTTTCAAGTCCTGGACCCTAGTCTTGACTAAGATCTGATTCCCTGAGAAATTTAGAAGAATAAGCCTGAAAACCAGTTGGGACCTAGCATTCTGTGGGAGACTTGTAACCAGGTAGCCAGTTGACTACTTTTATCTGAGTATGTTTTAACTTCTGATATGGTGCTAACACATATATAACAAGAGCTACTGGCCCCTACACACGTCTCCTTTTTTTCTACTAACATCTGATCTAAAGCAATTTTATTGTCTAAAAATGTGACAGTTAACAAGAAGAGACCTCGAGGTCATAAGGCTGCAGCTGCCATCTGCCAGAAGACACTGCTTTGAGAATGGCTGGTAGCATCCCAAATATGCCACAGCTCAGAAGATTAGAGTTCTCAACAACACAGGAACGTGTCTGAAATCACGTCCACAATGACCACCTAAGTTTACCTTGGATGTCTGAACCACAGCTACTCATTTTGACTTTCAAATGCATTCCTCCCCAAGGCCAAAGCAGATGTACAAGGCATGTCCAAAAGGCCATAAAATAGGCCACTTTAGTCAGTAAAAATTTAAGTAAAACCATGCATAAGCCAGAATGACTTTCCTATACCTCATTGTGTGGATTTTCCCAACATTTCCCCTTTTGATTACAAAACTTCCAATAGAAAGCACTGATGATCAAAACCTGTATCCCTCGATGCTAGGTTGGTAGCTCCTGCGCCAGGTTTATATCATGTCCCTCAGTGCTAGGCCTCCTTTGTATTTGCCTAGTTCTCTATTTGGGGGAAAACAATCAGATATTGTGAACAGGCTCAGAGATGTGTTAATGGGGAGCACTCTACAGGCGATGCATTTTATCACTTACACCCAGTTGTTACACAAGCACTGTACATGTGCTTTTAGCAAGAGACTTAAAGCAAGCATTGCTATACATCATGAGGAGTTACACTCTGTGACAACTTCATTAGCAAATTCTGTTTCTGTCCTAAGCATTGGGGGCAATATTGACAGTGAGACAAACATCTGGCAAACAATTAGAAAACATAGATTAAAAGCCACTAACACTTCAAACAACCAAAAATAACCATATTCATCAGTTCACTCAATTCTATGCAATCCATCCCTGTTACTAACAGTTTTATGAAATCAAAGTTTTCATTAGGCTTCTTAAATATCTTGCCCAGCTCAGCAGTATGACTTAAATGAAATCATACTGGATTATCCTGGGGCTGGCAGCCAAGATGGCAGAGCAGAAGCAGCCAGAACTCACCTCCTCTCACAAACACAACAAAATGACAACTAACTGACACCCATAGATAAAAAAGACTGGAACCTACCAGAAAAGACCTTCCAAAACTAAATAAAGAAGAAACCACAAAGAGATGGGTAGGAGAGGTGGACTCACAATACAATCAAATCTCATAACCACAGATAGGTGACCCACAAACTGGAGAATAATTATATTGCAGAGGTTCTCCCACAGGAGTGAGAGTTCTGATCCCCACATCAGGCTCCCCAGCCTGGGGGTCTAGCACCAGGAAGAGGAGCCCCCAAAGTATTGGGCTTTGAAGGCCAGTGGGGCTTAACTGCAGGAGCTCCATGGTAAATAGAGATACTTCACTCTTAAATAAGCATACAAAATCTCATGACATCTGGGACCAAGGGCAAAAGCAGCAATTCCATAGGAGCCTGAGCCAAACCTGCCTGCTGGTCTTGGAGTATGTCCTGGGGGAGGTCCTGGGGACACAGACATGATGGTAGACATATCTGGGAGTGATCATCTGCATGCAACCTATAGGATCCAGTGCTGGGACACCTCAGCTAAACAACTAACGGAGTGGAAAGGCATCCCCACCCATCAGCAGAAAGGCTGCCTAAAGACTTCCTGAACCCACATCTGCCTCTAGACATGGCCCTTCCAGTGGGACCCAGCTCCAACCACCAGTGGGCACGCACTGGACCCTCCCATCAGGAAGCCTGTACAAGCCTCTAGACCAGCCTCACCCACCAGGGGGCAGACACCAGAAGCAAAGAAACTACAATCCCACATCCTGTGGAAGAAGTCTGCAAAACACAGACCAGACTCTGGGACCAGCTGGCCACTGGCCCTTGGGTGAGGAGAGGAGAGTAACTGCTGGGATGCACAGTACATCTCCTACAGAGGACCACTTCTCCAAGGTCGAGAAATGTAACCACCCCACCACATACATAAAAATACAAACAGAAATTTAGACAAAATGAAGCAGCAGAGAAATATATTCCAGACAAAGGACTGTGATAAAATCCCAGATGAAGAACTAAGTGATGTGGAGATAGGCAATCTACCTAAGAAAGAGTTCAGAGTAATGACTGTAAAAATGACCAGAGAACATGGGAGGAGAATAGATGCACAGAGAAAAAAGTTAGAAATTTTTAAACAGAGAGTTTAAAAATATAAAGAACAACCAAAAAGAATTGAAGACTACAATAAGTAAAATGAAAAATACAATAGCAGGAACCAATATGAGACTAAATGAGGCCGAAGAACAGGTCAGTGAGCTAGAAGACAGTAAGTGGAAATCACTACCACAGAACAGAAAAAAAGAATGGAAAGAAATGAGGACAGTTTAAGAGACTTCTGGGACATCAAGTGCACTAGCAGTCATATTGTAGGAGTCCCCAAAGGAGAAGAGAAAGAAAGGGCCTGAGGAAATATCTGAAGAGATAATAGCTGAAAATGTCCCTAACCTGGGAGGAAACAGTTACCCAAGTCCAGGAAGTGCAGAGAGTCCCATACAGGATTAACTCTAAGAGGAACACACCTAGACACATCATAATTAAAATGACAAAAAGTAAAGTTAAAGAGAGAACATTAAAAGCAATGAGACACAACAATATAAATAGACTATACTTCAATTATATATAAAATAAATAAATAATAAAAGCAACAAGGGAAGGGGTGAGGGTAAATAGCTCAGTGGTAGAGCAGGTGCTTAGTATGCACAAGGTCCTGGGTTCAATCCCCAGTACCTCCATTAAAAAAAAAAAAAAAAAAGGAACAAATAACATACAAGGGAACTCCCATAAGATTATCAGCTGATTTTTCAGCAGAAACTCTGCAGGTCAGAAGGGAGGGGCAAAATATATTTAAAGTGAGAAAGGGGAAAACCTACAACCAAGAATACTCTACCCAGCAAGGCTCTTGTTCAGATTTGATAGAGAAATTAAGAGTTTTACAGACAAGCAAAAGCTAAAAGAATTCAGCACCATTAAACCAGCTTTACAACAAATGCTCAAGGAACTTCTTTAGGTAGAAAAGAAAAGGCCACAACTAGAAACAAGAAAATCATATAACGGCAAAGGTGTAAAGGCAAACATCCAGTAAAGGTGGGAAATCATCCACACACAAACTAGTACAAAGGTTCAAAGACAAAAGTAGTCAAATCATCTGTATTCACAATAAGCAGTTAATGGATACACAAAACAATTAAATGTAAAATATGATATCAAAAACAGTAATCATGAGGGGATGAGAGTACAAATGCAGGGTATTTAAAATGCTTTTGAAATTAAGAGATCAGTAACTTTAAAGCAATCACATATATGTAGATTATTATATCAAAACCTCATGGTAACCACAAACCAAAAATCTAAAATAGATACACACACAAAAAAGAAATCCAAACATAGTACTAAAGATAGTCACCAAATCACAAAAATACAAAAGAGGAGAAAAAAGACCTACAAAAACAAATTGAAAACAATTAATAAAACAGTAATAAGAACATACATGTAGATAATTACCTTAACTGTAAATGGACTAAATGCTCCAACCAAAGGACAAAGACTGGCTGAATGGATACAAAACAAGACCCATAAATTTGCTGCCTAAAGTGACTCACTTCAGATTGGAGAGACATACATACTGAAAGTGAGGGGATGGAAAAAGGTATTCTATGCAAATAGAAATCAAAAGAAAGCTGGAGTACCAATACTTATATCAGACAAAATAGACTTTAAAATAAAGACTGTTACAAGAGACAAAGGACACCACATAATAATTGAGAGATCAATCCAAAAGATAGAACAATTGTAAATATATATGTATCCAACACAGGAGCACCTCAATAAATATGACAAATGTTAATAGACATAAAGCAGAAATTGACAGTAATAGTGGAGGACATTAACACCCCTCTTACAATAATGGACAGAACATCCAGACAGAAAATCAGTAAGGAAACACAGGCCTTACATAATGCATTAGACTACATGGACTTAATTGATATTCATAGAGCATTCCAACTGAAAGCAGCAGAATACATATTCTTTTCAGGTGCATGTGGAACATTCTCCAGGATAGATCACATTATGGCCACAAAGCAAGCCTCAGCAAATTTAACAAAATTTTAATCATATCAAGCATCTTCTCTGACCATAACACTATGAGATTAGAAAAATCAACTACCATAAAAAAAACTGCAAAAAACCCCCACAAACACATGGAAGCTAAACAATATACTACTAAACAACCAATGGATCACTGACGAAATCAAAAATTACCTAAAGACAAATCAAAATGAAAACACATCAATCCAAAACCTATCAGACACAGCAAAGGCATTTCTAAGAGGGAAGTTTATAGCAATACAAGCTAACCTCAGGAACAAGAAAAAAATCTCAAATAAACAACCTAACCTTACACCTAAAGCAACTAGAAAAAGAACAAAGACCCAAAGTTCGGAGAAGGGAAGAAATCATAAAGATCAGAGCAGAAATAAATGAAATAGACACTAAAAAAATACAAAAGATCAATGAAATTAAAAGCTGGTTCTTTGAAAAGATAAACAAAATTGATAAACCTTTAGCCAGATTCACCAAGAAAAAAAACGGACAGGGTCCAAATCAATAAAATCAGAAATAAAAACCAAGAAGTTACAACCAACACTACAGAAACACAGGATCATAAGTGGCTACTACAAGCAACTCTATGCCAATAAAATGGACAATCTAGAAGAAATGGACACATTCTTAGTAAGGAACAATCTCCCAAGACTGAACCAGGAAGAAATAAAAAATATGAATGGACAAATGACCAGTAATGAAATTGAATCAGTCATTAAAAAACTCCCAACAAACAGAACTCCAGGACCAGATGGCTTCACAGATGAATTCCTCCAAACATTTAGGGAAGAGTTAATGCCTATCCCTCTGAAACTATTCCAAAAACTTGAAGAGAAAGGAATACATCTGAAGGCATTCTATGAAGCCACCATCACTCTGATACCAAAACCAGACAAAGATATGACAAAAAAAGAAAATTACAGGCCAATAACATCTATGAACATAAATGCAAAAATCCTCAAAAAATACTAATAAATTGACTCCAACAATACATTAAAATGATCATACACCATGATCGAGTGGGATTTATCTGAGGGATGAAAGGATTTTCCAGTGTCTCCATATCAATGTGCTACACCATGTTAACACACTGAAGAGTAAAAACCATATGATCATCTCAGTAGGTGCAGACAAAGCTTTTGATAAAATTCAACATCCATTTATGACAAAAACTCTCCAGAAAGTTGGCATAGTCAGAATGTACCTCAACATAATAAAGGCCATATATGAAAAAACCACAGCTAATATCAACTCAATGGTGGAAAGCTAAAAGCATTTTCTCTAAGATCAAGAACAAGACAAGGATGCCCACTCTCACCACTTTTATTCAACATAGTTTTGAAGTCCTAGTCACTGCAGTCAGAGAAGAAAAACAAATAAAAGGAATCCAAATTGGAAAAGAAGTAAAACTGTCACTATTTCCAGATGATATGATACCATACAAAGAAAATCCTAAACATGCTACCAGAAAACTACTAGAGCTCATTAATGAACTCAATAAAGTTGCAGGATATAAAATTAATATACAGAAATCTGTTGCATTTTTATACACTAACAACAAAATATCAGGAAAGAAATTACAGAAACAATCCCATTTACCATTGCATCAAAAAGAACAAAACACCTAGGAATAAACCTACCTAGGGAGGCAAAGGACCTGTACTTGGAAAACTATAAGACACTAATCAAAGAAATTAAAGACAACACAAACGGATGGAAAGATACACCGTATTCCTTGACTGGAAGAATCAATAGTTAAAATGGCCAGACTACCCAAGGCAATACACAGGTTCAAAGCAATCCCTATCAATTTACAAGGGGCATTTTTTGCAGAACTAGAACAACAAATTTTAAAATTTGTATGAAAACAAATTTGTATAAAAACAAAAAAAGACAAGTGGGACCTAATTAAACTAAGCTTTTTCACAGCAAAGGAAACCATAAACAAAATGAAAAGACAACTTACAGGATGGGAGAACATATCTGCAAGTGACACAACCGACAAGGGAGTAATTTCCAAAATACACAAACAGCTCATATGGATTTTTTAAAAAATCAAAACATGGGCAGAATATCTAAACAGACATTTCTCCAAAGAAGACATACAGATGGGGAACAGGCACACGAAAAGATACTCAATGTCACTAATTATCAGAGAAATGCAAATCAAAACCACAATGAGGTATCACCTCACACTTGTCAGAATGGCCATTATTAAAAATCTACAAATAATAAATGCTGGAGGGGGTGTGGACAAAAAGGAAACTCTTGTACACTGTTGGTGGGAATGTAAATTGGTGCAGAGAGGGGTTTGGAGATTTCTTAAAGAACTAAAAACAGAATTATCATATGATCCAGCAATCCCACTCCTGGGCATATACTCCCAAAAAACCAAAAACACTAATTCAAGAAGATGCATGCACTCCAATGTCCACAGTAGTACTATTTACAACAGCCAAGACATGGAAGTAATCTAAATGTCCATTGACAAATAACTGGATAAAGAAGATGTGGTGTATATCTATGCATGTGTGTATATATGTATATACATATATGTATACACACACAATGGATTATTACTCAGCCATAGAAAGGAATGAAATAATGCCATTTCCAGCAACATGATGGCCTTAGACAATATCACACTAAGTGAAGTAAGACAAAAACAAATATCATGATAGAACTTACATGTGGAATTTAAAAAAAAAAAAAAAGACAAAACAAATGAGCTTATTTACAAACCAGAAATAGAAAACAAACTATGGTTACCAAAGGGTGAGGATAGGAAGGGATAAAGTAGGAGTTTGGGATTAAAATGTACACACTACTATATAAAAAATAGATAAACAACAAGGACCTACTGTATAGCACAGGAAACTACATTATCTTCTAATAACCTATAATGGAAAAGAATCTGAAAAAGAATATATATATATATGTATATATGTATATATATATATATACACGTGTGTGTGTATATATATATATATTCTATATATATTTATCTATATATTTATCAATATCTATATATTCTATGAATGAAAAAAAACCCAAAAAGATAAAAGATCTGATTACAGTATTTTTGACAAAGAAGTTTAATCAAATTACTACGACATACAACATTTTAAGGTAACAACTAGAATTATGACTGATAGCATTATACCAGAACATATCTTTTGGAAACTTTATATAATTTCTAGAATATCCATACTAACATTTATCCGTACTGTATAATCCAAGGAGGCTTTTCACTCATTTGACAATTTGTCCTGTGCAATTCAACATGCGAATCAAACCCAGTCAATTCAATATCCCTCTATGAGATGTCTCAAGGCCCCATGAAGCACCCAAAGACTTAGCTGAAGTCAGAACAACATAAATTACAATTATAGGAAGTATGTCAAAAATATCCAAAAGTTTCACACAATCTGTTATCAGAAATATTCTAAGTAAACTTGTTCTCCTAAAAGATAGGAAACAAATTGGGCCTGCACAGGTCTGCCTTTAGTAACAAAATTATTTACTGAATCTCAGCCCGCTCGTGGATAGAACTCTTTTGTCAGGGCTCCCTTTCTACAACTTTCTGTATCTATATTAATTTGTCTCTTGTTTTTTCCCCACCTAGAAACACCCAGCCCTAGGAACAAATTACTTTCTTTTACCTTTAACAAAATGCAATTACATTCCTCAAACATTTTTTTACTCAAAACATATATCCAAATTTCATACTGTACACTGAAATGTCTCAGACATCATTTTTATAAGTTTCCGTTATATATTTCAATTAGAAATTTCAATTCCTAAAAATTTTAACTCCAGTGAATGCTCTGGTCTCCTATTGTTTGAGAAAGACCTACTTATTCAACTATTTAATAAGCTTCCATCATTTAATTTTATTTAGCATAACTCTGAAATTCCAAGTTACCAAATATTGGGCGAGAATATTTTTCAAGAGACATTTCAAAATTTCTAAAGAGTTCACCCAAAAGCTCTTATCCCATTCGCATTTGATTCACTTATAAAAATTTCATCATATTCAAATCTCCAAGAAGAAAACATAGGCAAAACATTCTCTGACATAAATCTTAGCAATGTTCTCGTAGGGCAGTCCACCCAGGCAATAGAAAAAAGACCAAAAATAAACAAATGGGACCTAATTAAACTTATAGGCTTTGGCACAGCAAAGGAAACGGTAAGAAAAACAAAAGGACAACCTACAAAATAGGAGAAAATATTTACAAATGATGTGACTGACAAGGGCTTAATTTCCAGAATATATAAACAGCTCATACAACTTAAAAACAAAAAAAATACAACTCAATCCAAAAATGGGCAGAGGATCTAAATAAGAAATTCTCCAATGAAGACATACAGATGGCCAATAGGCATATGAACAACTGCTCCGTATCACTAAATATCAGAGAATGCCAATCAAAACTAAAATGAGGTATTACCTCACACCAGTCAGAATGTCCATCATTCAAAAGTCCATGAACAATAAACGCTGCAGAAGGTGTGGAGAAAAGGGAACCCTCTACACAGTTGGTGGGAATGCAGTTTCTGGCAGCCATTGTGCAAAACACTATGGAGATTCCTAGAAAGACTAAAAATAGACTTACCATATAATCTAGCAATCCCATTCCTGGGCATATATCCAGAAGGACACTAATTCAAAAAGATATCTGCACACTAATGTTCATAGCAGCACTATTTACAATAGCCAAACAAGGAAACAACCTAAATGTCCATCAGCAGATGATAGGATAAGGAAGCTGTGGTATATTTATACAATGGAACACTATTCAGCCATAAAAAAAACATAAAATGATGCCATTTGCAACAAGAATGGACCTGGAGAATGTCATTCTAAGTGAAGTAAGCCAAAAAGAGAAAGAAAAATAACATGTGATATCACTTACATGTGAATCTATAAAACAAAACAAAACAAAACACAAACTTCTTTTCAAAACAGGCAAGACTCATAGACATAGAAAACGAAACTATGATTAATGGGGTGTGGCAAAGGGGATGGGAAGAGATACACTGGGGGTTTCAGATTTGGAGATACTAACTACTCTATATAAAAGAGATAAACAGCAAGTTTATACTGCATAGCACAGGGAACTATATTCAACAGTAACTTATGGATAAAAGTATAAAAAACAAATATATTTATGTTCCTATATGACTGAAGCATCGTGCTGTACACCAGAAACTGATACAACATTGTAAACTGACTATACTTCAATAAAAATATATTTTAAAAAACAAAAACAAGAGAAAACAAATAAAAACAATTTCATCATATCTGAATCTTCTAGAAGAAAACATAGGCAAAACATTCTCTGACATACATCTGAGCAATGTTCTCCTAGGGCAGTCTACTCAGGCAATAGAAATAAGAGCAAAAATAAAATGGGACCTAATTAAACTTATAAGCTGTTGCACGGCAAAGGACATCATAAGCAAACCAAAAAGACAACCTTCGGAATGGGAGAAAATATTTACAAATGATGTGACTGACATGGCCTTAATTTCCAGAATACAGAAACAGCTCATACAACTTAAATAACAAAAAAATCAAACAACCCAATCCAAACATGGGCAGAGGACCTAAACAAGCAATTCTTCAGTGAAGACATATGAATGGCCAACAGGCACATGAACAAATGCTCAATATCACGAAATATCAGAGAATGCAAATCAAAACTGCAATGACGTATCACCTCTTACCAGTCAGAATGGCCATCATTCAAAAGTCCATGAACGCTGGAAAGGGTGTGAATAGGGAACCCTCCTGCACTGCTTATGAGAACGCAGTTTGGTGCAGCCATTATGGAAAACAGTGTGATTTCTCAAAAAACTAAAAATACACCTGCCATAAGATCCAGCAATCCCACTCCGGGCATATATCCAGAGAGAACTCTAATTCGAAAAGATTCATGCACCCCAATGTTCACGGCAGTACTATATACAATAGCCAAGACACAGAAACAACCTAAATGTCCACTAACAAGTTACTGGACAAAGAAGCTGTGGTATATTTATACCATGGAATACTACTCAGCCATAAAAAGGAACAAAATAATGCCATTTGCAGCAACATGGATGGACCTGGAGAATGTCAGTCTAAGTGAAGTAAGCCAGAAAGAGAAGGAAAAATACCATATGAGACCACTCATATGTGGAATTAAAAAAAAAAAACACAAAAGAACATAAATACAAAACAGAAACAGACTCACAGACATAGAATACAAACTTGTGGTTGCCAAGGGGGCGGGGAGTGGGAAGGGACAAACTGGGATTTCAAAATTTGTAGACACTGACAGGCATATGCGGAATACATAAACAAGATTATACTCTATTGCACAGGGAAATATATACAAGATCTTGTGGTAGCTCACAGCAAAAAGAAAATGTGACAATGAATATATGTATGTTCATATATAACTGGAAAATTGTGCTCTACACTAGAATTTGACACAACATTGTAAAATGAGTATAACTCAATAAAAAAAAGTTAAAAAACAAAAAAGACACCTGCATCCCAATGTTCACAGAAGCACTATCTACAATAGCCAAGACAGAGAAACAACCTAAATGTCTATTGACAGATGACTACATAAAGAAGCTGTGGTATATTTCTACCATGGAATACTACTCAGCCATAAAAAGGAATAAAATAATGCCATTTGCAGCAACATGGATGGACCTGGAGAATGTCAGTCTAAGTGAAGTAAGCCAGAAAGAGAAAGAAAAATACCATATGAGATCAGTTTTGTGTTGAATCTAAAAAGAAAAAGGACACTATGAAGTAGTCTATAAAACAGAATTAGACTTGCAGACATAGTTAACAATCTTATGGTTACCAGGGAAAGGGGGTGGAAGGGGTAAATTTGTCAGTTAGATTTAGAAATGTTACCCACTATATATAAAAAGATTTTTTTTAAGTTTCTTCAATATAGCACAGGGAACTATGTTCAATATCTCGTAATAACCTTTAATAAAAAATATTAAAACGAATATACGTATGTATACGTATGTGCACTGTGGTGCACACCAGAAACTGACAGACTATAATTGACAGTACTTCAATAAAAAACAGAATTTCATTATTATCAATTAATTTTTTTTACTCTGCTGACAAACTCTATAACAGAAACATGAACTTATTTACCTTCAGTAAACCTAGGTACAATACACATGACTATTGATTATACCAACAAGCTTAAGTTAGCTTTAATATGTGCTACCAATTTAATATTGAGTATTTCCTAGATCATATAATCCTGAAATTTGTCCTGTCTAGCCTCTTTTATACTTAGAAGTATTTAATTCGTAAGCACTTACTTTTAAGTCAGTTAAATAGTTTATTTACAAGTTCATATATGTAAAGACAGAACCCGAGATCAGTTTCCACTTGTTTTTAAAAACTTCTTGAGAGCCCAGATGTATCATTTATATCTCAAAGGCACAAGAAGAGAAATGCAAATTCCTCCTCTTACTCCTTTTACAAAACCCAACCATTTTGGTTATTTTCAGGGATTGTTTTTACCCTAGTCCCAAATACTCACTTCAGTTTAAGGAAGTAACAATGTTACACACACACGTTGGCAAAACCAGGAAGAGAGAATAAGATTTGGACTCAGGTACTAAGACACTCAGACACACACCCCACAAAGATAAAAGCTGAAGCAATTGCAAAGGGCCCACTTTGATATAACAGCTGAGCTATTAGGCGTCATTGTTCTCCAGATCTCAGGGAGTACTGAGCCCACAGTGTTACAATAAAAAATATTATTTTCTTTCATTTATGGGAGCACAGCTGAAGATCTCCCAGCTTTACAAAATACATCCTAGGGGGACTATGAGATGGAACTGAGCTCTGATCATCCCTACTTAATTATTCACATCCAGTGTTATCAAATATCAAGCAAACAATAATTGAAAACGGTCTGCCCCAGGCGAAGGCAAGAGTAAGGATACCCTGGTGTCGGCACATGGGAGCCCCATTACTCACCAAAGACCTCTCCACTGGCCAATGCAAGTCCTGATACACACATACACATACAAACGTGGTCCTGATACAGGAAGAAACGTGGGGTGAGACGATGGCCGTGTCCCAGGTCTCACTAAGTCCTTAGGATGTGCCTGCCAAATGTGGGTCCTTGGCTTCGCACAGAATTCAAGAGCAAGCCGCAGTTCAGAAAAAAAGATGTATTCAGAGCTACACACTCCATAGACAGACTGCAGGCTGTTTCAGATGGCAAGACGGCCACGAGGTGTGGGGGTTGCTTAGGTGCTCAGTTTAAAGTAAAAGCAGATACACAGCCCACAGGCAGAGCGCAGTCCGGCTCACTCAGAAGGGAGAGCAGCCACGGCCACCACGAGGAGGTGGGGGTTGTTAGCTTTCATGGGCTCAGTCACTTCTTGTGCTAACAAGTGGGAGGAGCATTCCAACTACTTTGGGAAAGGGACGGGGATTCCCAGGAACCTGGCCGACACCCACTTTTTCACCTTGTATAGTCAGCCTTGGAACTATCATGGCGTCGGAGGGTGTGCCATTTACCATGCTAACAGATTACCATGAGCGTATAATGAAGCCCAAGGCCTACAGGGCCTTGAATCTTCCAACATCTTGGTGTTAATTGCTGTGTCATTCCCTGAATAGCTGTGCCCTGCCCCCTTCCTTCCTGTTTCAATCCCACAAACAAAAGATCAGGCAAGCCCCAAAACCCCACTTCCACTCCCAGAGGGGGTTTCCAGAGTGGCCTGGCTCTCAAAGGAGAGCAGACCCAGAGCGGCTCCCAGTGAGCTCACTTCCCGGAAGGGAATGAGCGCAGGGGGAGCGGGGAGAATTTCCCCATCCCCCGCAAGCCGGAGTGGCTCACCCCAAAACAATACAGACAAAACAAGTAACAGATAAGCTCTGGTCACACAGACAGAAAATCAGAAGAGGTGCAGCCTAAAATTTCCACTTCCACTCCCAGACCCAAACCTTCAAACAGATTGGCCCAGCTCCCAAAAAAGAACAGACCCAGAGTCACTAGCAATGAGCCCAGAAGAGTGGAGAGAATTCCCAGGCTTCACAAGCTGAAGCAACTCACCCACAAGCGACACTGAACGTGGACGGTAGCTCCGGACGTTTCTTGGTTCCAAACAGCCTTGTGCTGCGGGGCAGCCGGTGCCTGTTGGGGAGTCCCCTCCAGTTCCCCGGAGGGAAGTGAGCTCCAGCAGCTGCTGGGGACCCAGGGAAGGGGCTGGGCTGCCTTGGGCAGAGGCCGACCTATCACAGGCAAAAACTCCCAGGTTATCATCACCAAAATTGTTACCGAACACAAGCTGGCCTGACACACAGAGAGGCCAAAAAAATACCCAAACATGGGAATCTGGAGCAGAGAAAAGCTTCTCGCCAGTCCGAGCAAAGAGAAAATGTGGCTCACGCCGAAAAAAACCCTGAACTCCCCAAAAGGTTTCAGCTGAGCATTGTTAAAGCCTCGCTGAGGGAGGGGCGTACCAGGGCCTGTGATCAGCTGTTCACAATTCTCTGGTTGATGGAGAACAACAATTGGTTGATGCTCAGGATCATCAAGTAGTTAATTTCTTCCATTTGGTGGTGGTTTTTAGCATCTGAAAAACTCAGGAGATGTGCATGAGATACTATTATCTGAGTTCTTCAGAGAGGAGCTACAGCAGCAGATATGGGGGAGAGGAGGTCTGTCCCAGGAAGGCCCACTGGGTCCTGCTGAGTTACACAGAGAATTCAAGGACTTATGTTTGTTTTTCCAACTCCTCCCCACCGTGCTAGGACTCCCCGTTCTGTAGCAGCTGATGAACACAGCATTATACTTTTTGGTCTCTTTTACAATGTTTTCTTTCCAGGTTCCTATCTTTTGCAAACTGTGATCTCCTATTCAATCAAAGCTGCCCCACTTCCAGGCTAGACCTGGGCTCCAGGTGCTGGGGGAGGAGTTTGGCTTTCCCACTCCCTCCCTCCCTGCAAGGCCCCTTCAAGGAACGGGCTTTGGGTGGGAGCCGGGCAGAGATTTCCCAGCTTTGGATATTGCCCTCGGAAAGGTCACAGGCCTCTCCTTATCTGGGTCCTTCTGCTAACGATGCAGTTCATTAACTAGGGGCTCCATGTAGACAAACGGTGAGCCACCCCCATGCTCTGGGGGTGCCTCAAGCCCTTGGCCCCATCCTCCTGCTAACCCTTCGGGCCAGTTCTATAAAGTGTGCACATCTCCAACTGAGCTGTGTCACCAGCCATTCTGCACCCCCATCTCACCTGCCAGCGGCTCGTGTGACATTCATCTTTCCTCACCCTCAGAAAGAACAAGGCCAGGCACCCTTGACCTCTCTCACTGGCCATACCATGAACCACGTCTCCACCGACAGTGCCTTCCCACCAGCCGGTCCCTCAGATAAGGCGGTCACCAGTGTGGGCAGAGGATTCTGGCACCCAAACTTCACAAGTGATTCTCTTGGGGTTCCCCTCCCTTGGCTTGGGGCAGGAGATATACTTCTCTTTCCTCACCCCATGGGGAGGAGAGGGGGTAAAAAGCTCCTTTCCAGCGTTTTGCTCTCCCCCACATGGCAGCAACCCGCCACCCGCGGTCCTCACAGCCCTCACATCACCAGGATGACACAGAACAGCAGCTGGTGGGAGGGCCTATTCTTTGGCATCTCTTAGCAAGTTTCCTGCAGGTGTGCTGGACCCAGTGGCTGGTGTCCGCCCCCATGGGTGAGGCTGCCCCCACCACAGATAGCACCTCATGCTTTCCCTTCTCAGCTTTGATCACCGCTGAAATTGCAGAATAGAGAAAAAAATTCACCCAATCATCGCAATGCACACATAACTACTCATTTTAGAACCATTCACAGAATCTTCGTTTTAGTCTCTTAACTTCCCCTTACACCATGATCTCAGAGTTACTTAATCCCTCTGAACCTGTTTCCTCATCTGCAAAATGGTATCTACCTCGTAGGGACTGTGTGAAGATCAGGGGGTGCATTCTAAGCTTTTAAACTGTGCACGGCTCTTGGAAAGTGCTCAGTAGGTATTAACCATTGTCGTATTAGAGCAGGCATGCTATCTTTCCTGGGCCCCGAAGACCCGGGTCCTCATAAGCTCCCCGTGGCT
The DNA here is from genome assembly GCF_048773025.1 of Camelus bactrianus. Classification (NCBI taxonomy): domain Eukaryota; kingdom Metazoa; phylum Chordata; class Mammalia; order Artiodactyla; family Camelidae; genus Camelus; species Camelus bactrianus. Next base: position 35,012,904 of record NC_133542.1, on the reverse strand, counting down.
TTGTATATCCCGGACTGCACAAGCAGGGGCCACCACTCAGGGAAGGCCCCTGACCCTCCGAGCATAGGTGCTGTTGGTGCCTCTGCTCAGTTCAGGCAGCCCCAGCATGCCTGCAGCCCCAGCCTGGCTTTCAGAGCACTACTAACTACTGATGCATTTCATTTCATCTCACAAATGCATATTTCAGTTCCTAGTAAAAACTTCCAGAATATCAATGTCTAAATTTTTTAAAGTCAAAAATATGACTCTCATACTGATATAGAACGAACACACATAAAACACTTATTAACTCATTAATGATGAAACAAGTAAGATGATAAAGCTGGTCTAAAGAGTGCTTTGAAGAGCTAAGTATTTACAGATTTTTCAAAAAAGGAATTAGAATGAAATTGCTAGGTTAGATATAAGTGAATCATGTCCTTTAAGACACTACAACTATAATCTCTGGGATTACCATTTCTAAGCAGGAATCATTTGCATCTCTAGTTGGGGGTAGAGGGATGTTGGATGATGAATAGTGCTCTACAGAAAAATAAAACATGGAAAAAGAACTGAACCAGGGACTCGAACAGGTGTCTATGCACACATGTTCACAGTAGCATTATACACAGCAGAGTGGAAGCGACCCAAGTGTCTATTAAGGGATGAGTGAATAAATAAAATGTGATATACATATAAAATGAAATATTATACCGCCTTAAAAAGGACGCAAATTCTGTTCAAAACAGAAACAGACTCACAGACATAGAGAACAAACTTATGGTTACCAGGGAGTAAAGGAGGTGGGAAGAGATAAATTGGGAGTTTGAAATCTGCACCTCTGGGGGAATGATGGAAATGTTAGCTATCTTGTTTGATTGTGGTGGTGGTTTCATAGGTGTATACACCTATCAAAATTCATCAGATTGTACATCTGAAATATGTGGTTTACTATACAGGAATCATACCATAATAAAAGTACAAGAAAAAACCAAAAAAAACAAACCAAAAAAAGGAAGCAAATTCTGACACATTCTACAACATGGATAAAGCTCAAAGAGCACTATGCTCAGTGAAATAAGCCAGTCACAAAAGGACAAATGCTGTATGGCTCCACTTTAATGAGATGCCTAGAGCAGACAAATCCATAGAGACAGAGAGAAGCATGGTGGTTGCTAGGGGCTGGAGGGAGGACAGAATGGGGAGTTGGAGTTTCCTGGATATGGAACTTCACCTTGCAAAGATGAGAAAAGTCCTGGAGATGGATGGTGGTGATGGTTGCACAACAATGGGAATGTACTTAATGCCACCAAACTTACTTAAAAATGGTTAAAATGGCCAATTTTACATTATGTATATTTTGCCACAATTTAAAAAATAAAAACACACAAGCATGGAATGAGTTTGTAGGCAGTATTCTAGATGGGATGGCTACAGAAGGCCTCACTGAGAGGAGGTAAGGGGGGTCCTGTGGATACCTAGGGGATGAGTGTTCTCAGCTGAAGGGACAGCACACACAAAGGCCCTGAGGCCCGATCCTGCAGGGAGTGTGGGAGGCAGTGCTAGGCTTGTGGGGCTGGAGAGAGGGAGGCAGCAAGTGGTTGGAGATGAACTCAGTGGGGTAGACTATGATGGTGGTAAATGTAGGTGGTTGTAAGAAGTCTGGTGCTGCACACGCACACACACTCCCCTAGTTGTTTCCACGCAAACCCACACACTCCATCACACTCAGCTCACACTCCTCACCGCCTCCTCTGAGTTTCCCATCGCTACCAGGCGTGAGGATTTGGCACCCTCTGGTGACATAACAGCAGAAATGCCAAATCCATACCACCTAGAATCCCCGATGGTGATCGAGTGAATGAGGAATTTTAGCCACCCATCCCAGGACCCTTGTTTTCCAAATAAGGAAACTCAAGTCCTAAACAGGAGTAGGACTTGCCGCAAGCCACACAGTGAGCAGTCAGCTAGAACCTCGCTCCCTGGCTCCCAGGCTCACACTCCTTTGTATAATCTCAGCTGCTGACAGACTGGGGGGGGGGGGTGTCTCTTCTCCCTATTGGTCAGGCTGAGCACACTGCCGCGACCTCGGCCTTGGGCCACCTCCAGAGCTTGTGTGAGAGCTGGGCGAAGAGCACAGAAAACTGCTGATTCCCCATCCCTTCTGCTAGCTGGGAAAAGCCATTCCTGGAGGGCGGAGGGTACCAGGGTGAGAGGTAGGAGGTGGAAGCCCAGCCTTTCCCCTCCACCAAATAGGGTTCCTTATGGGTAGGGACCAAATTTTTCTCAACTTTCTAGTCACACTGGATTATAATTAGAAGAGTCACAGACAGGGATTTATTAATTATATTATAAAATATTATAAAAATAAATATAAGATATTAATTATATCTTCACTGTGTGACCCTGGGCAAGTTACTATTCCGAGCAACTATGTCTTCATCTGTAAAACAGGCACAGCTGGGCTCAGTTCTTAAGATCAGAGATTCTGTCCTTGAAGCACTTAGCACATGTAGTAGAGGCAATCGTTATGCACAAAGTAGTCCTGGAGGGAGAGTGTCACGGAACTGTTCTCAGAGGAGGTGATGTCTCTGCAGGGTTTTGAAGGTGCTGCAGGAGTTTCCCAGGTGCCGTGGTTGGGGAGAACAGTCTGTGCAGAGGCACAGAAGCCCTGAAGAACACAGTGAGAAGATCAGAAGCACTAGGTACTATGGAAGCATGATGTGGGTGGCTTTCCACTTTTAACTTAGTTAAGCTGGAACTTGGTTTTCCAGACCTCCCTTCCCTGTGTGACTCCAAGGTAGGGCTGGCTACAAGAGAAGTCTGAGTGAGATTCGGATGCAGACACGAAGCATCGGCCAAAACGCACTGGACGTTGAGTGCAGACGCAGGTGCTGCTGTGGGGTACACACAGCGCCGCGGGGCTGCTGGCACCCACTGGCTCCCACTGGCAGCTCAGCGCAGACCACCCAGCGGCTCCTCCAGATCCTCCCCAAGCCTCTCTGCGTTCTGGGCTAGGCGTGGATTTACAACACACGTGTACATATGTGTGTACACGCGTGTGTGGTCATGCACACACTCACATGGTTCCTCCAGAGCCCCGGTTGTTAAATCCTTGCAGGCACACCTGCTCCAGTCCAGGGTTTCCAGTTGGCTTGGGCCGTCTCCAAGCTTACCTGTGGAGAGTTGGCCTGCAAATCTTTATTACAATAAAATAAACAATAACCTTTTTATGGCCCATTTGGGAGCAACAGGTCAAAGTGTCAACAAATCTTGGTGAGTCTTTGTCACAGCACTGGGGGAGCAGGCTCTGTGGGGTCTCAAGTGGGAAGAGAGACACATCCTGGGTGACATCTGAGGGTCTCTTCGGTGCACTGGCCTCACGGGGGTCAGAGCAGGCTTCTGCCCAGCCCCCAGCTCCCTGAAGTCCCCAACTGCACAGGCACAATTCAATGTTAACCATACAAAAGCAATCTTTTTCCTCATCACCCTCACACTTTCATTGGAACTCCTCCAATATTCCGTTTCTCTAAATACCTTAACTTAGAAACAAAACACTTGCCAGTCACCAGGATGTGATAAAGTCCAACCAGCCCCACTAGCAGTCATGGTGAGAATGGCACTCTTTGACCACCTCTAATGCCGGGGCAGGTGAGCTGTGTATGTTAGATCATTTCACTGCACAGCAATATCACAGAGCAGGTATTGATGAAGAATCTGAACTCAGATGTGGTAGGTAAGTTGCCCAAAGTACCGAAGTGGTAATTTCCACTCATCCTGGCTGTGCAGCACCATCCACTCCTCCTGCAGGAGCGTGCGGTCAGGGGTGTGGCCTGCATGTGTGCAGGTACTTGGACTAAACTGCCAAGCAGGATGCTCACCACAGGTCACCTAAAGGGAACTTGGGGGCGGGGGTGATCTGGTGGGTGGTGGTGAGGACAGAAGGTGGGGGAGATAGACTGCAGCCACCTTGGAGTGGGGGGGAGGAGCAGGATGTTTGGGGCCACAGGGAGTACAGTGAACCCACGGTCTGTCAGGAAAGGTTGGCTAGACTTCAATTTTGAGGGCCACGCAGTCCAGACTGGAGCGAGGACATTTGCGTTTTCATGCTATTGCATTTACTTCACTCTTCAGTAAAGAAGAGCTCTAGGGGACGGCACAACATGTGCTGTTAAGTACCAGCTTCTGTTCTCACCCTTGAGACTTCTTTTTCTTCAACTTCTGAGCTCGGCTTGATGCCAGCCACTGCGCGGGGAACTGAGGAGGCAGGGCTGGAGCAGAGGTGCCGTCTGTGCCCTGGGGGCTCACAGCAAGGGCCCGGCACCTGCCTCGGGGCTGGGGGGTAGGTAAGAGCATGGTGAGCCTTGGTTGCTGTACTTCCTGGGCCCTCACAAGCCGTGAGGCACTTGGTAAGTTCCTTCATCTCCTCACTGTGCTTCAGTCTCCTCACCTGAAAACTGGGACAAAAGCACTGCTTACCTCCGAGGCTGGCCAGGGGGAGTAAATGAGATAGACAGATGAGGGACTTGGATGGGTGCCTGGCCGTGGTGAGCACTCCACGGGTGTCGCCGATGATTATCCCAGGAGAGTCTCGGCAGCCAGTATCCTCGTCTGGTGTCCCCATAAGGATCCTGAGAATCACCCCGCCTGGAAGTAAGCCGGGCGTCCTCGTCTCCGTGGTGGGCCTGGCTGTCCTGCCTTCTGCGAACCAGGCCTGGCTGCTGGGCCGACCTGTGATGGTCTACTGCCACCTAGTGGGCTAATGGGAGTATAGCAACTAATTCAGTAAACTCCAGGATTCTGGGTCCAGAGGGAAGTCTGAGGGCTGGCATGGTGTAGCTGCACTCCCTGTGGTTTGCTTATCCACATTTCTTTTTAGTAAACGAGAAAACAGTCAACTGGTGTTCCCTTGGCTTATCTATAGCAGAAGATGCGGTGTGGAATAAAACCTCCCCATTCTACTGCTTTGCTCAAGTTACTTCTGTACAAAAATAGAATAGATGGCGAGGAGACATCTGGATAGAGCTTGGAGGCAGGAGAGGAAGAGGAGCCTTCTCCATCCCCGATCCTGAGTTCGTTCCAGCGCAGTGGCTCTCATTGGCCAGGGGGCCAGAGGTCCCAGCCAATGTAGCCAAGGGGTGGCGTTTTTCCTGGGCTGGGACTCTTCAGCTTTGGACACCAGAAGCAAGGGGCACCTGGGGGGCCACAAGCACAGCTCACCCTGGGCATGTGTGGCATTGACTTGGGGTAGCCTTCTCAGTGGAGGTTGGGTATCAATGCCCAGAAATTCCCCCACGCAGAACTGGCTGACTCTGCCCGTGGACTCGTGCTTCCCCAGCCAGAACCAGTCCCGCAGCAGCTGCCAGAGCATCCTGGGCACCACGCTGCAGGGAGCACACCAAGGACGGTGCTTTCACCTGCTCCTAGGGATCAGACCTGGCGACCCCATCCTTTCTTCTCCCAGAGTCCCTGCCTCCATTGCCCACCTCCACCCCCAATCTCTAAGCCACACTAGAGCTATGTTAGTCCTGAAAACAAAGAAACCAATAAACAAATCACATGGGATTGGAATTCTTAAAAATAGACTCGAAATGCACCAAGAAGTCTCGCCATCAGATGGCTTTTACTAAATAACCAATGGTAAATCTGGTGGCCTTTTGGTGGCAAATGGAATGTTTGGGTTCTCTGTTTAGATTACAGTCATTAATTCAGTTAACTAGCATTTATTTATGGTTAATTCTGTGCCAGGAGACTACAGCAAACAAAACAAACAAAATCCCTGCTCTCCTGCAACTTATGTTCTAATGGAAGCGACAAAAAACAAACAAGTAAAATATATAGTTGTATTAAGTCTGATGTGTCCTAGGGAGAAAAATTAGGCAGAGAAATGACAGGAGTGCCAGAGGGTTGCAGTTTTGGAAAGGGTGGCCAGAACGGCTTCACTGATGAGGGATGTTTGAGTTAAGACTTGATGGAGGTGAGAGAGCAAGACAAAGAGATCAGAAAGCATTCCAGGCAGGGAGAGGGCAAGTACAAAGGCCCTGAGTCAGGAACAAGCTTAGAAATAGGGAGGAAGTCAGAGCAACGTGAACAGAGGGTGAGAGGGAGGGAGAAGGTAAGAGAGGACCCAGCCAGAGATTACCCTAGGGTGGGGCGGGAGCTCTCATGTGGGGCCCTCTAAGTGACTAGGATTCTGGCTTTTATTCTGAGCCAGGTGGGAGCCACCGGAGGGTTTTGAACAGAGCAGGAACTTGATCCGACAAATGTTCTAACAGGTTTGCTCTGGCTGCTGCATGGAGAAGGGACTGAATAGATGATGCTCCGGGTATCTTATACTCTCTTCCCCACATCCTACCAGCCAGCAAGTTCTCCCAATTCTGCTTCCAAAGTATTTAGTCCTCTACATCAGGTTCTTAGGGCCACGCTTTTGATCATATTACGTTAAGTCCTTATTTTATTTTTAAATTTTTGGTTATAACTATTTTTTTCTGATTACAAAACGAATGCATATTCATGTGAAATTTTTCAAAGCTTTAGAAAAGGGAAAAAATGGCAATCATATGTAAGCTAAGAGGGAATCACTGGGAGCTTTTTGGTGTGTTTCCTTTCAGATTGTGTATTATGTGTTGCGCTGTATTTCCTAGATCCTGTGTCTTTCAGTTAACATTCTCTCAATAAACTCTTTCCATGCCACTGAGACAGGAGGGAAGGGGACAGCGCACAGCCATTAAAAGAATAACACAGCAATTAGGACCAAGACGGTGGAAGATTCAACTCCCAGTAGACTTTGAGCTTCAATATACGCCCATTAAAACACAACAGCATGCTAAATGGCCCTCCCACAGGTGCCTCTGACAGTTTCGAGGCTGACCATAAAAGGTCACAAACTGCGTGGTGGCCCAGTTCCTGGGACTCCCAGCCCCTTCCCCAAAGTAGTCGGAATAATCCTCCCACTTGTTAGTATATAAAGTTACTGAGCCCAAAAAACTAACAACCCCCACATCTCGGGCCAATCTCATTTTCCTAGCCGGCCCCCTGCTCTGAGGCCTGCACTCTCCCTTCTGAGTAAGGTGGCCCGCATACAGCCTATGGAGTGTGTATCTCTCTGAATAAACCTACTTTTATTCAACTATGACTTGTTCTTGAATTCTTTCTTGTGTGAAGCCAAGGACCCTCACTTGGCGGGGCACGTCCCAGGGACTCAACGGAGACCTGGGGCACAGTCATCCTCTTGTGCCTCATTTTTCCTGTATCACCTTTAAGAGTTCTTTGAAAACATTTTTAACGGCAATATATTAATCTATCACATACAATTTTTTAAGATCTTAATGCAAAACATTATAACTAGTCTTCTTGCTGGATAATAGGCCTATTTCAGTTTTTTTCTTGGTATTTCACATTGTGCTGCAATTATTATCTTTGTTCTTAAATCCTGAACCTTTCCTGATGGTATTAGCAATAACATTTCAACAGGGGTTCATATTTCCAGTTTTATCCACTGTTAATTCATGCTCCATCTGCCCCCAGGCTCTTTCAGAGGCTCCCACGTGCCTCCAAGTTAAAGTCCAATCGACTTAGCATGGCATTCCAGGGGCTTTGCAAGCCTGGTTCTAACTCTCGTCCTACCTCATCTTCTGCAGCTCCTCACTGTTCCTTGACACCGTCTTGTCCCTACATACTGCTTTTCCCATTGCCACTGCATTCTCTGCCTGTAACGCCTGCTGCAGGAGTGAGTACCTTTCAGCTTGTGGAAAGCCTCTTCAGTCCTCCGTGCCCCCACCCGGAATGACTTGCTTGCTGCTGTGTGATGCCTCAAGTGCTCTGTACAGCATGTATCACACTGTACTGTACAGCATCTTTAATCCACCACTCTTCCCTGCTATTCTGTGAGTGCCAGGTGGGTGGGCACCACATCTGTCCTGCTCACTTCTTCACCCATTACACCTGGCAGAGTGCCTGGCACATGGTGCAGAATACAGGTGTTTGTTCAAAGAAAGGTCACCGATTGGCTAGAAACTTACGAAAGCGACAGAAACTTCATTCTCTTAGGTCAGCGGCACTGTCTAGTGGACATAAACGGTTGTGGCAGGAGCCACGTCTGAATCTGGCCATGTTACTCATGACCTCCACTGAGCTCTCCTCAGAACAAGCCACCACCATCGCTTCCTGGATTAAAATGCAGCCGCCTCCTAACGGGTCTCCTGCTTTCTCTCTTCTCTCCACCTCCCCCTCCAACTAGTAGGCAGAATGAACCCATTAACATGGTGAAATCATGTTAATCCCCCTGCTCAAATCCTTCCAACCAGGTCTCATCACACGTAGACTAAAACCAAGGGCCTCAGAACCCTCATACACTGTGGATGGGAATGTAAATTGGTGCGGCCACTATGGAAAATAGTACAGAGGTTTCCCCAAAAACTAAAAACAGAACTACCATATGACCTAGCAATTCCACTCCTGGGTATATAACTGAAAAAAACAAAAACACAAATTCAAAAAGGTACATGGCACCCCAATGATCATAGCAGCATTATTTACAGTTGCCAAGATATGAAAGCAACCTAAGTGTCCATCAACAGACGAATGAATAAAGAAGATATGGTATATACAATGGAATACTACTCAACCATAAAAAGAATAGAATTTTGCCACATGCAACAACATGGATGGACTTGGAGAGTACTATGTTAAGTGAAGTAAATCAAACAGAGAAAGACAAAAACCATATGATATCACCTATAAGTGGAATCTAAAAAATAAAACAAACTAGTGAATATAACAAAAAAGAAATGGATTCACAGATACAGAGAACAAACCTGTGGTTACCAGTGGGGATGGGGAAGGGGGAGGGGCAATATGAGGGTAGAGGATTAAGAAGTCCAAAGTATTCTGTATAAAATAAATTACAAGGATATATCGTCCAACACAGGGAATATAGCCAATGTTTCATAATAACTATAAGTAGCGTATAACCTTTAAAAATTGTGAATCACTACATTGTACACCAGTAACTTTTATGACATTATGTATCAATTACACTATAATAAAAATTAACAAAATAAAATAAAACCAAGGGCCTTACAACAGCTCTGTATGGTCTGGTCCCTGGCTGCCTCTCTGATCTCATTTCCTATCAGTCTCTCCTTTGCTCACCCCATTCCATTCACAATAGTCCTTGAACACACACAGAGAGCACTCCTGCCTCAGGGCCTTTGCCCTTGCTGAGCAAAGAAAGGCATGTGGCTCACTCTCATTTCATCCACTTTCTGCTGAAATTTCACCTCAACAGAGAGAATTTCTCTGAGCACCTCCTCTAGGGCAGCCTAACCTGATCACTCTTTCTGAAGCAACAATGCCCATCACCTCCTACCCCTTTATCATACTTTATTTTTCTTAATAGCCCCTACTATCAGTGTTGTTATTTTAATTATTTTTAATCTGGTTCCTTTCAAATATAATTTGTCTTATGGAGCAAATATAACACTGATACCTGCCCCAGAGATTAAGAAATATACCGACCAGTATTGTTCATAAATATCATTGGAAAATTTCTAAACAAAATGTTAGCAAACACAATGAATCTAAAAATCACATTCAGAAAATAATACACCATGAATAAGAGGGATTTATTCAATAATGCAAGGTTGGTTCACTATTAGAAATCTATTAACATTACAGCCCACATTAAAAAAAAAACTAAAAAGAAAAATCATGATTATCCCTCTCAATGCTGAGAAAAATTTAATACCCCTTCATGAAAAAACCCAAACACTCAAGAACTTAGGAACTGAGGTGTAAGTACACCTTATTAGGATAGAACGCATAAAATCTACCTTAAGCTCTTATTTAATGAGGAAGCATCAGAGGCATTTCCTCTAAGATCAGGAGCAAAGCAAGGATGTCGATGGCCTCCGCTACTCCTCAACACTGTGCTCGAGATACCAGCCAACTCGAAGTGTGGGCCGCAGACCTGAGCCGAGAACTCTTTGTTCCTGGTCCCTGACAAGAGCAAGTTCAGAAACAAGGCTGTTCTGAAATGTTAACCGGCTAGAGTTACTATTACGACGGTTGAATCTAATAATCTAATAAGGGAATTAAATGAGCCATTAGGCCGTGAAAAGACATGGAGGAAACTTAATAGCAGAGAGAGACGTGAAAGAAGCCAACCTGAAGAAGCCTCATCCTGTGTGACTCTAACTATATTGGACATTTTGGAAAAGGCGAAAAACTATGGAGGCAGTGAAAGGATTAGTGGTTGCCAGGGGTTGCAGGGAGGGAGAGATGAGCTGGCAAAGCACCAAGGATGTTTAGGGCAGAGAAACTATTCTGCGTCATAGTGTAATGGTAGATACACGTCATTATTCATTTGCTAAAACCCACAGAATATACAATACCAAGACTGACCCCTCGTGTAAACTATGGACTTGGAGTGACAACGAGGTGTCAGCGTAGGGGCCTTGGTTACGAAGAATGCATCACTCTGCTGCGGGATGTTGATACTGGGGGAGTCTGCACGTGTGTGGGGGCAGGAGACACAGAAGACCTCTCTGTACTTTACACTCAACTTTGCTGTGAACCTAAAGCTACTCTTAAAAATAAAGTTTATTTAACACAAGGCGGGGGCGGGCACTGCATTTGTTATGTCTTTTTTAAATTGCTATTATTTCCTTACCCTGGTAAATCAGTGCTATGGACTGAATGTTTATGTCCCCTCAAAATCCGTATGTTGAGCTCTGTCTCCAGTGTGATGGTATTTGGATGTAGGACCTTTGGCAGATGACTGGGCTTAGATAAGGAACTGAGGGTGAAGCTCCCATGATAGGACTGCCCTTGTAAGGTGCCCCTGTAAGATGAAGAGACCAGGGCTCTCTCTCCTCCACGTGAAGACGCAGCAAGAAGGCAGCGGTCTCCAAGCCAGGAAGGTGGCTGTTCTCACCAGGTGCTGAGTCTTTGATCTTGGATTTCCCAGCCTCCAGAACCATGAGAAATAAATATTTCTGTTGTTTAAGGCACCCAGTCTATGGTATGCTGTTACAGCAGCCTGAGCTGACTAAGATAGTTTTTAGTCAGTTTATTATAATTTACAAACGTTTTTGCTCTGTGTCGGATTGGAGAGAAGAGAACTGGTCCTTCATCCCAAACAGTTCAGAAGCTCTGACCTGCACCAACAGCCCCGGTCCAGGAGCTGGAAGCATAGATCTCCTGCTGCTCTGCACATAGCTCTCTGCCTCAGTTTCCCCATCTGCAGACTGAAGGGGGAGAGTGACCGGACCTCGCAAACATGGCTGTTCAGCAAATGCTAGTTCTTCTGGTAAAGTGGGGTAACCACAGGCAGTTAGGGGCCATGGGCCCCGTCCTTACACCTCACCGTTAGGATGCTCCAAAGAAAGCAAGTCTTGGGGAAAATTCTGCTAGCCAGACAAAAACACTCACTGGCAAGTCTGCACGAAACAGCTGGTAAGCCTGGGAAAGTCCTGCTCCGTCCTCAGACACTTGGACACATGGCTTCCGTGAAAGGTCAAGGCAGAGGCAACAACACTCTGAAGGAGCAGCCTGTGTCCCAGCCCCTCCCACAACAATCTCAGGGCGTGGGGACCAGATTCCTACTCCGCACTGATGCAGAAGCAACGCTGACTGTCCAGCGCTGCTGCGAGCCAGCCGCAGACCTTCAACATCACTTCACCAGCGCAACTTATTCCAAACACCCCTCATGACAATTAATCAACCTTCTGGTGTAATTTTGATAACTATATTTGACATGCTTTGTTACCACCTCTGGACTGGACTCTTAAGGTACTCCAAATGCAACAGGGCCCTCCCCCGTACATTCAGTTATGCGAACCCATAAATATCACATTATTAATGCCTACGTATTTTAAAGGATATTATGCCCAGCAAACTAACAGGGAGGTGAACTGCTAAGTTCTCTTCCAAGGCAATGACATATAAAATGTTATATTACATATTATAATATATATTGTAATGTATAGTACATATATTTTTACTTTAATATTCCTTAAAGTCTGAGAAGCAAGACGGAAGTCAGTTGTCTGACTTCACCAATACCTTCAGGTGCTGGAAACAGGTGGGACTTTCCCCAGGCTGCAGGGCCAAGTCTTCAAAGCTGAGACAGTCCCACTTCCTGCTGATGGTGATGCCCTCCTGTTCCCGTCCTCTCCGGTTATTGCTGGGGTCTCCTCAGGGTGGCTGGGACCATCTCTGGGGCTGGTCCCCCTAGGCTAGAAGCAGACACCGTCCACACCTGCAGCCCCATCTGCCTTCCCTGAGCCTTCAAGGTAGACAGTGAGGTCTGCAGTGATAGCTGGAGGCGAGTGGTGAGGACGTCAGAAGGAAGACGAAACGGGACGCCCCTCCCAAGGTGGGAAACAACATAAACCTAGAGATGTGAGAAAGGCCAGCCATGGCTGAGAGGGGTAAGGCGGTCCTGCTCTCCCTGAAGGACCATGAAGGAGCAGCAAATTGGTGGCTGAGAGCTCCTGGGCCTCACCTGGAGACACTAGGCTGGAAAAAATAAACAGGAGTAAAGAGGAGAGCAGCCAGCCGGGGCAGCGTGGGCCGTTTATGCAGACAGCGAGCCGGGGGAGGTGAGGGGCTGGCAGCACAGTGGAGGTCCCCACAGAGGGCAGGGGTTGCCCCAGGGAAAGCGGGCCAGGCCCCCGTGGGCAGCTATGCTGCTGACCACGGGGACTTCCAGAGAAACGGAAAGACTGCTTCCATGCTGGGGGAATTCAGTGCCTGGACACAGGTGTATGGAACAGGGAAACTGTCGTCCTAGGAAGCCCCTTTAAACCTCCTCCACAAATGCAGCTCACCCCAGGGTAGTGGGCCAGATCGCAGCCTGTTTACAGCCCCCCAAACCCCTTCATTTCCAGATCTGTTTCCACTGCCACTTTCCACCCCAGCCCAGTGCCATAGAGTGTCTTTACTCAGTCTCCTGACCTCACCCCAGTTCCCACTCTGGCCCGGTTTGTGGGCTTGGAGCGGAGGAGTCTGTGCTTCCACAAACCAAGCTAGAGGTCTCAGCAACCACTTGCTTAGAGACACGAAATGGCAAACTACTACTATCTGGCAAATCGAGGGATGGAGTGCTTTCTGGAGACAGGTGGCCTGGGCAAGAATGGCACCTCTAGCACTTAACATCTGAGTGATCCTGGGCAAGTTACCGAACCTCATTTTCCTATCTGTAAAATGTGGACAGTCACAGCTTCCACCTCGTACGTGGCTGTGAGGGCAACATGAAGGTGTATGCTGCCAGCATAGCACCTGGAGCCCAGGCGGTGCCGGCAAGGACAGCCGGCCTCTGAGCACACAGCCTCTCTGCTGCTCCTCAGCTCCACTTCATCCCAGATCCTGTCCTAAACCAACGTCCACGTGGAACAGTGATCACCTGAAATGTAACTAAACCTGCACTCTTCCATTGCAGACTCTTCCATCATATCTCATTATTAGCATAAAATCCAGCCTGAGGCTCCTCCCACCTCTCCCCTCACCCTGGGCTGCGGTCACTGTGGTCTCTAGTGCTGGGTGCCCTTGCACTGACTGTTCCCTCTGCCTGGAACACCCTATCCTGACCCTGAAAATCCAGTCCAGCTTAAATGCCACTTCCTGAAAGAAGCTTCTCTGATGGCCTCCATCCTTTTTAGCACTAATCCTCAATCCGTAATCACTTTACTGATTTACTGCTCATGGGCCAAGGGAAGGCAGCTTTGGGAAGCCAAGTGCTGGCCGAACGGATGAAGGATGCACCGTTATCCATGGGGCTCGGGTGCTTTGGAGATTAAGCTGGTTTGGTGGCCTGCCCGGATCTGACCACCTGACTACCACCAATCCAAATTCCAAGCCCTTCAGAAGGTAAGGCCTGGCCACCTCCACATAAACAAATGTTGCACAGGGAGCCCGGAGATCCAAGGTAAACATATTTATTCTCAATTCTGCCTCAGCCATCTCTAGTTTTGCAAGCATGAATAAATGGAATTAACAAGAATTCTCTCCCTAAATGTCTTTCATTAAAATCTGTCACGGAACACGTTTCCTGTTTTTCCTAAAGAGAGGGGGATTTGAAAGTGACCTAACAGGAGGCTTGACTGCAGAATACTGGCATTACTCATCCTGCTTCCGGGCTCCTCTCTCATTTGGCAGCACAGGCCGCAGGCAGCCATAAATAGCAGCCCCGCAGACCTGCCTTCCAGGGAGGGGATCTGCTCATGAGGAGGAGGGCCGCGAGGGGTTGGTGGGCACAGGGTCCCGGGCCATTTCTTGCACCGCAGGGCAGACCTGGGCAGAGGAGACCCCGCTTCATTTACAGACTCCCAACTCGGCGCATCCAAAAGCCAAATGGGCCCAGAAGAACCCTCAAGTTCCCCCAGCAAGCAGAAAGGGGCACAAAGAGCCGGGATTAAATGTTCTGTGGAGCACCCCCCTTTGTGAGGGGTACCCAGAGGGGGACCCCAATTCCCAGTCAGGAAGCTCCAGGGTAAAGGAGGGGATCTGTCCTGGGGAGTGGCTCCCTGCCTTCCAGGGCCACCTTCCGCCTGCTCCTCAGAGGGCCCTGATCCGCAGCCTCACAGGACGGTCTCTCGGATGACCCCGATGAGGCTGTGCGGCCTCTCAGCCTCCGCTCGCCGCGGCCTCCTCTCGGCTCTCGGCCTCCCCGCCGGGACAAAGGTGCTCAGGTCCCCGCAGCTCCGCAGGTGCAGCAGGCCAGGCCGTCTCCGCGAGGGCAGCACATGGGCCTGGGGCGGGCTGGGCTGCGTCGGGGCCATGATCTTCGGGAGAACAAACAGGGTTACAAGGGGTCACAACAGCTTCACCAGATGTGATCCTCACACCCACCTTCTCAGTTCATCAGGTAATGTTTAGCTTTCCCAAAGTGGAACCCACTTGGAATTCCAGAAAGACTCTTAACATATTCCCTCTTTGCTACAGTTTCTAAGAAATTCCCCCAATTTTCTATTGCTTCAGCTGTAGGCCTGCCACACTTATTTGTTTACTGCAATTTCCCGCTTTATAGTTAACATTGGTCTCGTCAGGTTTTTCCAGTTTCCCTGTGATCCAAGTCAGCAATTCTCACTAGGCCTGCACATCACTGGAGGGGAGGAGAGCTTGTTAGAAACGCAGGTTCCCTGCTCTCCCCACAGCAATGCTAACACGGGAGGGTGGACTGGGGCTTGGGCATCTGTGTTTTTAACAAGAACCCAGGTGATACTGATGCACTTGAAAATCTTATAACCACTGGTCTGGGATCATTACTAAGTAATAAGTTTATAAAATGTCAATGAAAACCAGTGACACTTTTAATCGATCTGATAAGTCTTCAGTAAAATGATAAACGACAGAAAAACTAGGCCAATTTATTTGGAAAAACTCTTAAAAGTGTTCATACTCAGATCTGTTTTGCAATGTAGCATATATATAACTGTAAATATATCATCTAATGGCAAAAATGAGAAATCTCTGATTCAAAAGGGATTGATAAGGGGAGAACTGTCGTGTTTTAATTTTTTAAAAATTCACATTCACGTCTGTATGAACTATATTGTTGTCAGCACCTTGGGAAAAACTCAAGTGCTTTATTACCAGCTAACATCACAGAACAATCATTTGGACGATTTTTTTGCTTAGTTTGTACCATTCTGAGATGTTAAGGTCATTATAAGGTTACTCCCCCCAAAGATGGGACATTAAGTTTTGCTAACACTCTATTATGATCTTTGTCTTTAAGGCTGTCTTGGTTTCCTGAGTAAGAAAATTCCAACATTCACAGACGTCTACTGTTGTTACATCGTAAGTTAGGACAGGAGGTTTTGATATTGGTAAAGTTAAAATGGATATAAAAACACATTCCAGTAATACTAGTGAAGGTGAAAATGTGCTAAAGCTGGGCAGAATCAGAAATAAAGGCTCCCTTCCCCTTGTCCCTCTGTCTTTCTTTTGCGCAGTGGTGCGGCATCATGCTGCCTCACCACCGGGATCCAGTTCTGGAAGCCCCAGCAGGTGGCCCAGGTTCCACTGCAGCAATCCCAGTCCCTGAATGTTCATCCAGCCTGCACACAAATCCCTAGCAGACATTTGTAGCGACTGCATCTGTTGAACTATAAGTGCTTATTCTTTTTCCCCAAAGCAAGTTTCCAGCAAAACTTTGCAGAAGGTCCAGACCAATAGCTCCACAGGTGCCCCAGCTCTTAACTCACCGGAACTCAGCGGCTCCAACTACTTGCTCCTGCTTATCATGGAAACTGGGGCTGACCAGAGGGAAGGAGGCAGGGAATGACATCTGGAGTAGACCAGGGACACGCGGTTGTTCGAGTCTCTTCCACACGGGCTATGCCCCGGAGCCTGACCCAGGACCACTGGCTGACCACTGTTTCCATAAACAAACCAGAGGGCCCATGGCTCGTGTACCTCTTCCCACGGGTAATCAGACTGCTCTCCTGCCCCCCAGGGTCCCCTGAGGGATGGGAGAGAATTTGGCTTCTGGCTTCTGTCAGAAGAGGCCAACAGGTGGGAAGGGGAACAGAAAGCAAAGTGAAAAGGGGATTCGTTCAATCTGCCTTAAAAACGTAGCTAGGATTTTATAGCTGGTAATGACCCTGAGAATCAGGCCAATTCAACTCAAGAAGTATCTGACGGGCACATCAGACTCACAAGCACAACCAAGCAACACCCGGGAGCCACTGGGCCCTGAGGTCTACAACCACCGCCCCACAGGCACAGAGCAATGGAGTAAAGGCCTAGAAAGCAGACGCTGCTTTAGAAGAGGTGGGTGAGGAAAGCGGCGACCCAACCCTGCTCTAGTCAGAGGGACGTTCCATTCGCTCAGAGATACAGGCGCAGAGACCGCCTAGTCCAGCCCTTCACTTTAAAGATGAGAAGCCTGACACCCAAGTGGAAAATTTACCTTTTCACCAGTGGCTTCTGGTTGGGGATTGCCTTTTACTTTTTAATCCATGGAAAGGAAAAGGTGTTTGTTCCCTTAAGTTCTATTGGCGTAGGTAATTTCGCCAAACATCTCATGGGAGTGTGAACAGCTCCCAGAATCTTGCCAATATTAAAATTCACATTTGTCCATCACCGTCAAAGGGCTGAAAAAAACACGTCAGATCAAGGGAAACTTTCATCTTAGGAAGTCGAATGTTGAGTGTATCCGCACTGCCCATAGCCTTTGCTTTCATCCCTGAGTTGCACCCTTTTTTCTTCCCAGGCAGGCTTCCTTATCCCGGAAAAATTTCTTTTCTCTTGGGCCGAGAAGGCTGTGGAAAAGTCACCATACCTGAGAAGAAAGTACACAGCCGTCCTCCTCTCCCTCCCCAGACCTCCTACGCCCATTACCCCGATGCAGTGACCATGACCTTTCTGTGCCTGGGATAGGAAAGCAGAGAAGCCGCTTCAGCGGCTATGGAAACGAGTTCTCCTACTCATGCCTGATATTAATAATAAAACTACCTGTTCTAGAAAACTGGCGCTCGTGATGGCCTCTTCCATGTGCTCCTCATCGGACTTCAAAACAGATTTAATGTTTTCTACAAGTTCGTGGATGTCCGGGGTCATCCTGCAGGACGACTGCTCCAGGAACCTCGCCACCAGCAGCTTGGTGTCCATGTAAGATTTGTAATCTATTAAAGACCTCGGTCGGCATCTCGAAGCTCTGGATCTAAACCCTCTCCTCAAGGTCACCGCAGTTGGATCCGGTCTCCCCTCCGTCTGAGTCGCGGCTTCACAGCTGAGCACGGGGGCGGCTGTGGACAGAGACAAGCAACACGCACCCATTGGCCAAGCCCTGTGAACACACGCCTGTACCAGAAACAGCAGAGATCATGAAACTCGGCGTGGAAAGCAAGTGACAAATGCCGACGGCCATGCACATCTTGCTTTTCCTCTTGCAGAAAGAAGAGGAAAAAAAACCCAACAACTATGACACAAGCTTATTCCCTGAAGGGTAATTTCATGGCCCCCAAATATTGTATTGTGCCACATAAACACAGCAATCCAGGTAAAGACAGATGACAGAGAAGAGCATCCAGAATGTTACAGAGCAATGGTCTCATGAGGTGATGACCAGCATATCGGGGTGGGGGAGCAGGCAGAAAACTTTGGTTGACCGATGGAAGAATGTTCCAAGGCAGGGAGGATGAAGAAGCCACTTAAAGAGAGAGACTGAGGAGAGACGAGACTTGTGGGATGAATGGAATGCTCTGCTCACGTGGACGGTACCTTTGTCCTAAACATCCTCAGGGGCACTGTACTGACTTAGAGTTTTGACGCTCGCACCGTGGCAGGGTGGTGGCAGGGTGGTGGCAGGGTGGTGGCGGGGAGGTAGCGCTACGGCTGACTAGAAAGAGAAGCCGAGTGCAGAAAAAGTACGCGTCATCCTGGAAGTCAGCCGCGGGCCTGGGAAATCCAATGCAGGCTCTAATTTCACAACTACCTACTTCGGCAAGGGTATAAGGGCGGGCAGAATATTACTGCCCTGGCAGGAGGGTGAAGGGAAATCAGGCCTGGTCTCCATGTGTTCATAAGGCAGCCAGCAGCCTTCAGTGTACACGACACTGGAGATTTCAGTCTGCAAGGGTCTGAGAAGCAGGAATCTAGATATTCAAGGAGGGAGGCATGGGGTGGGAACACAAGGGCAGGAAGGGGAAAGGTGGGCGTGAGAAGCTCTAAGCAGAGGCTGGCAGCCGTCTTCCTAGGCTGCCACGTGCAAGTCACAGAGAACCGGGGTCTCCCAGGAACCCTTGCTACAGACTCTCAGGTGTGAGGACAGAGTCAAGGGCCACACTCAGTCACTCGAAGGCAACTGGTCCCTTTCCCAGTAGAGGGCTCCAACAGGGAGGCACGTGTCTTCCTTGCCCCTGCAGAACTGCAGAAGGGGAGCAGGTTCTGGAAAGATCTCGCTAAGCTGTGCAGACAGCTAAGTTCCCACTGAAGCCGCAGGTGGCCGTCTCGCGTCCTCAGCATGCCAGGTGGGGCAGAGGACCCCGCAGTGAAGACGGTCCAGGGAGCTGAGGGGCCAGGCTGCCAGCCTGCTCGGGAGCAGAGGGCGGCGGGACTCCTCCCTGCTCAGAAGCCGCTGGAGAGACAAGAGGATTGTTCTCTCTGGCTCCCACACGGTCAGTCCAGAGCTGCGGCAAACAACACACGCTGTCAGAGGGACAGAACCGAACTAGGGGGTGCTGTGGGGCCGGGGACAGAGCAGGGCTAGAGAGTCTGCAAAGCCGTATTGCACAGAGCTTGACAAGAGCATGGGCCACTGGTTAGAAAAGGTCACTGAAAGAAGCCTGTGCTGGTGGGATTACAGAAGATTTCCATTTTCTCCCTTTATTTCCTTTATTTTTTATAATTTTCTATGGTGAAGAGGTATTTGGAGATGTTCAGATAGTCATACTCAGAAAGAAGATTCAGTGTTATTTTAAGTTTAACACAATTTTAAATTAAAAAAATTTTAATTATTAAAATTTAGAAGTATTCAAATAACATCTATACACAAACTCAAAACAGGAAGGGAGAGGGAGCATTAGACTTTCACTGTATCTGAAGTGCTTAAAACAAGGTCAGATTTAAATAATTCAAATCTGCTCATACACAGCAAAAAGATAGCTAATATTAAATTATAGAAGGGGTAAAAACAAATACACCCCTGTGACCTTTTCCTGGAGAACGTTCATTCCCACAGGACAGTGAGAATCTAGGAACTGGATCTACGTTTGCACGACTTTCTTCATGTGGTCCCCAGCACAGTATCACGTGCAACCAAATGCTTTTGATGATAGTGACTTGACAAGAAAAAATCCTACCAGCTTTAAAAGACGTGGTAGATGTCTGTCCCTAACGTGCATGCAAAATACCTTACGTTCCCAAGACCTCTTAACCCCCTCAAACTCTCTCTTGAACCGCAGGGCCTTGGGTGGCTAGAGCCACTTGGCACCTTTCGGCAAATGAGCACAGGCCCTGCAAAGAGCCTGGGGACGGACATCACCTCTCTCTGCTGACTGATGGAGCACAGGGTCACTCCTGGATCTCGTCCTCAGGGGCTGAAGGGCTCCCCGGCTCCTCGCCAGGCATGTCTGGTTTGAGTTGGGAGTTGAGAGGCATGCTCTTTCTTCTCCAGGTGTGTTAGGAATGTCCCCACCTGATTTTTTTTTTTTGGAAGAAGAGAAACATAAATTATTTCACCAGTTGGCGCCTTCAAAATGTTGGGCAGGAAATACCCGTGAGCCCAAACGTGCCAGGACAAGGGTAACACAGTTAATAGCACTTGCTTGGGCTGCGGGCCCAGCTAAGTTTTAATTTCCCAGCACTGTGGGAAATGCTGCCTCCCCAAACGGCCCCTCCACACCTAGAACAAACAAACACAACGCTCTAAATCCAAGAGCAGAGAAAGAAGCCGTGCCAAAATGCCTACAGATGCTTAGACTCTTCTTCAGTGAAGCATCCTGGTGCAGCACCGGGAAGCTCCTAGCCATGTTATGTGTCTGACAGTCAGGATGAGCTTGACTCATCCTGGAAGGTAATAATACCAGAACTGGTGAGGGGCTGCTCTGCGGGCTGCAGGGCTGATGCTGGCAGAGGCGGTAACCACGGGCCAGGCTGGAACTCCTGGAAAGCCAAGTTAAAGAGCCCACGGCCAATAATGAATCAGTCAAACCACTCTGGAGTTGGATGACTGCTGCTCGGGAAAATAAAATCCTATCTCTTGTGGGCCTTAGGTGTGGTTTGGGAAACTATTTTGAGAAATGGAAGAATTACAAACACATTTAGGAAACAGAACCCTGCTGCATAATTCTACTTAAGATGGAAGGTGCACAGGACAGAACAGAAACCCATTTCCTATGGTGCTGTTGAAAAACTACCTCTGTCTGAAATAGATAAAGGTTGATCCATTATATATCACCATTTGCAATTTTGTCCCGTGGACAATCTCTGGACCATTTAAAACCTCTCCGAAGAGAGAAAGCGGTAATGCTGTTCCCTTAAGTTACAAGGAGAAATGTAAATTGACTCTACTATTTAATACAGGATTGGAAATCAGCGTTCAGTACATGTGAAGGCAGAATGACCTAGGTCCTAGGTTATAAATGGGCAAATCACTCTGCAAAGGATGAAACCATTTTTGTCCCTTTAAAAGAGCTCATCTTATTTTAACAGAAGAAAAAAAAAATCTTGCATCAGAAAACACAGGAATGCCAAATTAAACTCTGTTATCCATTTCTGAAAACAGCCTGGTTATTCATAAGAGATTTTAAGGATATCTTCATTTCTGTTCACACAGTATCTCCTATTTGTAAGCCCTAAAAGTTGATAGCACGGTATCATACAGATCATTATTTTATCCGTTTTAATCTACTGAGTCATGAGTTTGGGCAGCAATGATGTATTTATTACCCTGAGTCACTGGTATGCAGATCGGTTCCAATGGGCTGGTGGCAGCTTCTGGCCCATCTGGCATTTGGAATGGAGATCCCTGCATCACAGGGGAAAGAGGGTTATCTGCTGATACTCAACTCAACCATCACCTGGACTGGAGTGAACTTAAAAAGATCTGCAGGACATGGTCCCTTCCCAAGCCCGGCTGCTTTTCCCACTTGCCATCAACGTAGCAGAGAGAAACTCTGTGGACAGTACCTGTTGCTGGTCTGTCTGGCTCACCACAGCTTCATAGGGAGGTGGGGGGTCCAGAGGACAAAACACTTCCACACCTTTGATCCGTGCCCCATAGATGTGCGGCAATGGAATAACATCAGGACCAACCATCCTAGGAAGAGCATCTTGGCATCAGGAGGCACGTTTTGGCCATCTGACAGTAGCAGCTCCTGCATACTGGCCTTTGCCTCTAGAGGGTTATCCACTGACAACAGGGAAAATCCCTCACCCCCCACACACAGTCTCTCGGTCCAGGAGTAGCAGAGTAACCTAAACTGCTCAGTGATGGAATGCCTGGAGTTCTTAGGCAAGTGATAGCATAGAAAATGCAATACCATCATTCCTTTTAAATCCACCAGACAAAAAGCAAACAATAATCCAGAAGAGACAGAAAGCGAATTAGTGGTTGCCCAGGAGCTTGGGGAAAGCGAGGAATGGGGAGTGACTGCTTTAGTGGATATGGGGTCTCCCTGGAGGTGATGAAAATGCTTTAGAACTAGACGGAGGTGAGGTTGCACCATATTGTCAATGTACTAAATGCCACTGAATTGTACACTTTCAAATGGTTAACTTCATGTTATGTGAATTTTACCTCAATTAAAAAAAAAACTAAAGACAGGGAAACTCAAATATTTCTTACAGTACACGACAAAAGTTTCTCGCCGAGGTTTCCCTAATGTCTGATTCATGGCAGAAACTCACTATTTGTTGAATAAATATTTGAAACAATAAGTATGTTTTTCAAAAAGAAGTGAATAACGTCACAGCTCAGAGCCAGCACGGCACGCAGCAGGAGGCGTCCCGGAGCGCCTCATCCTAAGGGTGGCGGTTCTAGCCAACACTGGCGGAGCCCCGGCCCCGTGCCAGGCACTGCGGTTCTGTCCTGGGGGCGAGGGGGCTTTAACAGCAAAAAATTAAACCAAAAAACCCACAAGATTTTCTGCCAGTGTTCACAGAAAATTATACACAAATTATCAAGATAATAAAGAACCTAAATTTTAAAATAACTTAAAAATACACGAAAGTTTGTACCTTATGATGAAATTTCCGGTTATAAAATATACGTAAATAAGTCCTGGGAAAGTAATGCACAGCGAGGCAACCACAGTCAGTAATACCGTATGGTGTACCTGAAAGCTGCTAAGAGAGCCGATCTTAAACGTTCTCATCACAAGGAGAACAAAGCTTGTAACTGTATGTAGTGATGGATGTTAACTAGACTTACTACGGTTAACATTTCACATCACATCCAAGTACTGAGTCATTATTTGTCCACCCGAAACCATTATCATTTTATACGTCAATTATATCATAATTTTAAAAAATACACAGAAGACCAAAAAAACCCTGTACTCAGGCAATGGAATATTGGAGAATGAAAACGGGAGACAATAGGAAAAGTTTAATGTTTGCTCTTGAAATGCAAAAATGAACATAAACTAAAGGAGACTGGAAAGACAGGCTCCGGGGCCAGCTGCCTGCAGGGGACTGCTGTTTTGTTTTGTTTTGGGAAGGTGCTCTCTGGATTTATGGTTGTTTCATTTATGCCCATTCACAAAAATGCAAGCGGTGGAAGAAAACAGTTGAGAAAGATGTGATAGTCTTTCTTCCTAAAAATAAAACTGGAATTCTGGGATTTAGAAGAATGAGACTTCTGCAGCCTGAATTGAAAAAATGAGACAGCACTCCCTTTATTTTCTGTGTCTCTGTTTAGAAGGAAGACTCTCATATCTACATGACCTGAGAGGGAAGAAGTCACGGGTTGACACCCAAGGCAGGGATGCGGCTGGGCTCAGCGCATAACACGGAGCGCATGTGAGGAGAGGCACCTGTGGGAACTGTCCCTCCCTGGGGAGGGGTCCTGGTACAGTCATCAAGAAAGGGGTATTCTCCCCTTAGAGAGGGACTTGCTCACGGGTTTCACATCAACTCTCTATTCCAGCCAAAGCCATTTTAAGAGCTACAGATACCGAGTGACTTCAGGAATCCAGACTCTTCCTGGACCTGACTGAAGGCTCCTTCCTAACCAATGAACAAGGTGACTGGTTTTAATCAATGAGACCTATGGACTCCTCCTGTCCTCTCCAGAGGGCTAGTCATCAATCCTTGATTAGCCTAACCCGTGAGCATCTTTCCAGCACTCACAAACCCCTGACTATCCCCCCTCAGCCAAGTCCCCACGCATTTCTTCACTGTGGTGTCCTTGCCTGGAAAATTCACCCCAGCTTTGTTAACTCTAGTGCCCTTGGTTTCATAGTCCTAGCCTGGTGGCTGCCTGTGTGTTCCTAGAGACAAGAGGGCTTGCTTAGGACCAAGAAGTCAGAGGAGCAGGCTCCATTTTAGATTCTGAATTACTCCAGCATCTCTTCAAGGAGGAAAACTGGGTGGAAGCGGGGCACATTTTATCTAAACTGGCTGCAAAACAAACGGCTTGTCTGGTGGTTATTACAACGAGCAGCACAGTCTCAACTGAGACGGAAGATGCTGCTAGAGCCGAGGCAGAAGACAAGCGCCTTTCCTACGAAGCAGGTTTCCCTTATCTTACCTCTTCTGGGTAAATCAGGATCCATGGAGGGAGATAGGTCTGCTCTCTCCTGGTAGGTTTTGTTCCTGATCCCTTGCAGTGTTCAACCCCAGCTACAGAGCAGAATCATCACCCAGGAGGGTTCCCGAACTGGGCATGGCCCAGGCCTCCCCTCTAGAAATGCTGCACTAATTGCCTGTGGTGCGGCCCAGGTGACTCCGGGGCACGGCCAGGAACGAGACCACTGCTAAAGGAAATGGATTATGGTGGCTGAAATGAAAACCCTGCTATATCTGGGAAAGGTGACCAGACCTTTATAAGAATGAGTGTCATTAGAAAACTGTTGCCTGGTAAGTTCAGTGTAAGGTTAAAGGCTAAATGTTTATTAAGAGTAAGACACACGCCAAGAACACCATGCAACTAACAATGGTGGAGCATGGTCTAAGCTTTCATTTTTAGCAAGATTTTTTGCCCATTGTCTCTTGACAAGCCTCTCAGCAGCCACATGTCAATGCAGGTGAATGAGGAAACCAAGGCTCAGAGATGGTAAGAAATCCACCCAGGGTGACCCCCTTTTTTGTGTGTGTGGAGGTACTGGGAATTGAACGCACTCTACCACTGAGCTATACCCACCCACCTCCACTCCAGGGTGGACCTTTTAAGAGCCCAGAGCCTGGGCTTTTTCAAATTCATCCCAAAGCCTCCAGGAAACCTTCAATGGTTCATGCTTATGAACTCTGAAGATGAACAGGAAACCCAAACAGATCGTGCAAAGTAGGTTCTGCTTGGATGCTACAAATAGGTGCTGGATCTGAGGCTGCTACAGCAACTCATATGCTTGACCAAAGAATGGCCCTCCTCTGGGTGCCAGGGAAACTGCGCCCTTCCACGGGGCACGTGTTGGTAGGGTTGCAGGAAGGCAGAGTGAGGCGGGCGCCCCAGCACAGTCGAACCCTAGCATAGCCCATCTCCACCTGAGTTTGGGTTTTGAAGTTCAGTGGGAAAGGAAATGGGCAGACTTCATTGTCTTCACCTTTAGAGAATGCCCATGTCAACCTGGCTCCCATGCCCTCATCTCCAGTCTTCCACAGCAGGTAGCATCCCACTGTACAACCAGATCCACATTCACAAAACAGGCTGGAGACTCTCCTTCCTGACTCCTGGCTCAAGCCAATGTCTGAGACTGGGGCACTCCCTGGAGTAGTGGAGATGGGTACACAGTACCTACAAATCGATTCCCAAAGTAGATCACCATCTTTGGACAGAAGCCTTCACTGCACTCAGCCTCCTGTTGATGACAGAAACTTGAGAAGTCCTCTCCCAAGGAGATACCAATGCACGAAATAGATGTATTTATAGAAGTCAAATAAATAAACCTCTTCTGAGAGGTCATAATACCTTACAGGAAACAGGGAGCCTCTATTGCATGAAAACTCTTCACATAACTGGTTGTGGAAATATTAATGAAAACATCTGTTCATATTCTTGCCTGCCTGCTTATAAGAAAGAAAATTACCATGAAGTTGATTTATACTGAGAATTTAGCAACGCTGGTCAAGTTTTTTAAAAACTATGATAGAGTTTGTATCTAAAGGTGAATAAATTTAGCCATTTTAAGAAAAAGTGGGCAAGAGGAGCGGAAAGATAGGGGTATGGGATTAAGAGATATAAACTACTACATCGAAACCCAGACGAGCAACAGAGCCATTGTTTTGTAGTAACTTTAAATGGAGTATAAGCTATAAAAATACTGACTCACTATGTTGTACCCCTGAAACTAATATAATATTGTAAATCAATTATACTTTGATGAAAAAAATATACACAAAAGGTTAAAAAAAAAAAAGTGGGCTGCACTGGGATACTGGCAGAATTTCAGAAGACGAGGGTAGTCGCCCACTGGAGCTATGAGCTGGGGCTCCAGGTATATATTTTAGGCTGAGCATTCTTCTTCTCTCACGGGGGCTTTGCTCTGCCCCCCCCCCCCCCACTCCTTCTGGAATTTCTGTTGGGTAAAAACCCTTGATGAGAAGCTTGTCCACCTTCTCCCAACTTGGATTTGGCCAGGGCCTGGCTCAAGACTCAGGGACAAATCCAGGGATGCACCCAGATCCTCAAAGCCCCACACTGAGAAGCATGACTTTGGAGGCACAGAGAAGAGGAAGGCAAGAGAGAATGGGGGAGTCCCACAGGACAGCAGGACTTCTACACCCACCCGAGTCACTTTCCCTTTCTGCCACTGTGGGAAATTAAATCTGTCTGTTGCCTCCTCTTAGGTCAACCAAGTGCTCACCCACAACCTCAGAGAGCCAAGGAATCCTTCCTGAAGAGGGCATTTCTCTTCCCAGCCATGAAGTAACAGGCATTTTACTGTCCTCCAATATGCCCTCTGCAGGCAGCCTGAGACTTGGCTAAGGTTTTAGCAGAAGTGTCCTGCGGTACACAGAGAACATGCACTTTGTTGCCATTACACTCTGACCTCTATAATTCTTGGGTCCTTTCCTGAAAGACTAGAGAAGCTATCCTGGCCCCTGAAGCTTTGAAATTCCAGTACATGAGTCCCTGTACAACAGGGAGGGCGAGCTGTCCCTCAGACCAGCTGTCCAGCCACTGATGCCCCCTCCGGCATGGTGGTCATCTCCACCTCCGCCAAGGTGGGTAGGCGGCGGAGGGCCCGGAGTGGGGCTTAGGGACAAGTCGGGAAGATATCTTTTAGGGAAGATATCAGGAAGATATTTATAGGGAAGATAACCCATTGACAAGAACATTAAGAGTGTCTGGGTGGGAGCTCCCACTGGAGACCTGTTTCAAAGTCACATGTGGCTGCCCTGAGCATTAGAAAATGCATTTCCCAAAACCCGAAACTGGGCACCAAATTTGTTTGACAACTCTCCACATGTACATCAGGGATTAAAAAGGAGAAGTTCCCGGCCCTCTTGACAGCAAATGAAAGACACTATTCTTTCTTGTAGAATTCAGGGATTTTCTTTTGGAAGCTTAAATATAGATTTGCTTCTCCTTTAAACTGAGCTCAGTTTCACCTGGTCCAGGAAGCCAACCCTAACCAGCTGGCGCTTCCTGCCCACTCACCGTTCTAGGTTAGGCAGTCCTCCTCCGTGCCCTCACAACCTCCCTTTTGAGTACTACTGGGACTCTTCCAATACTCATTTTTAATAATTTAGATTGTGAGCTCCTTGATAGCAGAAGGAAGTGGGTATTTTGAATTTCAATAACCCTGCATAGTGACTAATAAGCAGCAGAAGATGTATTAAATGTTTGTTGAATAAATAAATGAAGTCATTCTTTAGAAAGGTACAACTCTAGGAGTGGCTTAAAACCGGACGAATGCATGAGGCATTTCATTCTACAAATAATAATTTCTGAGATTAAGAAACAGAAGATTAAGTTCTGAACTAGAATTTGAAAAGGAAAATAACCCTAGTGTCTAATTTTTTTTTCTAGACCAAGGAGATGTAATTAATAATTAATCTTTTTTTAATGGCTGGGAAGAATTGCATGATTTGAAGACCTGCTGATGGTGTTACAATGAATATCGATTTGGCCCAACTGAGAGCGTTTCCAGGGCAACAGCGGTTCTCAGTCACGTCAAATTACAGCAGTTCTCTCTCTGGGTGTCAGTTTTCCTAGGAAGCTCATTGGAGTTGAAAAACTATATCCTTAGGTCAAGGTTTGACTTTTCTTTGGTTTCTTGCAATTTGTCAAACAAAAAAGAGAGAAAGAGAAAATAGAAAATCCTGCAAATAACACAATGTCTAGATTTTGTAGAGAAGTCAGAGCTCGTGCCGTGAGCTCTGAAGACCCCGCAGTCTTCAAAACGGAGAGCACCCCAAAGAGGAAGGCGGGGGGCACTTGAGGGCGGTACCTGCGGTTCATCCGCGGCGTGCACGAGTAAAACGTGGCGAAATAGGAAGGGGGAGGCACTGGCGGCACAAAGTCATCGGGGTCTGGGATGCGTCTGTGTTCCTCCACTTCTTCTGCAGAAATCTGGGATTCGTCCTAATCAGACAGCATTCTGGTTAGTCAACAGCCTTCGCTACAAAGGCTCGGGGAGAAAAGCAACGGGTTACACAAGAAGTTCCGCGGCCAGGTGCGGCGGAGACGCATTTGCACGGCCACCTCGCGTGGACTTACGTTGCAGGATCTTCTGGCTGCGAAGATCTGGAGGTAGCGAAGGGCGGCGGCCACCAAGCAGACGGTGGTCGTCAGAGCGTTCAAGGCACACAGGGCGAACAGGACTTTCTGGAACCAGGAAACAATGACGCCCCTGAGTACCTCAAAGCTGATGATCAGAATGCAACATAAAGACTTTTAAAAATGGTACTACTACTGTCCCAGTAGGACAATTCTCCTGAGAAAATGCACGTAAAGGACTTAGATGATGCTTGGCTCGTGCTAGGTGTCACACAAGTGCTGGTTATTACTCAGACTCTCACGCAATACTGTGTACGTCTTAACTTTATAAAAAGTTAGCCTAGAAGCTTCCTGTCCCAGACAGACCTGGTATTACCAGATTTCCTTTTGCAAGCATCAGAATCCTGTCTGGAAATGTTCCTTCCAAAAGTGCAGTGAGTTTCTCTTCTGAAGTTGGTGTCCCCAGTGATAGAGATTTCTAACCTTCCCCCACCACCCACTAAAACAGCCTCCCACCAGGACAGCTCGCTGCTTAATTTGTGGCCACTGATTCTGTTTCGCGAGCAGTTGGCAGAGCTGCCCCCAGCACCAAACCGGGGCAACACAGGCAGGCAGGCGGCCCAAGTGCAAACAGGGCTGCTCTCCTCTAAACACGTCTCAAAATAGCAAAGCCAGTCCCAAAAGTTTCTGTTGCCAAAGTCCTGGCTCCTTAGCGGGGCTTTCCCCAAGCAAAGTCTTGGCTCAAAAAGTTTGGGGGTGATTCAGCTGCCAAAACTCCAGAAGCCGAAGAAAGAAGACCATTTTCACATCCTCCGTGAGCCGAAGAGCTGCAGCTTCTCCCTCTCTGCTCAGAGATTCCTCCTCCCCACAAAAAATAAACCCAAAACAAAGACCTAAAGAAAGCCATCGGTGGAGGACCATCCAAAAGCTAATATCCCAGGGTTCACCAACTGACCGTGTCATTCACTGGGCTCACAGACCTTAAGTCAGGACACAGTTTTTATCCAATTCCTAAATGAAGGTTAATTCTGTATTTCTCTTCAGCTGGTATCATTTGTTTTTCATCTCTTTTGCTTATTATAGTTGCAGCCTGTTCAAGAAGAGGTAATGTCTTGAACTTCCCTTGTATCTTCTGGCCAACACATCACCTTTGTCTGTGTGTCTTAGGACAGCAGCACTCAATAGCCCAGAGGACTCATTTAAGCCAACAAAGGAGCATCAGAGCAGTGACAGATGGGCGTGCACTTTAAAGGTTCTGCTAAAACTATACCTCGTATAAGTGTAGCTACATAATGAGTGTGTGTGTATATGTGTGCCTGTATATTTATATACATAAAAATATACATGTGTATATATTTAGGCCCCTTACATTTTTCACTAGCTTATAGTTTTGAACACAGAGAGCCATCCATCCATAACTTAAGAGACACAAAAATCGGCAGCTCCTTCTGCTCTCAATTCTGCCTCTAGGTTCCTGATGAGGGGTTGCTCACATCTGCTCCAAGCAGCACTATTTGAAAGAGGTACCAGAGGAGGAATATTTCAAGTAGCTCTGCCTTCTTTGGGGTTTCTGTGGTGCATTTGCTGGTGAGGGAAGGAATCCAGTTGAGATACCTTAAGTAGAAGGTGAACAGCACTACAAGGCTGAACCGGGAAGAGTTTCAATGCATTTTCTTTGTCTGTGCATTTGGCTGGTTGAAATTCTTCACAACAGAAGCAAATCTTGCCTTCACCTAAGTCCACCTTAAGGGGGAAAAGGCAGAACAATAATTTAATTATTAAGTTAAAATAAACAGTCCACACCGCAGAGCACCAATCCTACAGAATGAGATATGGCAGGGTTCAGTGTCAAGCAGTGTCTGCATCAGTCAGGACAGGTAACAGCCAGCCCCAACATTTCAGTGGCTTAACCAACCAATGTTACTTCCTCACTGTGCCACATACCCACTGCAGGTCAGCAGAGGGCTCTGCTCATCATGTTCCCTTAGGGACCGAGGTCGATGAAGCATTGTTATCTCAGGATTGATGATCCCTATGCTAGTGAGATGGAGAGCATATGATGAATTGCACATTGGCACTTAACGCAGGGCTGCCAGATAAAAGGCAGGATGCTCAGTTAAATTTGAATTAACATAAACAACAGATCATTCCTTAGCACCATTATATCCCAAACATGGCATGAGACATGTTCATAGTAAAAATCTATTAGCTGTTTATTTGAAATTCAAATTTAACTGGCTATCCTGGGTTTTCACTTGCTAAATCTGGTTACCCTAGCTTCAGTCTTCCTCTCGGACGTGACACTCATCACATGAGCTCAATTTTCTTTCCAAAGCAAATACTACGGTTCTAGCTAACTCCAAGAAGGCAAGGAGGTTCAGTCTACCATGTGCCGTAAGAACCACAAGGACTCTTTGGTGAACAGTAGCCCTAAATCATGTAGGCTTAATGAGATCTTAGTTCACATCTTCAATGTTTGCATAGATTTTAGTAGAAATTTTCTTTTCTTTTTTTTTGAAGTGATAACATCACTGATGAGTAATCTTATATATTTTTAGTGAGATGCTTTGCAAACTTTGGGTCACTTTTCCAAGTTTCCATTGAATCAGCTTGTAAATATATGTAATACCTGATTTTGGCTAATAAGACCCATAATTTGGTATAGTTCTTCTTGTTTGTTTGTATATATTTTTTAATTGAAGTATAGTCAGTTTACAATGTTGTATCAATTTCTGGTGTACAGCACAATGCTTCCATCATACATGAACATACATATATTTGTTTTCATATTCTTTTCCATTATGGGTTACTACAAGATATTGAATATAGTTCCCTCCATACAGTATAAACTTGTTGTTTATCTATTTTATATATATTAGTTAATATCTGAAAATCTTGAACTCCCAATTTATCCCTTCCCACCCTGTTCCTCTCTGGTAACCATGTTTGTTTTCTATGTCTCTGAGTCTGTTTCTATTTTGTAAATAAGTTCGTTTGTCCTTTTTTTTTTTTTTAAGATTCCACATATAAATGATATCATATGGTATTTTTCTTTCTCTTTCTGACTTACTTCACCTAGAATGACATTCTCCAGGTCCATCCATGTTGATGCAAATGGCATTATTTTATCATTTTTTATTGCTGAGTAGTATTCCATTGTATAAATATACCACAGCTTCTTTATCCAGTCATCTGTTGATGGACACTTAGGTTATGTCTTGGCTATTGTAAATAGTGCTGCTATGAACACTGGGGTGCATGCATTTTTTTGAATTAAGGTTCCCTCTGGATATACACCCAGGAGTGGGATTGCTGGATCACATGGTAAGTCTCTTTTCAGTCTTCTGAGGAATCTCCAGACTGTTTTCCATAACGGCTGCACCAAACTACATTCCCACCAACATTGTAGGAGGGTCCCCTTTTCTCCACAGCCTCTCCAGCATTTATCATTTGTGGACTTTTGAATGAGGGCCATTCTGACTGGTGTGAGGTGATACCTCATTGTAGTTTTCATTTGCATTTCTCTGATAATTAGCAATATGGGGCATCTTTTCATGTGTCTACTGGCCATTTGTATAAGACCCATAATTTGGGAGTAGAGGTGCATTCTTACTTGCTCTGCTGCTTGAGCTGTTGAAGTTGGCTTCTCTATTTTGGTTAAAAGTAAAGGCCACACCTCTTTCATACCTGTTAAATTAAAAACCAGCTTTGACTTCACTAGCTGCAAAATTCTTCAGGAATCTTTAAGAATGACTGAACATCTACAATATTTTAGTTACTTAACAGAAAAAAAAGAGACTTTATTCTTATTGAATTAAGATTCTTACCCTTTAGTCATAGTGATAAATTTCATGGTATTTTTCCAAATTAGGAGAAGACTTAGTTCCTTCTAATACAAGGTAACTAGGAAGCCGAGGGGGAAAATTCGTACCACTGAATTATACATTTTCTGGTTTGGTTTTCCTTTTCTTTTGAGATGAAATTTACATACACAAATCACAAGCATACCATTAGAGGAATTTTGAGCTATGTGTATATCTATGTACCTCAGACTCGTATCAACAGACAGAACATACCATCACCGGAGTAAATTCCTTCATGCCTCCTCCCCATCCATCCCTGCCCACACACCCACAAAGGCAACTACTGTGCAGATAGATTTCCCACATAGATTAGCTTTGCCTCTTCCAGAACTCCATGGATCCCAGAACATTTTTCATTCCTTCTCCTTAAACCATACTGAAAGGGACTCTTTACTATCTTAAACACTGATGCCCAGATTTTGATATAAATTCTGCCTCTGATACAAAGAATTACAACAACAGTTACCTCAATGGACCCCATAACCTATCAGTTCCCTCCCGCGGGGTTTCTGTCTTGTGTTGGTTTGCCTTGGAGATTGTTAGCTCAGCAATGTCCCCATACGTAGATCCATAACCCCACACACACAGACACAAGGCTATTTGTGTTCGAATCTCACATTTTCAATGTCTCACATTTCTAGGGTCCGTACTAGATTCTCTCCTTCTAAAGGAAAACCACTATGCCCATTCAGACAGGAGTTCCCCAGGCAGGGTCCAGGCAGGTGAGAAATTTTCTTTCCTCTCAGGGATCACTGGCTTTGTCTTGGCCCCTCTTGCATAATTAATAATAGTCCTTACACTGGGCTAAGTTCAGAAGGTGAATATTACTCCCAATGGGCTTGCCCCTTCAAAGGCTCCAGCTGAGAACTTCCTGTTCTAATACTAAGAAGCATTATTTAGTAGTAACAAAGAAGTGGCTAACAGAGATCATTCATTCTTCTCATGTCTCCATTCTGTTCACGTATACCAGGCCGCTTCTCCCTAAACAGGAAAGAAGCTCGCTTTTTCCAATGTGACGCAGTGCAATTTCTTTTTCTCCTACTTGTGTAAGCGTCAAGATCCTACCTGAGGATTTTACCTCCCTCAGGTAAGACTAGGTGTCATCTTACAAAGTGCTCCCTTCCCACATGAGTCCATTCTTGATCCAAGGCATTCAGTTGAGAGAGAAATCAGTCCTTTGCGGCTGCACACACATGGCTGCAGTATTCACATGACACCAGGCATCCACGTACACAGAGGCCTCAGCTACCTGGAACTGCTGGGGTGAGCCAGTCAGGATGGCAAAGTTTTCCAGGTAAGTGAGGGTTAATCCCTTTAAACAAGGGATCCTATCTGAAAGTTAATCATTATGCAAATAATACTGAATATCAATCACTGTGCCCGCTGATACAGGGAGGCCCTGAGGCTCCAGACAAAATGATTCAAGGAACTGAGCGTTCTGCATTCCTTCTTCTTCCTATTCTTGATCCTTCACCCATCTTCTTAATCCTAACTCTGCCCAGTATTTCTGAAAACGTATTCTAATTTCTCTTCAATCTCTTTAGCCATCTGCAAACAAAGCTGTTCAAATTTCCCCAATCTTAAATGGAAAACACCTATCCTTCACCTTGATACTATTACCTGAAACTGTCAGACCCTCTCCTTCCTCCCATCAGCCACCAACGCTGTGGCTCTCCACCCTAGCTGCACATTAGACTCTTCCAGGAAGCTTTCCCAACATATGACGATGCCATCTTTAGTAATTAGGGAACCAAAAATTAAAGTAAGAATGAGATCTCGATTTAGCCCCATCAGACTGGCAAAAAATTAAAAAGAATAACACTTACTGGTGGCAGAGAGTTACTGGTAGAAATGCGAGTTAAAGCCCTTTAACAAAGGATCTGTCCATACATTTGAAATTAAATTTACTTATTCCCCAACCACTTTGGAAAACCATTTAGCAGTTTCTTATAAAGTTAAACATACTTTTACCATAGTGATGCTTATCTATGTATTTACTTAAGAGAAATAAAAACAGGTCCACACACACACACAAAAACTACATAAAAATGTTCACAACAGCTTTGTTCATAATACTCCCAAGCTGAAAAGAACCCAAATGTCCATCAACAGAAGAACTGATCAAACAAACTGTAGCATTTTTATGCAATGAAATACTGCCCTGGTTTAAAAAAAAGAAGAAGAAGAAGAGCAAACAACTGATATGACCCTAAAACATGGGTGGATTTTAAAATATCATGCTGAGCTAAATCAGTCAGACACAAAAAGATATACACCATATGGTTCCACCTGTATGAAATTCAAGAACAGGCAAACTAATCTACGGTGAAAAAAAACTGGAACCGTGGTTGCCTCTGAGAGAGTAGACCAGCCTGAAAGGAGACAGCAAAGAACTTTCTAGAGTGATGAAAATGTTCTAGATCTTGTTTGGGTGTATACATGAGAGTGTCATGATGAACGTACACATGGTCAAAACTCAATGAACTGCACACTCGAGATATGGGCATTCAATTGTTTGTATATTTTATCTCAGTTTTTAAAAAAATGGATAGAATCATCAGATGGTTGAATGTGTAATAAAAAGAAAGAGACATACAGAAGAACAATCCCTGTCCTGGGAGCCTGCCCCGCTTGGATCACAGCCCCCATGGGGATGGATATGCAGAATGGTATTCATAGCAGCATTGCTTCCATTGGCCAAAACCCAAACCACAATAGACACAAGAAAACAGAGAACTGACCTGTTCAAAGGGAAAAAAGGGCGTTAGAGCTATACCTAATATATCTTTAAGTGAGAAAAACAATATGCAGGGAAGTGAGTACAATACATCCCATTTTTGGAAAATAAGTCATGAATGGAAAGATATCCCATGCTCTTGGGTTGGAAGAATTAATATTGTTAAAATGGCCATACTACCCAAAGCAATCTACAGATTTAATGTGATCCTTATCAAATTACCCAGGACATTCTTCACAGAACTAGAACAAATCTAAAATGCATATGGAATCATAAAAGACCCAGAATTGCCAAAACAATACGGAAGAAAAAGAGTGAAGCTGGAGGCATAACCCTCCCAGCCTTCAGACAATACTACAGAGCTACAGTAATCAAAACAGCATGGTATTAGCACAAAAACAGACATATGATCAACAGAACAGAATAGAGCCCAGAAATAAACCCACAGACTTACGGTCAATTAATCTTCAACAAAGGTGGCAAGAATATACAATGGAGTAAAGACAGTCTCTTCAGCAAATGGTGTTGGGAAAGCTGGACAGCAGCATGTAAATCAGTGAAGTTAGAACACTCCCTCACACCATACACAAAAATAAACTTAAAATGGCTTAAGGACTTAAACAAAAGACAAGACACTATAAACTTCCCAGAATAGAACACAGGCAAAACATTCTCTAACATAAATTGTAGTAAAGTTCTCCTATGTCAGTCTCCCAAAGCAATAGAAATAAAGGCAAGAGATACAAATGAGACCTAATTAAACTTATAAGCTTTTGCACAGCAAAGGAAACTATGAACAAAATGAAAAGACAACCTACAGAATGGGAGAAAATATTTGCAAATGATGTGACTGACAAGGACTTAATTTCCAAAATATTCAAACAGCTCACATAACTCAATAACAAACAAATAAATAAATACAACCCAATTGAAAAATGGGCAGAAGGCCTAAACAGACATTTCTCCAATGAAGACATACAGATGGCCAATAGACACATGCAAAGATGTTCAATATCGCTCATTATCAGAGAAATGCAAATCCAAACTACAATGAGGTATCACCTCACACCAGTCAGAATGGCCATCATTATGGAAATGTTGGCTATCTTTCTCAGACAGATCAACCATTTAAACCCTTCCCCCTTGCAGTCTGGCTTGTTTGCTTCAGAACAACCCATGATCTAAACACTAGGACAAACTTCTACCAATGCCCCTAGAATCCTCTCCTCTTATGGCTTCTACCCATTCCCTTTATTTATTCATCTCAAATATCTATGTTCCAAGTATCCTTTCCTCATCTTCCCATCGATACAAGCCCTTCTTCCTTTACAAACCCTAAGCAACATGTCTCACTCTGACAGCCGATCTCAGTCTCCCTTGCTTTGCAGTCTGGCATTTATTCATTCTCTCCACACCCATCAAGCACTTGCCATGGTTATCCCACTCCTCTTGCTATGTGATAAACTTCAAGGTCAGAAACGACGTCTGACTTTTCTTTCTACTCTCTGCCGTCTCTAGCCCAGTGTCTTGCATATTAATAGATGCTACAAACTTGCCAAACCATCTTTCAATATATTATGATTTTTTGCTTCTAGCCTGTGTCTGTTCTCTTTGCCCCTTCCAACTTGCTGTGTGATTAGTAACAGGAAGATCAAGCTTTGTTCAAAACTTTTTCTGGGAACTCTGTGTATGTAAAGAAGTGTGTGGGAGATGCCGTTGAACACTCCCAAGAGAACAGAGAGCCAGACACTGTCCTCGGGGAGATTCCAGACCAGCAGGAGAGAGCGGGCAGGTGTATGAATATCTTTAGCCCCAAAACAGAAAAGGAGAGATGCTGAAGAGATGGACAGACAGGAATTCTTGCAGATTATCTTCTCTGGGGATCAGGGACATTTCCTTAAGATGATCGTGGAATGAGGCTTTAACAGACTGACAGCATTTGGATGAACAGGGAAGTAAGGGGCAGGGAACTATGCAGGGAGAGACAGCCTTGTCGGAGACAGGGAAGCAGGGCAGGAGGCTGGGTGATGACACATGGTGTGGGCTCAGTTTCAGGGAGTGGGAGCTGCCACAGTGAGAGCGCAGGACAAGGGCAAATTATAGAGGACATTAAAAACCAGAAAAGGCTGTGAGCCTGTGCTTCCAAACCTGAAGGTTATTAAGCAATGGAATGACAAAAGTCAAAAAAACTGTAGAGTTGTTAAGAAAGAGCAACAGGTTTTTAGTGAGTCTCTAAGGCGTTTTCCCATTTGGGAAGGACACGAGTTTCACTGCAAGAACTTTCATCACAGCATCTGGAGAAATGTCGTGGCTCTTCACCTGCTGGTTTGGAAAGGGTGAGACGGCCATGGAACCAGGTTCCAGACAGATGAGATCTACTACAGCTTCTGACAAGTCCATTTCTTCTGCTTTGGGCCACAGGGAGATATTTGTTACTGAGAAGTCTTGAAAAGTTCAGGGACAGCCAGCAATTCCACTTCTGGGCTTTTACTCCACAGAAGTGATCCGTTTCCATGGCAGCATTATTCACAGTGGCCCAAAGGTGGAAAGAACCCAAGCATCCTTCAATGGATAAAGAGTAAACAAAATGTGCCCTCTATAGACAGTGGAATAGTATTCAGCCTTAAAAAGGGAAGAAATTCTGACACATAATACAACATGTGGACATGTTGAGGACACCATGCTAAGTGAAATAAGTAACCACAAAAAGACAAATACTGTATGATTCTACTTATATCAGGTAACCAGAGTAGTCAAATTCACAGCATCA
Source organism: Camelus bactrianus (assembly GCF_048773025.1). Lineage (NCBI taxonomy): Eukaryota > Metazoa > Chordata > Mammalia > Artiodactyla > Camelidae > Camelus > Camelus bactrianus. The sequence goes on along the minus strand of NC_133542.1, from coordinate 34,975,222 downwards.
GAAGCATGGTTGCCAGAGGCCAGAGGGGAGGGGATGTGTGGTCAGTGTTTAATATGTATAGTGTGTCAGCTTTGCAAGATGAAAAGAGTTCTAGAGATTGGTTGCAGAACACTGTGACTGTACTTAACACTACTGAGCAGTTAAGATGGTAAAATTTATGCTACATGTATTTTACCACAATTAAAAATAAAAAAAAATTGAGATCATACAGATCCACAACCTCTTATCCACAATTCTGAAATCCAAAAAGCTCTGGAAATTGGAAGTTCTGATTACAGCCTGCTGGACCAGACTCCGCTGGGGTGCTACAGAATAAATACTACATGTATCACATTTATCTTTTAAAAACTGGGGAAAACTCTGAATGGTGAAACACACCTGGCCGCCAAAGGTTTTGGACAAAGGACTGCTGCCCTGAATTCTGGTAACATCCATTTTTTCTCTTTAGATGAGAGCAGATAGGTATTGATTGTGACCCACCTAGTCACTAACCAATCATGCATTATATTACCGTGGTGCTGGGGTTCTGCTGGTTGGTCATTGCTTTGGAAAAAATCATTGACCACCTGTATAAAATAATTAGCAGGCAGTTCTTTGTTTTGTTTTCCTGCTTCCTTTTACCAACTTCAGGTTTCACTTCGGGCCATTGCCTGGTCCTGGGTGGTAGGTACCAGGACCACGGTGGCACCCAGGAAAGCCGGGCAGGCCAGGATCAGATCAGGCACACAGTCATGTCTTAGGACCGCTTACCAGATCACACCTGGGCACACTGGACACAAACTGGGCCCCCTGGCAGCCTAGGATAAATCCGGCTAAATTCAGGAGGACACACACCACAGAGAGCAGCACGAAGAGGTTCACCTGAAACAGCAAGAAAGAGGCAGTTAGAAAAAGGAGACGACTAGATTTAGAGATGTTTTGTCCGAATAAAAAAAACTCATTCTTTTCCTAGAGGAAACTTTTTTTTTTAAAGAAGTCAGAACCCTGTTTTTAATGTACAGACCCCCCCCCCTTTTTAGAATGCTTTGCATTTTGCTGAGGAATGCCAGCAACCCGCAAGTCTTCTCAATTTAAAGTTCCCGTTTTTCCTCCTCTTCACAAATAAGGGAGTTCGGACTCTGAGCTGCACAGTACATTAAGCCTTTCCTCCTTCAGCCATTCTTACTTTTTCTGAATTTTACAGGATCGTGGTAACTAGACAAATGGAGAATTCTAGAATGTAAGTGGAATCCCAGAAAATGAAGGCGCTCAGAGCCATTACTGGTCAGAAATCACAGTAGGTGCATAAAACTAAAGATGTCTTTTTTCAGTTTCAAACAGCATTGGTACTGTGCAGCGTTGGTGGTATAGTGGTGAGCATAGCTGCCTTCCAAACAGCATTGGTACTAAAGAACAGGTTTACAGTGATCCTCCGTGTACTCTTCTCCAAAGTTAAATATTACAGTTATTACCCTAAATAATTAAGAACTGACATAAATGAACCAAGGAGCCGGTGTTTATTTAGTGCAAATTAGAGACTGCACTGGCTTCTCAACCTGAGAACTCTGATTATTATTAAAATCAAATCTTATCGCAAATGTAAAAGTAAATGTAGAAGACTGGAGCTAATGGTTATCAGTGTTAGAGCCAAGCGTCATTTCAGGCAGCTGATGTCAGAATCGGCTGGGAAATGAGTTCACACATGAATGCTAACACAGAAAGCTCGTTCTTTACTGCTGGTATTCCAAGAAGCTTGAAAGTATCTCCCAAGACCTATGTTATGAGTCAATATTTAATAACACATGGTGCCCTTTTTCTTTTTTTTATTGAAGTACAAGTTAATTTACAATGTTGTATTAGTTTTTGCTGCACAGCACAGTGATTCAGTTATGTGTATATATTATTTTTCATATTCTTTTTCATTACAGGTCATTACGAGATACTATACAGTAGGCTCTTGTTTACCTATCTTATATATAGTAGTGTGTATCTGCAAATCCCAAACTCCCAATTTATCCCTCCCCTCTTTTTCCCCTTTGGTAAGCATAAGTTTATTTTCTATGTCTATGAGTCTGCTTCTGTTTTGTAAATAAGGTCATTTGTGTCATTTTTTTAGTCTCCACATATCAGTGATATAATATATTTATCTTTCTCTGACTTACTTCACTCAGTGTGATAATCTCTCGGTCCAGCCATGTTGCTACAACTGGATGCCCTTTTTCTTAAGAGGAATTATTTTTTCCTCTCCAAGAAGAGTCTGGCTTCTGCTTCTCTCCTTTTCCCATTAATTTGTAAAAGAACTCTGCACACTGTCCTCAGGGTGCAGAATTCTTTTAAAATTTGATGACTTTCCCCAAGTCCTCAAATCATGGGGAAAACGCTGGCAGCAGCTGCTGTGCTGCTGGTTCCGCCGTGTCTGGAGGACCTGACTTGAGCAGCATGTGGTGCCTGCCCTCTCGTGCACTGTGCCGTTCGTGATCATGCCAAAGCTTTCTGGAAAATGAGAATGCTTAATTGGCAAAGGACAGGACACGGTCTTCTTACATGGGCTCCTTCTGTGTCCTGACAGTTGCTACTCAAAGAGACCTAATATATCTGGAATGTTCACACTCAGCAACACAATTATTGTTACTATGAGGAAGTCTTGAACGTTCCTTTGGAAGTTTTCTTTTAATGCAACATCAGATGCCTTGAAAAGACAGTGTGGCTATAATCCTTATGCTTTCTAGGATACTACTAACCTTCATAACTAAAAACTAGTAGCATCAGATATAGAATGGGTGGGGGTCCACTACCCAACACTGGACTCAAAACCTCCTCATTAAATTCTTAAATCCATCTCATCAAAAGACATCATTATTGTAGTGTATGTGTATGTATATATATACATATACTCAGTCATAAAAAATTAATAAAATAATGCCATTTGCAGCAACATGGATGGACCTGGAGATCATCATTCTAAGTGAAATAGGCCAGAAAGAAAGAAAAATACCATATAGTATCACTTTTATGTAGAATATTTAAAAAAAAAACACAAATGAACTTATTTATAAAACAGAAACAGACTTACAGACATAAAAAATGAACTTGTGGTTACTGGGGGAAAGGGGAAAGTGGAGATAAATTGCGAGCTCAGGATTTGCAGATACTAACTACAATATACAAAAAAAATAAACAACAAGGTCCCACTGTATAGCACAGGGAACTATATTCAACACTTTATAATAGTCTATAATGAAAAAGAATATGAAAAGGAATATATATATATATACACATATATGTATAACTCAATTACTATGCTGTACACAGAAACTAACACAACATTGTAAACTCACTATACTTCAATGTTTTAAAAAATTTTTTTAAACACATCATTAAGAAAATTCAATAAGCAAGTCATAGACTAGGAGAAAATACTTCATGCATATACTGAACAAAGAACCTTTATCCAGAATATACAAATAACTTCTCAACAATAAAAAGACAAACAACCCAATTTTAAAACTAGGAAAAAGACTCAAACAGATATTTCACAAAAGATACTGAAATGGCCAATGAGCACAGGAAAAGGTGCTCAACATCATTAGTCATCACGAATGCAACTTAAAACTATGAGATACCACTTCACAGCAACTGCAATGGTTAAAACTGAAAAGACTCAAGATAGCAAATGTTGGTGAGGACAAGGAGCACGTGGACTCGCAGACGTTCTTGTCCAAGTACAAAACGGTGCCACCAGTTTAGAAAACTGCTTGTCAGTTCCTGAAAAATTAAATATAAGTCTCCCATGCCAAAGAATTCCGTTATTTATGGAAATACTCTGCCCTCAACTTTTTACTCCTTCAGTGTGGGCTGCACAAGGTGACTTCCTTCCGAAAAATTACAGTATGGAAAGAGGAGGGGGAGTAACTTTCCAGTGGAGAAACCTAACAAATACGACCTCACCGAGGTGAACAAGGTTAACATCAGTGATGGGTCATGTTGATGGCAAGTACCCTTGATATGATGTGATGAAAACGGCACTTTACTCTGTGGTCTTCCTCCCCCAAACCCATAATAACCTCAGTCTAATCATGAGAAAACATCAGACAATCCCAACTGAGGTACATTCTACAAAATATCTGACCATTCTACAAAATATTTGACCAATATCTTCAAAACAGTCTAGGTCATCAAAAACAGGGAAAGTCTGAGGAAACTGTCACAGCCAGGAGGAGCCCAAGGAGACAGGACACCTAAATGCAATGTGGTGCCCTAGGACGGGTTCATGAACAGAAAAAGGACATTAGGTAAAAACTAAAGAAATTTGAAGAGTATAGACTTCTGTTGACAATAATGTTATCAGTCTTGGTTCTTTAATTGTGACGAATGTACCACACCAGTGTAAGATGTCAACAACAGAGGAAGCTGGGTGTGGGGTACACGGGAACTCTCTGTACTAGCTTTGCAATATCTCTGCGAATCTAAAACTATTCTAAAATAAATTGTTTATTTAAAAAACTGCAAAAAATCTGAGTATACACCTACTTGATGATTTACAATTCCATTCCTAGGAATACACCCAGAGAAATAAATGCAACTGCCCACAAAAGGACTTGTAGAATGTTTATATCACCTTAACTCAAATTAGACCAAAAACGAAAAGAGCTCAAATAACTAACAACAGGAGAACACATAAACAAACTGTGGTATTTTCAAACAGTGGGATATTTCCAGCAATAAAAAGGAACCAACTGCTGATGCACAACAACGATGTGAAGTTCAAAGACACTACGTTGAACAAAACAAGCCAGGCACTGTGATTCCACTTCCATGCAGTTCAAGAACAAACAACCCCGGTGGTAGAAATCAGGAGAGTAGCTCCCTGTTCTGCAGGGGAAGGTGTGGTGTGGGGACTGGCTAGGAAGAGATAAAGAAATTTTCTGGAGTGATAAAAATGTCCTATATCTTGTTTTGGATACTGGCTACCTGGGTGCATCCAGTGGTCACAATTTAGCTAACTAAACACGTACGATCTGGGATTTATATAAATTATATCCAACATACATATTTTTTAAGAAAGAAAATCCTAAATCCAGCTGCCAAGACAGGAGTGTGAGATCATGTAGTGAATGGGGCTACTTCTAAAATGTCAGAACAACAAACATGATGAGAGAAGGCCCCAGGGATTCACTGCCTGGCGGGCTTGGCTTCTGTCCTACCCTGGAGGGGCTGCCAATGAGAAGTCAAAGTCACGTCACCAGAATGCCCCGCTGCAAACCCCAGAATGAGGACCTGGGCCAAGGCACACAGGCTGTGTACAAAATCGCCACGCACTGTTGCCCAAATTTATCCCTGCATTCGGCTTTTTTTTATTACTATTTTTAAAACTCTGGCCTAACTGATTGGCCAATGGTCACCTAATTACTGAAGTGTATATCACTTGTAACATATATCAGACATGGTGCCAACTAGGACACCAAGCACATCTCTTTCAGAGGTTGGATCAGGTTCAAGGATAGAAAATACTGGAGTTAAAAGGGACTCACTTCGGATTTACAGATAGCTTCAGAATGGACCCCTCTGGCTTTAACCTAGTGATAATGGTATAACTTCCAAGACCCAAATATTCATCCCAACCATCACCAGGCAGCACATCCCCAAACAGAAGAGTATAAAACATGCTACTAGTGGAGAACCTCACAGTCACACAGCACACTCAGCTCTATCCAGAAAGGGGAAGAATTTCTTATATTTTCTTCTGTTGTCCTCATTCTTGCCTTTAAAGAAATCATTGCAGGTAATACGAGTTTCTCTTCGTAGAAGGCACCTGAATTTGGAATCAGGACACCTAGTCCAAATTCAAGCTTTCCCACTGTAATAACTTAGATAACCTCTGTGAGACTAGCTTTTCTCTTCTGTTAAAAAGGTCCCTTGCAACTGTGCCCACCCCTCTTCACTCCAGGTCTTAATTATGCAACACAAGAATGTTTGGGAACCTGAGGCTATGAGGAAGAAACACCACCTTCACGTTGCCTATTCCTACCTGCTCAAAGTTCTTCATAATCACATAACATCATTAAATAATTAGGCCTATCACAGCTTGGTATTGTTCAGTATCTTTTTTGATACAAGATTTCATTCTGTAAATAGACTGACCTTTCCCTACTGCCTAAGGACTTTTATTTTGCATCTTACTTCCCTACTGCTCCAAGCTCAAGATGCAACAGAAACTCAAATATGCATGCTTAAATAAATAAGTAGTTCCAGTAATTGTGTGAAGGTAGAGCAGTTGAAAAATAAGTAGTCGAAAAATGGTGAATTGAATATAAACATTTAGTTCTACTAATTCCTGAAAAACCCATTAAAATGGCAGGAAAGTAAAAATTTTAAATGCAGAAATCCATTAGGACAGAGAGAACAGAGAAACAGCAACAAAATTTCAGAAGCCAGAAAGTCAATGGGCAAACATAAATTGACTCAGTGGACCTGAGAAAACTGAGTCCTACAATAGCAATGAGGAAAGCCCAAACAAGAATTTATTCGTCAGAATCTCCAAACGTTCAGAAATGGGTGGCAGCAGATACTTCTTGGAAACAAAAGTGAGGCTAAAATCAGGACTGATTAGGAGTCTAAGAAGCAATTAGAAAATGGTACAACCACCATGGGAAACTACTGGCAGTTTCTAGCAAGGTTAAACATGACCACCCCATGACTGAGCAGCTCACTTTCAGGGACGTGCATTAATGCATATGTCCACAAAAAGACACGTACAAGAATGTTCATAAGCAACTGGTTCATAATACCCAAAACTGGAAACAACCCAAGTGTCCAAGAATAGCAGAATGGATGAACAAATTGTAGTATACTCATGAATGAAATAAAACTCACTGCTATGATCTAATCGTCTGTGTCCCCTGAAATTCACAAATTGAAATCCTAACCCCCAGGTGATGGTACTAGGAGGTGGGGTCTTTGGGAGGGGGTCAGGTCATGAGGGCAGAGCCAATGGGCAAGCAGAAATTGACTCGGTGGTCCTGAGAAAACTGTGTCCTACAACAGCAACGAGGAAAGCCAAAACAACAGAATTGCTTCCTCGTGAATGGGATTAGTGAACGTGTGTTTATGCAGTCTTAAATAATACTGAATAGATGAATTGATCAATGAACAAAAGAAAGAAAATTGATTCTTACGATAAACACTAATGGAGGTATCACAATTCTTACTAACGTTCTGGAATGTATACAGAGGGCCTTAAAAGGCAAAAACTGCATGAGAATTGCTACCCACACTGTGCTCCCAGAGGGAACTCAGCATTTCCCGGGAACGAAGATGGGGAGGGTAGGAACTCCCGTCCCATCGTTTCAGAGGCAGGAGTAGGGTGGCGGGTGAGGGGAACAAAGCACCCAGCTCTCAGAATTCAGGTTACATTTTCCCACTGAAACAAGAACATTGTGTGACCTGGCTAGGAATCTAACCAACATTCTAACACTTATATTCTGAGACACGAAGCCCAAGCTCCACACCACTGATGAGTACTGGTTAATGAGACGAATGTCATACGACCCGTGACAGTGAACGTGACCACTTATTTCATTCTTAACATTTAAAATTTTAATTCGTTTTGGAGACGCACTGCACTACAAAGACATAGAGTCATGAGCACCACACAATGAGAACACAATCTGAACACAGCACGACGACACTGGGAAAAAATCGAAGACAAGGTAACAGACTAAAAGCTCTCTGAACTAGTTAAGCAAAACGAATGTTCCGATGAACCACGCAGCACCACGGCAACCAACACAACATAATAAATCACAGACACTCACCAAGCCCAGCCTCTTGCTACCTTAACCTGTTTCGGGAGCTCACACATGCAGTGACTTGGTTTGCCAGCTCGCCTTTAATCATTAGCTCCCAAGGGAGCCTGCTCCTGGGCTTCACTCCCTTGACATCCTTTAAACTTCTTCCAGAAGCTTGGCAGATTTATTACCAACGTCCAGACTGGTTCTCCCTGCCAACGAGCCAAACACAGGCCCGTTGCTGTGAACAGAACCAGCTGTCTCTCTTTCCTGTCAGAGATGTTTAAGTGTCAGATTTACTCACATTATGGGTGTCCCAGATTTTCCTTTAAGAAAATATTTTACATGTAATAATAACATTTATTTCTAATTCCTTTTTCTCTTTTCTTTTTTAAAATTTTAATTAAGAAAATTTTTTTTCTTATTCCTTTTTCAACAGGAGTGAAAGGCTTCTTCCTCTCCCTGACAGAGTAAGTCACAGATTTTCATAGTTTGGTACATAGCTTTGAGGTGAGCTAAAAGCACTTAGAATCAAGAGTTGCTAATTCCTGATGAGAATATACAAATCACAGGATACCTTCAAGGTTCCTTGCTTGTAAGAGGAACTTCTGCCTTACCTGGGGTCCTCTCCCCTACTCTCTCGCAGACCCCCCGTCTCCCAGGGCTCCTTTTCAGCACATCGCCCCTTATTTGTCAGGAAAGTGACTTTTCTCATGACCCAAGCAATCAGGCATAGCAGAGAAGGGGGTGTCCTCAGCGTGTGTGTCCAGCTCCATAACTCCCCAATACAACTCAGGCAGTTCTGCCACCCTTAATTAACATGCTCTCATCAGGAAGGTGGCAAAGGACCAGGAGGAAAACATCTTAATGAGAATCTCAAGAGAAATAATCAGAGGATGATGTGACAACAGAGATTTGCTCTTTGAACAAGGTGAGAGGGTCAGGAACACGGGCTGCTACGCCCCTCAGGATAAGGCAGAAGTCAATTTGGATCCGAAGATAGGAAAGGCAGCAGAAAGTTTGCAACAAAACTGCAGATCTATAATTCTTGAGACTCCACTTTCCTTACTCCATTATTCTTTTCTCCTTTCCTCTGTACTTCTCTAGTTTTCATTCTTTCCCTGCTTCTAGCCCCTTCTTCACTACTGTTAGCTCCTCAAGGTTCAGCAAGTTAGGGAGTCAGATCTTGGGATTCGCCAACAATGAAGATCACAGCTCTCAAGAAGCCCCCCAGAGTCAGGAGTCCTCAAAGACGGCCGCCATCAAGTCCTTCCCTCTCTGGACTTCACAGGCTGCTCCGCACATCAAGAGATGAAGATCAATACATGAGACAGAATATTATCCAGCCATAAAAAGGAAGTACTGACGCATCCTACAGCATGAATGAACCTTGAAAACATCATGCTAAGTGAAATAAGCCAGATACAAAAGGACATGTATTGTATGATTACACTTATGTGAGGCACCTAGAGTCGTCAAATTCAGAGACAGAAAGTAGAATGGTAATTACCAGGGGGGACGGGGGGTTATGATTGAATGCGAGCAGAGTTTCTGTTGGGGATGATGAAGAAGTTCTGGAAATGAACAGGAGTGATGGTTGCACAGCAGTGTTGAGTGTATTTAATGCCACTGCACTGTACACTTGTAAATGGTTCAAAATGTAAATTTAAAAATATGTATATGTTACCACAATTTTTAAGAATGGGAAAAGAAGACAAAAAGAGAAGAACTTTGCTTCAAATGACACCATCAATGAATAAAAAGTAAAGCCACGAAATATGAGAAAATAGTTGCAAATCATATATTTGATAAGGGACTTATAATTAAAAGACAAATTATCCAATTTAAAAATTAGATAATTTTCTTGGTTATGATAATTTATTATGTTGACGTATGGTGAGGCAAAGGATCTGAAAAGTCATTTCTCCAAAGACAAGCAAATGGCCAATAAGCACATGAAAAATGCTCAATGTCAAATCAAAAACACTAAGAGATACCATTTCACACCCATAAAGAAGATAGATAATAATAAGTGTTGGCAAAGATGTAGAGAAATTGGAACCCACATACACTGCTGATGGGAGCATAAAATCACACAGCCACTTTGGAAAGTAGTTCTTCAAAATGTTAAACACAGAGTAACCATATGACTCAGCAATTCTACTCCAAGGCAAATAGCTAAGAGAAATGGAAACATGTCCACAAAGAAACCTGAACATTAAAGCTCACAGCAGCATTATTCATAATAGACAAAAAGTGGAAATGTCTATCAACTGACGAATATATACATAAAATGTGGTATATCCAACAATGAAATATTATTCAATAATAAAAAGGGGGATAAGTACTGATATATGCTACAAACATGATGACCCTTAAAAATATTGTGCTAAAAACAACATGCTAAGTGAAGGAAGCCAGTTACAAAGGATCACATATTATATGATTCTGTTTACTTGAAATACCCAGAATAGGCAAATTTATAGAGACAGACAGTGCATTAGTGGTTTCCTAGGGCTGGGAGTATGGAGAAGAAATGAAGAGTGACTTCTAATGGGTATAGAGTTTCTTTTTGGGATGACGTGAAAATATTCTACAATCGGTGGTGATGTTTGTGCATATATGTGAACATGCTAACCACCACTGAATTGTACAGATGAAATGGGTGCATGTTATATATGGCAATTACATCTCCATAAAGTCATGTTAAAAAAAAAAGAAGCAGCTAGATGATCTCTGAGATTAGGTACCTTCTTTTTGTCAACAAGAAAAAGTAATTTAGAAATCCAGGAAAAACATAAATCTATATACTATAGCCATGGTCCAAAGCTGAAGCAAACTAAACTATGACATGATATTGAGCAAATGATAGAGAATAAGAAAGAAGAATAGATTTGACTTGGCTCCTCAAAACTGTTCTCCTTTGAGTGACTCGAAGTTACACTTGCTTCTCTTTAGAATCGATCATTCTTCCCAGTGCTATGGTAAAAAATGCGGCTGATCCAGCTGATCCCTTGAATAAGCAGGACTTGTGGGCATCAACCGAAAAACACTTTGCTCTTTTCCCCAATGCTACTCACGACCACTTTATAGAGCTAGTTCTTCCTGACCCCTTGAATGAAATCTGAGGCTGAGCCCATGACTTCTCTGGTCAATATCAGATCCAGAAAGTCCTCCAGTCACTTCAAGTCACAGAAAGTCCTATTTCAGTGATTAATATGCCCAAACCTGTGTCCCAGTCACAACTTGAAACTGCATTTAAGTTTCAGCTTCTTTCTTTCTCATCGGGCTTCTCACTATAAAGAGCAACCAAGTCCTCAGTGGGAAAGCAAGGGAGTGATAAGAGCTTCTCTGTTGCCCTGTTCCCTGTGTCCACTTCTCCTCCTGAAGTCTGCCAGCCACAGCCCTGCCATTCTGGAGAGGAGGAGGTGCGGGGGACAGCCAAGTGGGTAAACAAGGTGACGTGCAGGGAGAGCTCCCCGGACTGTTCACGATGGGCCTCGGCAAGTGTCTACAGGGGACTCTCTGGAATGTGCTTCCATGGGCTCCTTTGAAATACCTGTTTTTGACCCTGCAGCTCCCTTCACGTGGGCATCCGGCAGTGCAGGCCCGGCCTCTCTTTGTGTGGTCTCCCCACTCCACCGTGGGGCTCCCTGCACAGGATATAAGCTCACCCAGCATCTGCTCTCTCTTGCAGGGCCCACCTCCATACTCAGCTGGAAGTATGCTTCTTGGGCTTGGTCTGTGAAAGTACAATTATTTCCCAACTGCAGTCTTTAACTCTCAGGCCACAGGGCACTCCCACTGGCCCTTTAAATTCCCCAGGCATGAGTCTGACACCAGTCCAGTCAACCACCAAGGGACCCGTATCAGGTTCTCCAAGTGCTTATCTTTAAGCACCTCTCCCCTCCCCCATGTGTAGGTGGAACTTGAAATGCCATGGCAGTTCAGTAACTTTCTCCAAACATCTGTCTCTTCAACCCCTAATCTTTTTATAGGCTGGGGGAAGGACATCAGCTAAGGGTTGCAAAACTGGTTTTCACCCAGAAGCTTTGCAAGTCCTGTTTAGATAGACTAACACACACCGGAACGTGGGAGCTGTTGGTATCTGGAGTGCTCTGCCCTCAGGTGAATCTGGAAATCAAGAATCCAAGTCTAGTGAGGGGAGGGTACAGTTCACTGGTAGAGTGCATGCTACACAAGGTCCTGGGTTCAAACCCCAGTACCTCCTCTAAAAATAAATAAGCCTAATTACCTCCCCTCCCCGCCAAAATAAAATAAATAAATAAATAAAATACTAAGGAAAAAAGAATCCAAGTCTAACATCCTATTATAATCATATTCCTATAATGAAAATACTGTAAATGCTATTAATTGTTTTCACTCTTTTAGAAAAAAATCTATAGACAAAGTTTGAATGGTATAATACATAGTTCAAGAGCAAATGTTAATGCCTGTTCAGTTCTTCTGTCCATGTTTTAAATGGGTTGTTTGCTTTTTAACTGAAGTACAGTTGATTTAAAATGTTGTATTAGTTTCTGGTATATAGCATGGATGGACTTGGAGAGCATTACGCTAAGTGAAATAAGTCAAATAAAGACAAAACTGCAAGATATCACTTACACGTGGAATCTAAAAAAAAAAAAACAAACAAACCCAACAAACTAATGAATATAACAGAAAAGAAACAGACCCACAGATGCAGAGAAAGAATGAGTGATTACCAGTAGGGAGAGGGAAGTGTGAGGGGCAAGATGAAGGGGGAGGATTAAGAGTTACAAACTATCAGGTATAAAATAAGCTACAAGGATGTACTGTACAGCATGGGGAATACAGCCAATATTTTATAATAATTATAAATGGAGTATAACCTTTAAAAATTGTGAATCACTATATTCTATACCTGCAACATATAATATTATACATCAACTATACTTCAATTTTAAAAATATGATATTGTAAAATAAATACATAAATAAATGAAGTTTAAAAAAAGAGCAAATGTTACTGTTAAATCATTGACAATATAGAGGGAACGAATGGTGTTACTACCAAAAGGAGGCAGAAGGGGAAGGAAGCAGAGCTAATTTCTGCTACTTTCTTCATCTTATAAAAGAGAGAATCAAAAGATACTACCCAAAGTTGATGAATTAAGAAGTAGAAGTTTATAATACTATTTAAAATATAAAGCCATCAATGGGGGAAATAAAAATAACTTCAAAAAATAGGATAGAAGGAAAGGTGGGGGAGAATAAGAGCTACACACGCCTCACTTTCAGCAAGATGGAGACAACCACCAGCAGTACCAAAACCAGAGAGAAATTAAAACGGTTAATTTGGGGGCGTGTAGTCCGGTTTGGATGACGGGAAAAATGCACAGAGGTCCAATTATTACTTTTAGTAAGAAGTAAGAAGGCTAACGAGCTTCCCCTTTCTTAAATAAAAAAGCTTTTTTTCCTCTTATAAGGCACTTAGGATATTATAGAATGTCACAATGTCACAGTGGTGTGTTTGAAATACACATAGAATAGTATCCATATATTTATATATACCATATATACATATATGTTTGATACATATACAGTGTCATGTATATATATTATATATAAATACATTCTATAGACATAGACATAAAATAAATAGGAAGCAGTCTCAGAGAGGTGATCAATTTCTTATGCCCTAAATCATACAACTTATTAGGGGACCCCAGTCAGATCCAGGTCTGACTCAAGTATACACTCTTTCCATCAACGTGCAGAATAGCAGCTAATACACAATGTCCATTTATAAATTATTCTTTTCTGTCCCCTAAAGAGCTCTACAAGGCAACCCTCTGGTATCCTTGTTGAGAAGTTAGAGCCAGCAGGACCCAATTCCACCCCCGCAGCCCTGACACCACTGCCACCAGCTCCTCCATCCAACCCCTTCCACCAAGTCGAGCACTCACCATGAATCAATCTAACTTGAGCACCCACTGGATTTCTTGTCCTTCCACTGAGTAACCATGAATGATCAAAGATTTTAAATGAATTTCTTTATTTTTGAACTAGTCTTTTAAAAATTCTTACAGAAGTAACATTCATAGAAGGAAAAAACCATGGCCCCACAGCAGGGTCCTTGATTATGTTACGAACAACAGAAACCTCAGGCTATATAAGCAGAAAAGGAGTTTCCTGCCAGGCTATCAGGGAGTTCACAGAATCTACAGGAACCAGGCTCAGAAACCCAGGTAGGAGCCAAGGGAAGCTGGGTGCTGGGACCTCCCTGAAGGTCACGCCACAGGGAAACCAGGTTCCTGGCTGCCAGCCTTGGGACACAGGTTGCCTCTCTGGCCTAATGAATTCTAAGCTGCCCCGGCTGTTCTGCATCAGCGACTTCAGAGTCCCAGGCGGGAGCGTCAGTGGGTGGAGGTCCCGGGCTCACCCCCTGGCTGCTGGCACTGAGAGTGTAGCCATCTGGTCTCAGAAGCGTCCATAGCTGGAGGCGGGAACGTGCCTCTCATCAAGACACGCAAGGCCAGATAACCCGAACCCCCAAAAGAGAGTTTGGACATGCAGACACCGGCAGCCAGAACCCAAACAAAACAGGGAAACTAGAACATCCTCCACTTCCCACAACACATCCTCTCCAGACATGAAGTGGAAAAAGTCAGTCTCCCTCCTTCTCATTCTCTGCGCTCAACAGAGGTGCCTACTGTAAACAGTGTCTTGTGTATCTTTTTAGGAATTTTTTATGTGCCTACAAAAACATGTTTGATCCCCTAGGTTTAAAAAAAACAAAAACAAAAACACACGTGGTACCATACACATTATTCCACAACTTTTCACCTGACATCTATTTAAGGTGCTCCCTGATTCAAAAGGGTCTCTCCTCTTGCCCCAAATCATTCATAGTCCATGCAGTTTTCTCACAGTCATATTCAGAAACTGCCCACTGTGGTATGTGGGGCACAGAAAGCCTGGATGCAGGATGGTCAGAGGCCCTTCAGCAACACAGATGCTCACATACTACTGTGTGTCTGAAGTGCACTTAGAAACACTTCAGCACAGACACAGAAAAGAAACCTATGGTTACCAGAGCAGGGAGAGGGTGGGAAGGGATAAACTGGGAGTTCGAGGTTTGCAGATACTAACTACTATATATAAAATAGCAAAACAACAAGTTTTCTACTATATAGCACAGGGAACTATATTCATTATCTTGTAGTAACCTACAATGAAAAAGAACATGAAAATGAATATATATATGTATGATTGAAACTTCATGTTATGTACCAGAAGTGAACACAATGTTGTAAACTGACTATACTTCAATTAAAAAAAAAGAGAGAGAGAAATACTTCAGCACAGACAGTGTGATGTCATGTACATACTGGTCCAAGCTACATCCTTAGGACAACCAAGAATTCATATTCCAGAAAACTTAGCCAACATTTATGAAAAAGCTGTACTCCAGAAGCTGCTGCGTGTATCTTTGTCTCCCAACAACATCCAAGCAGCTTTGCTAAATTAGCAGAGTGACAATGGAAATAAGTTGTCCAACTGATGAAATTATTAGCTTTCTTAATTAGCATGATGGACGTTAAAAATGGGTCCTCTGTGAAATTTGTGATGACAACTAAAACCAACATAATTTCCAGTCCCTGTGTTAATTAATTCTGGTGCTGGCCATAGGCTTCTGACCCTACAGTAAACAATACTGAAAACAAGCAAAGATAACTTAGCTACTTCCTCCAGGAAACACTTGCTCCTCGAAAGGTAAGGCTGTGACCAACTTATCAAAACTAACAGCTTACCATCAAGTCTTGCTTCCAGGCCCTGCCCGTCATTTGCCCACCAATCCAAAGCTATATCTTATAGGTTCTGCCCAAACCCAGTCAATTTCTTATCTTGCAAGACTCACCTTAAAATCACCCAGCCAGGGTCCTAAAGCCCTGTAATTATCCTTAGACTCATTCCTTCTGAGAATGACTGGTAAGGAGGTGTCCTCCCTTACTTCAGCAGGTCCAGTAAACTTAGCTTTGCTTGATCAGAAGGATTTCAGGGAGTCAGCAGTGGTATTCCAGACAAGTGGGCACAACAAAAACTAGAGGTAAAAAATTGTTCATACACATTCTGTTAGCTCAATAAAAATTGCAGCTCTCTATCCGTAAGCTTGCAGAACAGAGTGCATGAACATTTTTTTGTCTATTGGCTACGACGTGTTTGCATGTATAGCAGAATTTGGTCTGGGGTTCAGTTTCATTGTAACAACCGACTTGGCGAGAAGGTTAACTCAAAGCTTTGGCAATTACCTGTTGCTATCAAACTAAACCTACTAATAATGAGCATGCCCAAATGGCTTAGGTCATTTTGCAAAGCAAGGCCTTGATTCCACCCAGAAAGGAGTTGCACAACTGCTTTCAATTTCTGAGGGCACTAGGTTTTTACCAATGTACATTTCCTGGGAGAGGTGATCAGAGCAGAGAAATGAAAGCTCTACTGTCACTGGACTAAACCCACTGTGGTCACGGATAAGCCCAAACCCAGCCCAGGGTGTCTTCATGTTGTCTAAGCACATATTTTGTTGCCATGGGTTCCTTAATGACACACTAAACTGAGAGACCAGATCTCTTGGAGGTTTTCTCAGTGGGTGACGAAAAATAAAATATAATGCGCTTGCCTCGCCCTAGATCCCATTTTACATTTTACAGTTTTAATGTGTTTGTTTCTTTTGTTCCTCACTACAGTCCTGAGGGATGGGTCCTTTCCTATTGTACAAATGAGGAAACTGAGTAGATAATTTCCTTGGCCACTCACTGATTGAAAGTGACAGAACCAAGACTCAAAACTGGACCTTCCATCACCTTGTTCATTTCTGCCTCTGGCTCTTTTAAATCAAGGACAACATTCCTGAAGCTTCTGCCATTTTAGAACTGGAAAAAAATTGGACAGTCATAAATAAGAAAGTAACTAAATTACTTTATACACACACACACACACACACACCATCGTTGACCACAGAGAAGTACCTACCAATTTGCCAGTGGAGGAAGTGATGGAGTGGTACAATGAAACAAGCAATGGACTAGGAGTCAAAGTTCCTAGCTTCTTTCTAGTAATAGTTCATCTGTTTGTGATCTGGACAAGCCAATTAACTTCTGGGTCCCTGGTCCCTTATCTGTAAAATAAATCTATAAAATACCTGCCATATAAATCACACAAGAAAGGTATATGAAAGAAACTGATAAATTCTCATGCATTATATATGTGCAAAAGAGTATTATTAATAATTCTGAAGAGTGAGGACAGCCCTCCATTTTTATTCCTTAAAAAAACAAGAGTGAAATAATCATAATATTTCAGTTTATACATGGGGAGCTTATAATGGCCTGCTGAAAATGCTCATCTAAAGTTTAAACACCATCCAGGTAACTAAAGAGAATTCTGGAAACCTATAATATGAGAGTTAGAAGGGCTCTTAAAAAGATTGTTCTGCTCTAAGCCCCTCATTTCATAGACGTAGAAATCAAGAGATTTCCCCAAGATCATCTGATAATTAGTGGTAACGTGTGGGCATTGAAATGCAGGTTCCTTGAACTCTCAAACCAGGGAGTTCACTCCAAACTACTGACAACCATGAAATATACCAGACTGCACCAGCCAGAGCTTCAGGGCTCCCTTGATAAATGTGCAGATTCCCAAAATGGGCATTATCCTGCCCCCTCCTGCTCATCAGGAATGAAAGGACCACCATCTAACCTGCATCTAGGTATTTCCGACTATCTGGTAAGGCTAATAATTCCTCAGTCTCTTTTGACAGTGTCTGGATGTTCCAAAACCCTCCCCTCCAGGCACATTAAGGTGGAAAGAACCAGGAACCCCAAATGGCTTCATGGAGCAGAACCACTTTGCCAGCCTAGCCTACCTGACTGTTAGTTGAGAAGGAATAAAATGTCTGTGTATCTTGCTGACACCATTTTTGAGTCTCTTTGGCTAATGAGGCTTTACCCTAAATACTATAATCTTGAAGTCAGAAGAGAAACTGGATGGATCATTTTCTAAAGACAGTCAATTCATTTACCTCTTCTATTCTTGGCCTAGGGTTCAAATCAACAGGACCCTCAGTTGAGAATAAACCACATATGTGACCCCAGAATATCAAAGGGAAGAACTTTCACTCTCGGTGCTAAAAAATAAAGCTGTCCACTTTTCAGTTTGAAGGTCATATTCATCCAATCTGTCCCAAACTGACAAGATGAATAAAAAGAACAATAGCTCAAATTACCACCTCATAAGCAGCCAAACTTGTAGGCAGAACGCCCGGCTGGGCTTTCATAGCGGCAATTCTTACCAAATGTGCCACCAAAGAAAAACACCTTATCCAGACAATTCCATTTTCTAACGGAGGTGCCTAGGCAAGGCAATCTTTGAGGTCATTCCTGGCACTGAGTCTGATTTCTAAACACATCTAAAACACTCTGTTAGAATGAAAAAGGAATGATATCTAGAAGAAATACGAACATTCACTTAAAATGGAAAATGTTGGCTCTTGATGGAAAGTAACAAGTATTTTTTGACCAAATACTACACACATACCCACACACAAACACACACACAAGTGCATGCACACACACACACCCCCTACCTTAATCCCTGCTGTAGCCAAAAATAGCCACAAACATCCACAATTTATTTCTCAACATTATTATTTTTGTTCTGGACACCTGAGTATTTTATCACTATAAGGAAGAGGACCCAGTGAATGAAAGCTTCCAACTCTGAGTTTCCGTGAAAACTTGAGCTTGAAGGAACTAGGTCAAACTGACCCTTCTTTGTTCAAAACCATATAAACCTGATGTAATCACCGAAACAATCACAAAGAGGGAGCACAAATGTAAATGGCTCTCAAAAGGAAGTGTTCAAGTGTCCTAGACCCATGGGCACCCAACGACTCAAAATGAGAACAGCTTGCCTCTCGAAAGTCCCTGAAAAGACCAAACATCCCCTCCCAAACTCCACCACCAAAATACTCCCTAACCACCCAGAAGCTAAAAGGGGGTAAATATAAATACGAGAGAACAAAAACAAGTGTGAAAAATTTAAGACAAAAGTTGAAGAGAAGGTTTGAGAACTTGCCCAGGACGTAAATTTCTTATTGGTTGCCAAATTAACTCCACTGTTCAAAAGTAAGTGTGTCTTAAGCACAGTGGTCCTGGGGAGAGACCCCTGTCCTCACAGACTGACCAAGTACCAGGGACACAGGCGGGGAGCAGTCAATGGAAAGCACCCAGGCCACTGACAGACCGAGAAGCGGGTATTCAGTGCCGGAACCCGGGGAGGGGCAGGGACGAGGGGCCACTGCAATCAGGGTGGTCAGGGGAGCTCTCCCTTGGGGAATGACTGTTGCGCTGAGACCCAGTAGGGAAGGAGGCAGCCCAGCAAAGAGCTAGGGGAAGAAGGTCTTGGTTTGTCAAGGACTGCCGGGCTGGGCAGAGTGAGAAGGTGCCCCAGTGGGTGGAGGATGCGACGTGAAGGTGGGTAGGGCTGCCACTCTGACCAGCCCAGCCCAGGTCTGTGAAAACACAGAGGGCGCTTCTGGCTTCTCTAAGGGAACACAGCCTCCCACCCAAATCATCCCATGGCACATTCCCTAAACTTGGGAAGGGGGATGGCGATGGGGAAAAAAAAAAAAAGGTAGAGTATCCACTGAGGGTGGGGGGCAGGGGTGCTAGGGCCACCCCGTGGAGTCACTAGATTATCGTCTCTGTTCACAAAAGACAACTAGACTCAGAAACGCTAAGGCACTCGCAGAGTGACAGCTCTTCCTCGGAAGAGCTAGGACTCAACCCAGAGTGTCTCACTGGTGCACTGGAGTCTTTCCTGTCACTTTTTAACATAACAAAAGCACTTGGCACAGGTTATAGTGCTATACTACTGAGACTCCCGCGGACCGTTTTTTTCCTTTAGGATACTGACTGAAGCTCAAATGACCTATTGATATACTCAGAATGTTTTCCCTTGCACAATTCCTATCACAATTAACTTATCTTCTTTATAAGTTGATGTTAATTAGCACTTCAAAATGATCACTACATGCCCTTCTAAATATATCCTTCGTAACAGTCAAAATATAGAAGCTCTAATGTCCAACAGGCTTATAAGTGACGGTAATACAGAAATATGACAAAGTGCTACTTAGCAATTTTAAGTGATGGGCATGTGGACTCCTCATACAGGGGAACATAATATCTACTGACATGAACTTAATTCAACATTTAACAGAAAAAGCAGAGCACAACATGGTGTGTACAAACTGGTTACAACTTTGTGACAAAGTACATATACTTATCAAGAAAGATGAAAAATGTATTTTTATTAAAGTCATTTTCATTTAAAGCTCACATAAATTTATAAGGAACCTTTCCAAAAGAAAACAATGTTAAAGAAAAAAAGTCTTAAAAGGTAGACTTTTTTCTTTCTCAAACATAATTTTTTTTTTACTTTTTTTTAATAGGGGGAGGTAATCTGGGGTTTATTATTTATTTTTTTAAACAGAGGTACTGAGGATTGAACCTAGGCACACGACATGCTCTACCACTGAGCTATACCCTCCTCCCTCTTTTTTTTTTTCTTTCTTTAGGTATAGTTGATTTACAATGTTATGTTAGTTTCTGGTATACAGCACAGTTCATTAGAACAAGCACTCATATTCTCTTCACCATTTGGAAATTTTAAAGTATAAATAGCATTAGAGAGTCTTCTAATTTTAATTTCATTCAGATACCTGAGGTTCGTATTACTGTGCATTTCAATACTGACCCAATGGAAAAAGACAGTGCAAAGATGACTCCTATAACCAAATAGTATAAATGCTGAACACCATCAAAAATTTTTCTGCAGAGACCACAAACCTAGAAAGTTGTTACCAAATGGACCCCAGGCACTTGTAACACAGGTCATAAAATTCATCCAAAGCCACATTTTCTCCTATCCTGCTCTCTAGCATTTCAAAATGCTGTACCAATAATTTACTCCTTCCAGAAATACTAATGGAGTTTCACCAATTGTAATAATTAATGGGCTTGTAAAATGTTGCCTATGTTGTTTTGTGGGTCTGAAAACTCTTTAGTTTTTCAAGACCATCAACACAGTATTGGGCTCCATTATTCTGACTATATTCTAAAATGTGCTTCCTCTTGTATTTAAGACTTTAACTAGTTTTGTATGTATTAGCCATCACCTAGCAAACAGTGGTCTATTTAAGATGAACTGTTAACTTATATATACAGAATGATTTCAGAATATTATTTAACTCTATTTCAAAATATATGGGGAAAAAATCATAAGAAGAGATATTATACAGAAAAAAATTTTAAGCATACTTCAAATCAAATTTCCTAGGTCCTCTACGTCACCCTTGAAAGCTGACTATTCCGTTGGCAATTGTCTATTTCTTATAGTATTCCCTGAATCAAAAGGACAAAGAAATACACACAAAGGGTGAACTCTGGGATGTACTAAATCCATTGAATTGTCCACTTTAAAATGTTTAATTTTATATTATATGAACTTTACCTCAATAACTAAAAAAAAGGCTAAAGTCACCAATATATGTCTCTACTACCATGAAAATATAATATAGGTATGATAAAGAGAGAATATAGAAAATCTAAGCAAGGAAATTCTGAGATTGTCCAACCAAAGCATTGTAACAATAAAAAAATTACACATTCATGATTTAATCTGAGATTTGCTTTGAAAGAATGTAGAGGAAAAAAGAATATGGTGGGTAGGAGGTAATGGGTGTCCAATCTAACTGGACAAGATTGGCTAAGAGTTGGTAACTGTTGAAGCTGGATGGTACAGGGAGTTCATTATATTATTCCCTCCACATTCGTATATACTTAAAATAACCATAGGAAAATGTTTTTTGTTTTGTTTTGCTTTGCTCTGCTTTTGTAAAATGTTTACAATAGACCTAATCCTGGAACTAGAAACACACATATAGCATTGATTATACCAGAAGCTTAAAGTGAATCAAAAATTATCATCTTACTTTTACTGTTATGAGAACATCTGACTTCGAACACTGTCCACCGTTAACTTCTTTTTTTTAGTGAACAAGGAAGCTTTAGTATTTCTTCAATGGTCTATTTCAACAGACTTCATAGATAGCACATCTTACAGAGGGTAACAATTTGTAAGATCAGTACATACCAGGAGTATCATAGGCCGTTTCCAAGTTGTTAATCCTATGATTCCAGAGAGTATGACCTACAAGGATAAACAATATTATAAATCTAGAAAAGGGACCAATTCCAAGAAATGAATCCCCAGTTTCTAAGTACATATTTTTTTAAATATTAAAATTTCAAAGCCTTCTAACTCAAACATTTCATATTCCTTCTGATCATATGAGCCCTAGTAGCCCATTTTGGAATATCCTTCATGTCCAAGCTCCCAAAACTTTTTTTACTGACTGTGTATGCTTTTTCTTAAGAACAATTAAGAACACACAAACAGAAATTAGCCTATCCTCTGGGTAGTGAAGGAATCGGTGTTTCCCCTCCAGGCTCCCTGACCCTAGTAGCACCTCATCTGTCGCCAGAGTCAGTCTTGTAAGAAGCACGCCTGGCCGCAACACTCCCATCATTAGGTGGGTACCCATCCTTCATGGGACAAGCAAACTCCTCGAAATGGTAAACAAAACCTTTTAAGATCTTCCCCTACCCACTTCTCAAGCCTGATTTCCATGTGCCCTTGGCTCTCCCACCACATACCCTCCTTCCAGGCATACTCGTCCTTCCTTAGACTGGCCAGGCTTGAGACATTCCCAGGACTTCATGCTTCTCTTTGCCACAGAGCCCTCTCCTCCCAACACCCCTCCTAGCACAGGACCTGAGAACTCCTATGCATTCTGCAAGGCCCCAACTCACAGTCTCCTCCTCTGAGAAGCCGGTAGTAATACCAACCCCCCACACTCCTGGAAGTCCTTTGCATATAATTTTCCACCTTCAAAAAAAATTTTTTTAGCATTTCTGTCCTGCCCACTAATTGTGAATTCCTATCTTATTTCTATGAATTCCCAGCTTCTAAAACAGTGCCTATCACATAATTGGCAACTAATTAATGTTCCTGAACATTTATTCCATAAAGGGGGAGGGATTACAGTGAGATATGCCTCATGCTGCAAAATGACTTTTCAATAAACAACAACCTAAAATCCTTGATAAAGAGGAACCAGCATTTTGCCAAAACGTAATCTGGAAATCACCATCAGCCATTTGAATAACACAGTTCACTAAGCAGCTGGGAAAGGATAAGCAGAATAATTATTCAGCCCGGGGATGTTCTCACGCCCTTTGAGCACATTTATCTTTGTGTATGTGATAAAGTGCATCTGCTGAAAACAGTTAGGAGGATTTTCTTTCAAGTGCACTTTTTACCAAAATCGCTCGAATGCGCCATTGCACAATAACTATTTATTAACTACAAATCAGTAAGGGTTTTACAGTGCTACTTGAAATCCAAAGCTCACAGGCCTGCATGCAATACTCTCCATTCTCCACTTACTGACTGAGCATAATCATTTCACAACAAACCAGCAAGACTACTCATTTATATCAAGGACCAAAAACCGGGTATGGGCAGATAGGTGACAATTTCTTGGTATCTATGTTTAGCCATATTATTAGCTGCCTGCCTGCCAGGCACTATATCCTTTTATCATCTTAAATTCAATAGGTTGTTTCCTCACTCTAAACAATTTCTACCTGGAAACACACAGGGCAGGGGGGGTCGTCTAGAGGGTGTGGGCTGCGTCTACTTTATAAATTGGGACTTGGAATCCATGAGACTTTGGGGTCCAGGTTCCTTACTTGGCTTCTAAGTAACCATGTGACCTCAGCCAAGTCATCTCACTTCTCTGGTCCTCACTCTCATTTCCTTAAAAATTGTGGTAAGGGAAGGAAATCTTCTCTGAGTCTCTTCACTCAAAGGTTTACCTCGCTGTGATGGAAACAATTCCTCAGAAAGCCTGCGATCCAGTGATGGCTCCACCCTGCAGACTGTGTGTGGGCACGCACGCTTGCACGTGTGTATGCGTGTGTATGTGTGCACGTAAGTCTCTGTGTGCATGCGCGCGTGTGTGTGCACGCTCCCTGCCTGCCCACCCTGCTGCTTGCTGGACTTTGCTGAGGAAATGAAGCTATTTTTCTGAAAACATAAGTGAAAACTGGACTGCTTTTAAGAGAAACACAAATTGCCCATTTCACTAAAATATCAATATGATTTGAATAATCAGTTAGTGTTTGGTAATTATGTCACCAGTCTCCATTAATACAGAACCCTGTGTTTCAGCTTTTTGGAACACATTCTTTCCATTAAAACAATATTATTATTTAAGTGAGATGTCCAGCCCAGCCCATAAAAGCCCATAAAAATAGTGATACGCTTAAGCTACACTTCCCACCTCCTCCACCAGCCACAGCATCCCACCCTCCTCCATGCTAGCAACTATAACATTTACATATTTTACCCATGTACACATTTTTCTCTAAATTCTTACCACTAGACACACATGATTATGTATATATATACATATATACTGGGGTGTGATTTTTATAAAAAAATGGATCATAAAAGATACTTTTCCTCCTCTTCTTTTTCTCTCTCAATAAATACGTTATGAAAATCACTCCATATTTACTGGACTAGCTCTCATTGGTTTCCATTTAATGGCTACATAATATTCCTTTGTGTGGCTAGCACCTAATGTATTCAATCATTTCCATATTCATGGGTATTCACTCTATTTCCATTTTTTTGTCCTCACAAACAATGCTGCAGTAAACATCATGGACACATATCCTTAAAAACAATGGCTTTTTATTTCTGTTGGATAAAGTCCTAGGAGTAGGGTTGCTAAGTTGAAAGGGGTATGTATATAAATAAATAAAATATCTTAATAGACCATGACAGATACAATTATCATTTCAAATGATGGGTCTCGGGGACAAAAGAACTAAACTATCTTTTTTTTTTTGAGGGGAGACTTTGCATATATGATCAACAAACTAAATTTAAAATATAATTTTAAAAATATGTACAAAATGTATTTGACAAATAAGAAGTATCAATAATCTCAAAATATATCTGACAAAGAAACTTACAACCTCATAGGGAGAAATATAAAGCTTACTGAGCAATATTAAATAAAGACCCAAATAAATCAAGACATACCACATTCATGGGTTGAAAGACAAAACACTTAAAGATTATCATTTCCATTTGAATTGTTTTGTAGACTCAGCACACACTCATATTAAATTTCAACAGGATTTTTGTAAGCCACCTCTCCTTATAAGGATGCTTCTAGAAACTATATTCTAACTATAGGTGGGAGGGGTAGTTACATCCACCTCAGTCCTGAACCCTGTAACAAAAGCACAGCTTCTACTCAATTTCTCCCACTCTTCAAACTTAAGTAAGCCTGAACACACTCAGGGAACCCTGGGAGCAGGGAGGCAGGGAAAGGGAAAGAGAGGGAGTAGGAAGGGATAGGTAGAAGCCTCTGGAATGTCAACCAGAAGTGCTGCAGTTGGGGATGCATCCTATAAGAGTTCAAGTCTTAGGGAACCGAGGTTCACATTTTGGCGCTGGGAGGGGAAGGCTGGAATTCATGAATGGGAAGAAGGGTTGAGGAAGGGAGAAAAGAAGGAAGCAAAGTATTCAATGCCTCCACCTCCCTCAGTGGCGGCAGCAGCTGGAGCTCCATCAGAAGGAATACAAGAAGGTCCCTTCACTCTAGCCTTTCATTACAGCACATGCTGTTACTGGGCAATTGTGTTTCACACTCCCTCTCAATCTCATGAGGGCTTGGATCTGTGAATATTTCCTCAAGTACCACTAAAGGCTCCTAAGAGGCACTCAGTTATTGCAAGAGTTGATGAATGAATGAGGGTCAAAAACAGCAGCTGAACTTGCTCAAAGATGACCATGTAAGCCTAATCATATTTTTCACTCCTGTGCTTCTTGAAAGAGGGCATCAACAGCAAAAAGCTACTCCATCAGCATTCTTCCCACCCAGTGCAAGATGCAACCTGCTCTGAACAAACAGGCAAGAGCCCATTTTCTAACACCAAATTATCTCCATATTATTACAGTGAGACTTACTACAATGTGGGTTTCACTCACTTGTAATCCTTTTCTTGTAGCTTACAGAAAAAAGCAGAAGCCTTTCCTTTTTTTTCTGATATTGCAAAGAAGGATCCTAAGATACTCCAGGCAAGAATCATTATTACTCACCACATATGGTTAATGTGCCTTAACTTTCCAGCTTAAAAAGCAAATCATTAAAGTCAAAAACATATAATTCTACTACCTTATTTTTCTTTGTTAATCCATTTATATGCCTTAGGGCAAAAATATTCTGAATTGTTTGTCAAAAGTTGCTATATCTAAACACAGAGATAAAAAGAGCCATGTTATAAATGTCCCATGTTTACTTTGTAAATAAGCACACAATATTCAAACTTCTTAATAACCCATTTTGCCCTACAGCTTTTACAGTGGAAATTTTTTTAAAAATGTGTGTGTGCATATATCATTCTTCTTTATCTGTCCAGGGTGACTCAGTAAAAGAACTGATGAAATGGACAACTGGATATTTCTAATGTATGCCTGTTGGTTAACACAATGTCCCACCAAAAAAACCCAAAAAGCAAACAAAAAACCAGCCTGTTCACCTTACTTTAATTAAATATTGCCTTTATGTTAAAAAAAAGAAACAAACATTGATGGGAGTTCTATTATGTGCCGGGCCTGGTGCTCTGGCTCAGCAACAAAGAATTTTCCTAAATGTTCTCTAATTACAATCTCAAAATCAATTCTGAGGCAAGAATCATCCCCCCATTTTACAGATGAGTAACTGAGGCTGAGAGGCTCAATGATTTGCTCAAAATCTTATGATGTGACTCTGCTGTTGGTGAAATAAAGGACTGAAGAAAACTAAATGTATCACAAAAATTATATTTGAAATGCTTCTTCAATATCAAAGTAGTATTTGATCATTATGTTAGAAAAAAATGTATTTACTGTTATTTAACTGGCAGAGAAACTTTAAAATTTTTGTGTTAGTTTCCCCTTTGGGCCATTCATTCTTTTTTACAGTTTATCATTGTAACTTTTTTTTTTTTAAGATTTACCTTAAGGTTCACCAATATCTGTCTCTTTATAAGGAACTGGCACCTTGCCAAAGATTCATAGTCTCAAGGAAGGGGTGACCATGAGCTCAGGTCAGTGACTTCAAGCAGAAAGACATGAACGTATGCAGACAAGAAAAGCTAATTAGGGCCCCCAGAGAAGAACAAAACAATAATTAATCCTTTACCACTTGCCTGAAATATCCCCCAAGGATCACATACGTCACTAGAGTCAGGAATTCTGTTTTTTGAGGGAGACACAAACCAATGCAACTCTCTCTACTCTTTCATTAATTGAAAACAGTGTTGCAAGCTGGGTCTCCCGTAATCCCAGTGGAATCTAACTAATATTAACTAAATATGCCTCCAAATCAGAAGCCAGGACAGCATGGCCTGAACACAGACATGGAGAGCTTCCCTCTGCCACCCACCTGGGTCAAACTTCAGCGTGTTTTTAAAGTGGCTAATCTATTAGCTTCATGAACTCTGGGAATAATACTAGACTGAGTTATTAACCAAGGACACCAGGAAAAAACTAAATGATCATAGAGTGCTCAAAAACAATGAGCACATTAAAAACCCTCCCTTCAAGTTGCTGAACGTAAGAATGGAAAGTATGGAAAATGAGTCTTCATAGGACTCGCTAATTCTCAAATATATATTACAATAGATAAAACATGCCTTCAAGGTTCAGACAAGTGAAGGAAGCCTCTGAATCTCAGGCTCAAGGTGAGAACACTTACAGAGGAAAGTGTTATATATGGAAAAATATTCTTGAACTCAAGTAAGTATAACAAAATAGTCCTTTCCAATATATATTTATCCCTTGAATTGAATTTTGTATCGAATATATGAACAAAATTTTTACTGAAGCCGAAAGATTTGCTATTTAGTTGATATAGCAGGCTAAGGCATAAAACAGTCATTCAAAGCTTGAAATGTGAGGATATCCTTCTACTGTGTTCCTACGTGGGTTTAAAGTAACTTTAGACTTAAGCTGGCAGTACCACTCAACTACCTACTTTCATATGCCAATAAAACTTCATAGCGATAAATAAAACGTGGTATAGCCACACAATGGAAGCTCATTGGGTCGTAAACAGGAAGTACTAACATGCCACCGCTTAGATGAACTTTGAAAACATTACGCCAAGTGATAGAAGCTAGTCACAAAGGATCACATGTTGTTATGATTCCATTTACATGAAATGTCCCGAATAACAAATCCACAGAGACAGAAAGTAGATTCATCAGTGGTTATTTAGGGATAAGGGAGTAAGGAAGAAATGGAGCATGACTGCCAATGGGTATAGGGTTTCTTTTGTGGGGGGTGATGAAAACTTTCTGAAATTGATTGTGGGGATGGTTGCACAACTCTATGAATTTACTAAAAATCACTGAATTGCACACCATAAATGAGTGAATTGTATGGAGTGTGAATTATATCTCAGTAAAGCTGTCATATATTAAAAAACAAACTTCTGCAGTCCTCAAGCCATAATTTTCAAGCTTTTTTCATAAAAACGTTAGTTTAGCTGTCTTTAAATTAGTTACAGTGTGCTGTCAAGCCCCGTTCTTATAGCTATTAAGCTTCTTTCCTTTAGAAATACATTCTGAAATATTTAATGGCTGAAATTACAATACCTGAGATTTGCCTTAAAATAATCCAGTGAGCGTTAAGAAGGAGGAGTGGGTGTGGGGATAAAGTGGTCATGTATGTGTTGATAACTACTGAAGCTGGGTGATGGGTAAAAGGGGGTTCATTATACTGTTCTTTCTACATTCATTGAGATTTTTAATTTCCGTAATAATAATCTTTAATGGAAAAAAAGATGAAAACAAATATATGTATGCATATGCATGACTAGGATATTATGCTGTACACCAGAGATAGACACATTGTAATTGACTGTACTTCAGTAATAAATAATAATTTTTAAAATAATAAAAAAATAAATTTTGACAATAAAATATCAAAAGTGGAGGGAGGTTCTTAAGACTTCCTGGTCACTTCTATGCTCTCTCTCATTTGTTTTTATATATATATATATATATATGTATATATACATATATATTTAAATATACACATATTGAGGGGGAGGGTATAGCTCAAGTGGTAGATACATGCTTAGCATGCATGAGGTCCTGGGTTCAATCCCAGGTACCTCCTCTAAAAATAAATAAACCTAATTACCTACCCCACCAAAAAAATTGAAAAAAAAAATATGTCTACACATATTGAAATATACACAGATGAAATCATGTGATGGTTGAGATTTGCTTCAAAATAACAGGACAAATGGAGTAGGGAGCATGCTAAAGCTAATTTCTACCCTGCTTGGAACACCCATCCTTCTGGAGTTACCAGAACACATGGAGCAGAGCCAGGAAGAAGTACAGTCAAAACAACTATTGGAGCTGCGTGAGGAGTATAGGAGGAATGACTGTACTGTGTTAGAATAAATTTACATTTTTTTCCACATTGCGGAGTTTAAAAAAACAAACCCTCCCTCACACATAAATTCAAAAGGCAATGCAACTGCTGAGAATTTTTTCCTGCAAAACCAAGAAAGTCACAGTGTTGAATGCCATTCTCAAATTCTATTTAGTTGTTCTGGACATACAGTATCTGTTGGTTCTGTTGTCACTTTGATACTCTGACGTCAACCTCAGAAACAAGCCACAAAAAAATAAGAATAACAAACAGTTGTGAATTTGCATAGAAAGTTAGGGGGCACAGTGTGGGAAAAGGATCCCATAGAAAAGACTTAGTTCCAAATCACTGATTCCTTCTCTGCTCTGGTTTGCTGGGTCCTGGAGACAAGGAGGGTCCAGCCAGCAGCCCCGGGCTAGTAGCTTTTATCTCCTGGCTGACGTCTTTTAAAAAAAAAAAAGTTCATCAAATCTAACTATGGCTTGACTGACATCTAAAATGCATTTACCTCTGAAATAATTCACAATAATACACTGATTTGGGTTTTAATTTTAGGAGGGAAAAAAATAGTTTTCAATAATCCTAAACTAGCTATCTTTGAAAAGACAAGAGATTATGGTTTTACAAAGAGCAAATCCCTAAAAATGTATGCAAGGTTCACTTCTGGCCCATGGTATTTAGGGAAATAAAATGCACCCAACATTTGGCTGAATTTAGTCTGACAAGTGGACTGGGGAGCCAAGTGGATCTAATCCCTACCCAGTTGGGAAGACCACTCCTCTTCAAGTTTTAAACAACTCCGAGAGGCCAGTGGGAGAGCCCAAGGGCACGGCCAGGAGGGTGAGGCACAGGTTGTAAACTCCACTCACAACATGGGCTATACCACAGTAAGATCATCCAGCATCAAAGTATTTCAAAAGAAGAGTAAATTGGCATCAGTTTAAGTATAAAATATCAGGCCTGGCTCTAGGTACTTAATGTTCTTAATCAAGTAATGATTTCAGGTTCCATTAGTTCTCCCTATATTCTTTAAATTTGGTCTTGACTCTGGGTTTGTGTGGACCTGCAGAAGGGTAGTTTTTAGGCTTTCAGAATACACATTCATTACAGATCTTAGTAAAAACTACAGGCATTGCTAGATTTAGTTTAGAGAAAGGTTGTTTACTTTAAATACTCCTTTTCCACTATCACTCCACAAAGCCCTACTTCCAAGTCCCTCAACCCCCAGCAAACCTCAAGACGCTGGATGTCTTGGGAGCTGTGAAATCGGTAGAAGGCGGGGATGCACAGCCACCCACTGTCCAGAGTAGCTCGAGGGCGG
Organism: Camelus bactrianus; assembly: GCF_048773025.1. Lineage (NCBI taxonomy): Eukaryota > Metazoa > Chordata > Mammalia > Artiodactyla > Camelidae > Camelus > Camelus bactrianus. Next base: position 34,944,518 of record NC_133542.1, on the reverse strand, counting down.
CTGCATTTTGCCCCAGAGCAGCCTTCCTCCGTGGAGGAGGCAGGGCCCGGAGGGCACAGGTCGCGGGCATCTCCAGCTAGCCTTCCGGCACTCGGGGGCTTTGGCGGGCTCATCCACAATGATTCGGTTCTCGAGAATTAAATTCTGCCCAGCAGTCTGAGTGGCTCCAGGGACCCAGTGCAGGCTTAGAACGTCCTTTAACGACCAGGTACATGGGCGCGTTGACACACCCTGTCATTACCTCCTGAACTCGTCCCCAAATACAGAGGACCTATCCTACATCAGGTACTTCACATTTACGAGTGCCTTAGGGCAGAAGAAAACAAGTGACGTGCCCCAGCATATCACGTCATCCATCTCACAAGTACACCTACTATGTCCCCAGCACTACTGATACATGAGTGAACAAGACAGATGAAAATTCTTGCCCGCCCGATGGCACCTTGTTAGCGAAGTAAGGACGTTGTCCACGAAGTTGATACTCAATGGTCGAAAGTTTAATCAGTTTCTTCCCACTTTCCTGCCATCTACCCTCATTTTTCCAGTCTCCCAAAGGGCTGGAAATCGGGTTTATTCTATTACTTTGACAGGAAAAACAAAATCCTTTAACCTACAAAAAACAGACACCATCCAGATGCAACCCACTTTACTCCTGAACTCCACTCTCCTAAAACCGTTTTTTTTCTCCCCAGCCTCAAAAACTCCAAAAACTTCAACTGGCCTGTGGGGCTGTGTTCCCCAAGTGCAGCACTGGGGGTACCAATCATGGGGCAGTGGAGGGGACCGGCCTGAGCCCTCTGCTCCCCGGGCGGGCCCTGCCGAGGCGAGCGGGGCGCGCGCGGCACTCACCGAGGAGCCGGCCCAGAACGGGCACGAGTTCTTCACCTGTGGGGAACTGCTCAGCGACAGCGCCCCGAAGCTGAGTGCCACCATGCAGCAGCCCAGGATCAGCTGCAACAGCCCGAGCGACAACAGCGGACGAGCCGGCAGCAGCGCCGAGCCCGGGGCCGCGGCGGCTGCGGCGGCCGCCCGGCGGGAGGAGAGCGCGGGTGGCGCGGTCAGCACGCCGGCGGCAGCGGCGGTGGCCGCGCAGCGAGGCCGCGCGGGGGGCTGCAACGCGGCCCGGGGCCAGCGTGGCCGTAGCGGAGGCAGCGGCGGCTCCTGGGCGGCGGCGGCCGCGGCACCCGGGCCCCCGGCCTGCGGCCCGCCCGAGAGCCCGGCCACCGGGCAGCAGGAGCCCGGGAGCACCACGGGCAGGGACATGGACTGGCGGGGAAGGGAGCGGCCAGTGGCGGCGGGGAGGGGACGAGGAGCGGAGCTGCGGGCGAGCTCCGAGGCCGAGGGGGAGGGAAGGAAATGCGCACGGCCCAACCACTTGCTGCTGCCGCCGCCGCCGCCACTGCCCCGGCTCCAGACGGCCGCACCCACCTGCCAGCCGGCGGGCCCGCCTCCGGTCGCGCGGGCGCGCCCCACTCCCACCCGCGCACACCCGCGTGCGCTCGCGCTGCGCGGCGCCGGCAGCGTCTGGCGCCCGGCTGAACTCGTGCTCGCTCCGGGGACTCCAAGAAAAGTGCCCTGCCCCAATTTTTAAAATAGGTCCCTCGGGCTAGGAGGGACTGGATGGTCTGGACGCAGAGGAGCTGGCGACCGACAGCTAAGAGTCTGTCCCGACCCGCCAAGCTGGGGCGGGACGCGAACGCAGGAGAAGCGTGGTGGACCCTGGCCCGCTTCCGGTCCAGCCCAGAGAGCGACCCTGGCAACTTGCAGTGCGGAGGGAGCCCGGCTTCAAACTTTTTCCCCCCAGGGAGGGAGGATGGCAGGAAGAGGAGCAAGGGTGACTTGGCGGGAAAAGTCTAAGTCTCAAGGCTTCGGACAAGGACGCGGCAGAGCGAAGTCACCGCTCGCGTGAGGCTTCCGGACGCTGGCATTGCGCTGACGCCCCGCCGCCTGGAAGTTGGGGCGGGGCGGGGGATGCTTTCCCGGCGCCAGAGTAGGAGCGAGCAGGAGCATGAGGTTACCTTGGAAGTATCCAGCATCCGGAGACAAAAAAACCAAGAACCGGGGGCAGCCCAGAGCGTGTGCCCGCCTCACCTTGACTCGTGGATTGTATTAGCCATCAGCTGGTAGAATCCCAAACTTACGAAGAAATAGCCTAATAAAATCCTAATCTGTTTTTGGTAATTTATAAGACATATTTAGAGCTTAAAAAATGATTCGCGTTTTGTAAAATGATTTTTCCTAATAGTATGCCCTTACTTTGGAAGAATTCTGCTTTGAAAGTGTTATACATAAAATAATCATAGTAGGTTTTTTCCAGGTGAGGAAGTGGAATAGTGTTGCTTTGCAGTAAGTCAGTCTTGGTATTAGGCTTCTCATTTTATCAGTGAGGTGAGAGTATTATGCATCCTTCTGCCCAATAAACCAAAGGAAATGGGCGTCCGTTTTTATGCGCTGCTTGCAAAGGCTATATTTATTTCGGTCATTACTTAATACAACCCACAATGTGATGCATTGCCAATGTGCATGTGTGTTTACATGTACACTTTTTGAATTATTAAAGCACCTGTGATTAATAGTCCCTAGAATTCTTTTACAAACTCCTCTTGGAAATAAACTTCAAATCCTGGAGAAAAAGGGAGCTGTCTGTAAAAATAAATGTTTAAAGTATGTTGTTTCATGTTCTTTCAAACATCTTACAATACATGTTCTTACTGTAGGTGATGTTAAAAGCTTCTTGTGTGCTAGTTCATGCCTTTTATGTTATACATAAGCTTAAGGGTATTTAATTTTTAACATTCTACTACACTGCAATATGAAAAAATCTGAATGAGTCTTTAAAAATTCTGTTGGCTTAACGAAGCTGTTCCACTGACACCTGAAATGTACTATCAAAAATGTATTCTTTGTGTCCGGGAAGGTTGGTGCTAGAATTCAGATATCCTCATCCCTTTGGATAGTTAAAGGCTAGAAAGAGAGCAATCCGGGGGAGCTGATAACCAATAGCTGTCTCTTGCTATGGGTGCCAGCACGTGGGTGACACTCATTTGAGAAAATTCATGGAGCTAACACTTTGTGCACTTCTCCGTATTTTATATTGAAATACTTTAAAGTATTTCTAAGTGCTTTACCCTTAAATTTTAAGTCTGTCTCCCTATACAGAAACAGATGATAGCAGAGGTTATTAAAATTCATAGATAGTTATCCAACAGCTTCACTTATTTTTTCAGGCTACTAAACCTTTTCCAAAGCTGCTAATTAAGAGTTATTGTGTGGTAGTTTTCTTTTATGTTGCTGTTATTGGCCATACTTATAGCTGTGAGTTTCTTTTTCATAAACACAAATCCATGTAACATTGCCCCTACCTCTAAGGTTATGCCACATAGCACTCACTCGAGTATTTGAGCTTTGGCTTCTGTAACCCAAGCCTGATTCTTTTCATCCCCAAAACAACTGCTTAAAATAAGTCCTTAGTTATACCTGATCAAGTGAGTTGTATGTAACTAAACACTTGCAGGATGATTCAGAGCCATTGATTTCAGGTTGGTTTAAAAAATTAAATGAGGATTTTGGAAAAACAGTCTGGCAGTTGCTCAAAAGTTAAACATAGAGTTATCATTCAATCCAGTAATTCCACTCCCAGGTATATACCCAAGAGTAATGAAAACCTATGTCCACATAAAAGCTTGTACACAAATAACATTATTTACAATAGTCCAAAAGGTAGAAGCAACCCAAGTATGGATGAATGGATAAACAAAATGTGATATTATGGATGAATGGATAAACAAAATGCAGGATATCCATGCAATGGAATATATTCAGCAATAAAAAGGGATGAGGTACTGGTACATGCTACAATATGAACAAACCTTGAAAACATCATGGTAAGTGTAAGAAGCTAGTAACAAAAGGCCATATATTATATGATTCCATTTATATGAAATCTCCAAAGCAGACAAATTCACAGAGACAGAAAGTAGATTAATGGTTGCTTAGGGATGGGGAGATCAGAAGATTGAATAGGGGAGGGTTATAGCTAAACCATTTGGGGTTACTTTTAGAGGTGATAAAATCTTCTAAAATTGTTATAATAATGATTGTTCAACTTTGTGAATATACCAAAAAAACATTGAATTGTACACTTTTAATGGGCAAACTGTATCTCAATAAAGATACATGTGAATCGCATCTTTATCTCTCAATAAAACCTTTACCAAAAAAAAAAAAAAATTAAATAACTAAAAGAAAGAACATGTAGAAAAGCTGACCAGGTATTTCCTTAATGTAGGTGAAAGTTTAAAGAAACAATGGTTATAGTGAATTGTTTGGTGGAAGCCAGCTGCCAGTTTTTCCTCACTATCAAGGCCAAATTCCAAGGAGAAATTTCTACCAGCTCTTCTTTTTCCCATACCTCATTTTCCACTCCCCACACTCAAGGCCTTTCCCGCCCAGGAGTTCAGGCTCTTCAGCTCAGGTGACACTGGACACCTCTACACAAACTTCTCAGTTCTTCCCACACTTTCTCAGAAGCCCCATCCTGTCAGCTAATTAAACAGGGGGTTACTCCCTGTGTGAGTGGGAGCTGCTGCAAAAACTCCTCAAAACACGTTCACTGGCAAGCTGCCTCCAGTGCTTATATTTTACAAGGAGAAGAGCTTCTCTGAGTAAGGCATGGTGGAATCTACAAGGCTTCATTTAATAAGGTGACTCTATGGCAGCAAATTTGGCCCATGGACCACATAACCACTCAGGAAGCACGTCAAAATGTAGGTTCACAGCTTTCTTCCACACCCAAGGAATCTGTCACTCTGGGTAAGAGGCCTGGGAACCAACATTTTAACATGTTCGAAAAAACATTAGTGTAGGAGGAGGGTATAGCTCAGTGGTAGACTGCATGCACGAGGTCCTGGGTTCAATCCCCAGTAACTCCATTAAAAATAAAAATAAAAAATTAAATAAATAAACCTAATTACCTCCCCTCAAAATAAAAAACCAAAACCAAAAAAAAAAAAAAAAGTGATCAGTATATTAAAAAACACACACACACACACATTAGTGGATGTTGGCAGTCAGACTCAAGAAATCTTCACAGGGGAGGTTTTACATGGGAGGGGACTAGAAGTAGGAAATTAGTTGGAAGAGGAAGGCAGAGAGCTTGGCTTGAAGACAAACTTAGATATAAGCATGTTGGAGGGAGAGGTTTTGCTGGTCCCCAGCCAGGCACTGCTGCCCAGGAGATTTTTATGCACAGGAAGGACTTAGACCACAGAATTCTAATGGAAACAGTACCATATTAGGAGCCAGACATCCTGGGTTCTACCCCGTCCTCCACTCCGTGATCTTGAGCCAGCCCCAGCTTCTCTAGCTTCAGTCGTTTCATCTGTCAAGTGCAAGTTTGTGATGCTTCATCTGCCTGAGGATGTGATCACTTGGAATGCCCAAGTCCTGTGATTTTGAAATTCAGCCATTCTCATCACCATGATTTCTCAGATGACCAGCAATAGGGCAGATTCTAAGAAATGCAGGGGAATTCGGGTACAGAAGGGTTAAACTTGCAGACCCAAAATACCCAGGACAAAACAGAAAATTCTTTGTTCTAAACTTTAAGGCCTCAAATTCCATGGTCTCATGTTTTTCCATGAGGTACAATTTTGTACAAGGATTGTATCCGGGAAATGGAGTAGCAACTTCTATTATAACGATTCACTTTGCAGAAAAAGAGCTGTGGATTTTTTTTTTTAATTAAGAGAGAGAGAAAAATAGAAGAAAAGAAAGCAACCCTGAGCAGAGCTGGGCAAACCTACACTCCGTTTTTCTGAAATAACGGTGCAGACTGGTTGTTACAGATTCCTAACGCCACTGGCCCCAAGACAGACTTATTGTTAAACAGAAGAGCTGCAGCCACATTTCCTCATTATTGAAATTAAATACTGTAAACTTCTTATAATGTAAATCTCACAAAAGACAATTTAAGTCAACTGCCCTAAAAATTATTTATGGCTTATAACTTTCCAGGGGAGATAAGATATACACATATATGTGTGTGTATGAGAGAGAAAGAGAAAGTGTGTGAGTGTGTGTTTAGGTGTGTGTGTGTGTATGAGAAACTTTGTCCTATGAGAGCTTTCTTCAGGTTCAAGCTTCCGTGGAAGTCATAGCTGTAATTCATCTCTGAGCAGAGCCCATTCCTTTGTTCTGGGGAAATCTCTTAAACAAACCTTTTAGTTATGCAAATACGAAGCCCAGACCCTTTAGGAGCAAAGATGTTTAAGAAAAAGCTGAGAGGCTGTCTGCTTGGTGTGAGCAGAGTTGTATATCCTCCACTAAGGGGCTCCTGGTCTGGGGTGCCTGTCAGACTCACCAGGGGAGCTTTAAAAATACACATAATCTCTCCCTCACCTATTCCACTCATCCATCCACACCCCCCTCCCCTCTGGCAACCACAGTCTGTTCGCTATACAGGTGAGATTAGGAGGCATAGATTTCCAGTTATAAAATAAGTAAGTCACAGGGATGTATTCTACAGTATAGAGAATATAGTCAATGATATTGTAATAACGTTGCATGGTGACGGACAATAACGGGACATTGTGGTGATCATTTTGTAACGTATAAAAATATCAAAGGGGAGGGTATAGTTCAAGTGGTAGAGCCCACGCTTAGCATGCACAGGTCCTGGGTTCAATCCCCAGTACCACCTCTATAAATAAAGAAGTAAATAAAGAAACCTAATTACTTCCCCCCTAAAAAATAAAAAATAAAAATTTTTTTAAATAAAAAATTATTTTAAAAAATAATAAAAATATCAAATCATGATGTTGTACACCTGAAATTTAAGTCAATTATACTTCAAAAACAAAAAAGAAATTAATTTTATATATATATATATATATACACACACACACACACATATGTACAATTTCTAAGCCCCCAGTTACAGAGATACTGATTTATTTATTTATTTATTATTTTTTTGGTGGTTGGTAGGTATTTGGTTTGTTTTTTTGGATGGAGGTACTGGGGATTGAACCCAGGACTTCATGCATGCTAAGCACGCACCTTACCATTTGAGCTACACCCTCCAGCTACAGAGATACTGATTGATGAGGTGTGTGTTGGGTGAGGCCCATGTACATTGTATTTAATAAAATCTCTGAGGCTGGACCAATAAAAAGTAAGGATACATGAAAAAAACTAGGAACTTGTTCATTTTAAAACTAAAAATTAAATGTTAAGTAAAGTTTAAAAAACAATCTGTTTTTCCAAGATTGACTAAAATCACATGTTCAGTAGAACAAAGATTGTCCCTCAGGTCTCCTGATCCCCAGCTCAAAGCTGCTTCTCTTATGCTACACGGACATTCTAGATCAACGTCATACACATGTGGGATACAGGTTCTGTTCCACCTGGGCAGCATAGGGGCTTCTGGGTTTTTATAGTCACCCTCAAATATGGATACAGTCTGTGGCATAAAGACCCTTGGGACACCCCTGATGACTCAGCAGTTTGATGAAGGAGAGCTGGATGGCAAATCTAGACATCTGGTCATCTCAGCCTCCTTGCTGCACCAGGACCTTCGCACTTGCTGTTCTCTGGCTGGAATGCTCTTCTCCCAGATGTGTCTTGTCCCCTTACTTCATTCACTTTTTAGGGAAATCATCTGTGACCTCCTTATGAAATGTGGCACTTCCCCCTCCTCCTTCACTCCCTATCTCCATACTCTGGATTTTTTCCTGGTATTTATAACCATCTGACATTATGTTATTTGTTTATTGTCTCTGTGGCAGTATGACAAATGTAAGCTCCAGGAGAACAAGAACCTTGTGTGGAATAAGCCTATATTCTCATCTCCTAGAACAGTGTCTGGTAAATAGGAATCAATAAACTTCTATTGAGTTAATGAATGAATGGTCTTTGCTTTTTCTCTGACTTGCTGTGTGATCTTAGACAAGTCACATCACTTCAAAGGGCTTCTGTCTCTTCCACTAAAGGGGGAAGGAATGGGGGAGGAGCGGTGAATGGAGAGGGTTTAGACTGGATTATGTGCATGGTTCTTTCCAGATCTGACATAATTCTCAATGCCAGAATGTAGAATTGCTATCTTCCCCAGGTGCCTTGGTCTCATTTAAAAAGGAATATCCTGATTATGAATCATTTCAATGGGAAAGTACAAAGGGATGTGTATGTGTCTATGTGTGCATGTGTGTGTGTAAATGAAGCTGAAAGACAACCCAGGGCCCCTCAGCCCTGGTGTCAGCCTATCTGCCACCCGTGTATCAGGTGTCCTGCCCACAGTGGCTATGTCACCTGCCAGCCTCAGAACTTAGTCCCAGAGAGCAGGAGCTGCACCCTTCTTCAACTCAAAGGCTTTGCAGCTTAGAATGTGATTAAGGATGAGCTGGGCCCTGACAGACCTCTGAGGGGACTGATGTAACTAAGAACCAAACCTTCTTTGCTGGAATTGGGTGGGTGAGTGGAGACCTAAGGTGGGAGTGAGGTGGGCGTGGGGAGTGAGGGGCAGTGATGCATGGTTTTCAGTGTTCTTGGAAGTGGTGGATGGATGTGGTCTGGAGCAAACCTCTGAGGATGCTGGAGCTCACAGCTCAGGCCTGGGTACAGTCTTCATTTCTAGTCAAGTAATCCTAGTTAACTGAGATGGTACCATAGCTCACCTAATTTAAGACATTATTATTTTATGTGTCACTAAGAAAGACTCACTGCTGCCAATTAAGGTGCCATTGCTTGTAAGACACATCCTAATTTCAAAGACGTTACAATGTGGAGGGAAAAGTGAATCTTAGAGTAAGATGAAATTTCCTTAGCAAGTGAGCCTCTTTTAACCCCAGGAAGATTGAGCATTAAAAATTATGAGCGCTCTGAAATTCTACTAGTATTCCTTAGTGAGTATCAGGTTTTAAGTCTGGGAAGATTTAAAATTAAGCATTGTGGCGAGAGGGGATAGCTCAAGTGGTAGACCACACGCTTAGCATGCATAAGGTCCTGGGTTCAATCCCTGGTAACTCCGCCAAAAAATACATGAACAAGTAAATTTGTAAGATTAATTTACCACATTTGTAAGGTAACTCTTCAGGAGATTGGCTTGTTTGGTCAAGCAAATAAAATACTTAAAAAGAAAGTAAAATATATTAAATTGATAAATGATGTTTGAAATGTTGAAGCAGTTTAATTAGCTGAGATTTCAAACAGACCAAACAGTATCTAAATATTTCTTAAAAAGTGATTGTTAACAACTGCAAGATTATGAAGAGAATTAAAAGTTCTGTAAGTACTAGAGCTATAATACATTGAGAACAACTTGTTTAAACCACAAGTAAACTTCTGAAGAGTCTTTTCTGCAAATAAGACCCACCCTCAGTGTTACCAGAAAGCTTGCATTAACAGTCCAGAGGGGCACATGACCCCAGCTGGCCAAGCAGACATCTTGCCTGGAATTTTTCAAGCTGGAGCTGCTAAAAAAGTCTCTGGTGTGAGAGCGTGGAGTCTAGGGTCTTACAAGTTGCCTGTAGTCTTTTCTTGGGCTTTGTGGAGGAGCCCAGCCTGCAGGGAGAGTGGAGCTGACGGGTAGAGGGAAACAGATGCAAGATCCATAGAAAGAGCAAGAGCGAGAGTGGGAAGAGGAGACAGAAACAGAACTGTCCTGGTGGCATTTAAGTCCTCATTCCAGTCCATCTCTCAGGTCCAGCTGCACTTCAGACTTCCTGCCTTCAGGCTCTTCAATTCTTCCTTCAGTTACATGAGATACCTGGATATCTTTTCCCAAAAAATCGCCTTTTCTGACTACTTTGATTTGCATTTCTGCCTCTGGCAACACAAACATTTTAATATTCCCAGGTATCTTGATAAATTCAGGTAAGAGCTGTATAGCAGGAAACCCAGCTCACAAAGAAAGAGTTGTGTTATAGTCAGTATCACCAAGTTGTTAATCATGAACAGCCTCGGAAAGAATATGAAAACAAATACATGTATGTATATGCACAACTGGGACATTATGCTGTACACCAGAAATTGACAGTGTAACTGACTATACTTCAATTAAAATTTTTTAAAACATTTTTTATTGAGTTATAGTCATTTTACAACGTTGTGTCAAAAAAATTTTTGTAATTGAAAAATGAACAGTCTGGGGAAATTCTGCAATAAGAAAACTTATATTTAAGCTGCTTATGTATGGAATATTAAACTTACACAATACACAAAAATTACATTATAAACATAAATGTAAGAGCTAAAACTATAAAATCCTTAGAAGAAAACAGGAGTCAATCTTCCTGACCTTGAGTTAAGTAATGATTTCTTAAATGTGATACTGAAAGTACTAGCAACCAAAGGAAAAAACAGATGAATTAGATGTCATCAAAATTAAAAACTTTTGTGCTTCAAAGGACACCATGAAGAAAAAGCAATCCACAAGTTGGGAGAAAAATTTTGCAAATAATACATCTGATAAAGGACTTATATACTAAAGAATTCAATAATAACTCTTAACAACCCAATGACAAAAAGACAACTAACTCAATTTTCTTTTATTTTTTTCTTTTATTTTTTTTGGGGGGGTGGGGTTAGGTTTATTTATTTGTTTATTTTTAGAGGAGGTACTGGGGATTGAACCCAAGACCTTATGTATGCTAAGCATGTGCTCTATCACTTGAGCTATACCTTCCCCTCAACTCAATTTTGAAATGGGCAACCATCAGAATAGACAAATTACTCCAAAGAGGATATACAAATGGCCAATAAGCACCTGAAAAGATGCTCAATACCATTGCTCATTAGGGAAAAAAAAAAAAAACATAATGAGATACCACTTCACACCTACCAGAGTGGCTAGAATAAAAAAGACAGACAATAACAAGTGTTGAAGAGAATGTGAAGAAATTACGTTAAGAAAAGCTGTGAAAGAAGCACATGGAATGAATATATGTTATAGGTGCAACTCAGTATGTGTAATGAAGACAGAAAATAGACCATTACCATCTAGACCAGTCCCATCTCCCCTCTTTCATGTTAGTAGCTTGAACTGGAAGAATAGCAGAACTAATCAGTGATTAGTGAAAGCCAGGTGATTCTTTTTTTTTTTAACAAAAAATTTCAAGTGGGTAATATCACCCATCTTATTGTTTGCTCCTTCCATATAAGTGCCAAAATGTTTGGTTATATGCTGCTCCAAATTCCATTAGAACCTTAACAAAGTGCACACAGAATTAACTGTGTCAAAATAGTTTTCTCTTTACAGCCTCCTTCTTCCTGACTTTCAAATGCCTATTGAAAAGAATCAGTGTCTCTTTTCTGAAAACAAGCTGAAGAGCAATCACCTTGCTGTTCCAAAGCAGCTGTACCGTGTTTGGTTTTTCCACTCCAAAAATAACAGAAAATTTTGGAGACAGTGACATGGCAGGGAAGCAAGAGTTGGAATGCAAAGCCTTCCTGTCTCTCAGCGAAGGCTCTTGAGTCCTTAAGTAGTTGCATTCCAACGTCACAAGGAAGCTGAAGAGGGCAAAGGCAAACAGGAGAGTGTTAGAGGCAGCCCTGGCATTCCTCTCCCAGGAGATACCAAGTTTGGTCATGGCCTAGAGCGGTTAGGGTGCCCTGCAGGAGGTACTGCCACCACTAGAGTCCGTGTGGCCACCTGCAGGGAGATGGTATCTTCTCCAAGTTCTACTCAGCAGCATAGAGCCTTCTCAAACTCCCACCTGGATGCCACCCTATTTTACTCCTCACCCTCCTCCTCATTCCATAGAACTACACCTCGTTGCTACTTCACCTACTGACAAAGATGCAAATTGATTTCTTTCATCTTTCTTCCCTTTAAAAATGGAAAATGCGTATGTCAAATGCCTCTCTATTTTCCTTAGTTTTTAACAGCACATAATTCAGTTAATTCCTCCCTGGGCAGTCCTTCCCTCTTATCTAATCATCATTTTTATCCCAGTGTTCCTATACCTGCTACACTTAGGCCCAATTATATCATTAAAATCTCTCTGTCTCTGTCTCACTCCCATTTATGAATGAGAAATAAGTAAAAGTAAAGGCCCTTTCAACAAATGATGCTGGAGCAATTGGAAATCCCTAAGCTAAAAAAAAAAAAAAAAAAAAAAGAAAAGAGCATTGACCTAAACCTCATACCTTATACAAAAATAATCCAAAATGGATCACAGATTTAAATGTAGTATTAAAGTTATAAATCTTTTAGAAAAAAATAGGAGGAAATCTTTGGGATCTAATTCTAGGTAAAGATGTATCTAAATATATAAAGCAAATATTGACAGATCTGAAGGGAGAAATTGACAATACAAAGATAACACATGGTGTGGATGTGGAGAAAAAGGAACTCTTGCACACTGTTGTAGGGAATGCAAATAGTTATAGCCATTATGAAAAACAGTATGGAATTTACTCAAAATATTAAAATAAAACTATCTTACAATTCGGCAATCCCTCTTCTATGTGTACAACCAAAGGAAACAAAATCAGTATCTCAAAGAGACATCTGTACTCCCTTGTTCATCGCAACATTATTCACAATAGCTCAGATATGGAGATAATCTAAGTTTCCATTGATGGATGAATGGACACACAGTCTATGTGTATATATATATGTATATGAGTATGTGTATATATACTCACAATGGGCATTCTGATACACAGTATGCATATTATATATATATACTTTATATATATTCACACACAATGGAATATATTTAACCTTAAAAAGAAGGAAATCCTGCTATTTGAGGCAACATGCACAAACCTGGAGGACATTAATTGTGGATGAAACCGGAGGCTAAATGAAATAAGCCAGATACAGAAAGACAAATACTGTACCATCTCTCTTAAATTTGGAATCTAAAATAGTCAAACTTATAAAGGCAAAGAATAGAATGGTGGTTTCCAGGGGCTGGTAGGAGGGGAAATGGGGAATTGCTGGGTAAGAGTTCCAAAGTTTGTTACGCAAGATGACTAAGTGCTAGAGATCTCATGTACAGCAATGTGACTACGTACAGCATTGTGTACTGGAAATTCGCTAAGCGGATAGATCTCAAGTGTTCTTACCACACACACACACACACAAGAAACATCAAAAGAAAATGGTAAGTATGTGAGGTGATGGATGTATGAATAGGCTTGATTGTGATTATTTCACAGTGTACATATATAGCAAAACATCAAGTTGTACACCTAAATATGTACATTTTTAACTTCTCAGTTATACCACAATAAAGATGGAAAAACAATAGTCACATATTAAAGGTAAACTTTTTTAAAGTAAGTTAATCAGAGTTGTACCAGTTTAAATACATTAAAGGTTGTGACTACAGATTTTTAAAGCAAATGTACCAGAATTTTCATGTTTTCAAATAAATGGTTTTCCTTTAAAACTGCTGGTTTTGTGAAGCCGCCACGATGAAAATATCTAAGTGATGGGTTGATGCACAGAGTTGAGGAAAGTTGTGTACAGACCTGCCTGCACAACTCCCTCCTGACCACCTCCATCCCTCCCTCCCAGAGAACGAGGGGCAGGTCCCCACATTCAAGTGCTTTGGGAAGGGGCCTGAGAGGGAACCAACAGTGTGGTTCCCAGGCTCCTTGTGAGGGAGTCTGTGAGTCCGCTGAATTTGCCAGTAGCTGGTTGTGTGTTGTTTGATTAGACCCCGTATCTGCAGTCAGGAAGCAAGGCTCCCCTGTGAGGCCCTCCCTTCAGCTCTAGGAAGTCCCAAAGATGAAGTAGCGCCTGTTGAGGCCTCTCTGGTCTGGACTATTTAGGATCCAGGATCAGCACCCTTTAGAGAAGATGTTCCACGTATGCTGTATCTGGCACCCAGAGAGCCTATTGCTTCGAGAGCCTCCTGGTGATGGATGGTGTCTGGTCATTCTCCTGCCACCACTCAGAGCCTGCTTGGGACACACACGATCAGGCTTATAAAAATAGCAAGTGTGTAGGGCTAAACAGAACGCCCAAGTCTGGCCCCGTGCTGAGTGCTTATTAACGATGACTGATACATATATAAAATGCCAATTAAACCAAAATTGAAAACAAACTACAGTTTCTGTTCTGGATTTTGCATGTAAACATTTTTGTTTAAATTGATGAAGGTGGTAGGAGAAAAAAAATCACTCTAGATTTCACTCTTATAAACATATCTGTCTAGTCCCAAACCCGAATGCTTTTCTTTTATCACTTCCACTGCCGGGAAGATAACAAAGCAATTTAGAGCCTCGTAGATTTGATCTTGGCACAAACCTTGCTGTCAGATCAAGAGAGACTAAGGCTGAGCATTCTCTGGGAAGTGTCTTCGTGTATCTAGTTGACAGAGGATCAGAACAATGCAAAAACTTCCAGCCCCAGGGCCACTCCAGGGTAAAGACTTTGTGCTCACAACGGTTCACCCCACAGGCTGTGGGTGGGCCTGGGCCAGTACAGTGTACGAGAAAGAAAATCAGGTCCGAAACTGAATGTAAGGCTTTCCATATCCGAGGGAAGGGTCTGGACAAGTAGCAGGCAGGTGCGAGTTCCAATGACAAGTCCCTGAGTCAGTCAGAGGGGTCTGTTGCCCAGTTGTTGTCAAGGGTATTATTACAGGGAAAAATTGTCATGGATGGTACACTATTTGCAGTCTACTTGATAGCCACAAGTCAACGTTGACTTTCAACTACGTCTGGTCTTCTGAGAGCTGCACACCTGGACTGTACCCTTCTGGCTACTCCCAGAGATCCCTTCATGACTTTCACTTCTGTGTCATCCCATTCTCACACTGAATACACACACAGAAACACAAGATGTGTTTCAGTAACACACTGAAACTGCCTGTTTCTTTCACGGAGGTGATTATGAAGATGCTGTCTCTTGTTATCACACAGGGCATCCTGGGAGTTATAGGAAAGGAAGTTCCCGGAAAAGATCTGCCTCTCCTGAATAGCTGGCTTGTTTTTGCTTTAACGATTGTGATTCTTGTTATCGGTGGCACAGCCCACTTAATTCTGGCTGCTGAGTAGTTCAGAGTCCAGGGGTCCCACCAGCAGAGAGTGCGCAATGCCATGGCCAGCGATGTGTATACCCAAGACATTCCTGGAGCCATCTTTTTTCCCTACACCAAGCTTTCTTCAGCGTGATGGCATTGATTTTTTTTTTAATTCTATTTTACTTCACACATCTTTGCAAGGCACTTTAAACCCTCAGGGAGAGATAAGGTATGAACAAGTGAGAAGACAAATCAGACGGGTAACTGGCAGAAACGACTTGCTTTAAAATACTTTCACTTCATTTTTGTTTGTTCATTTTGGTAATCTTGCCTCATCTGTCTTTCAATGGCTGTGTTTACAAACCAACGTTTTCCACACTGAGGTGCAGAACATGTTTTTAAGGGGCCTTGATATTTTTAATTGATTAATTATTTTGGTGGGGGGAGGTAATTAAGTTCACTTATTTATTTTTGGAGGAGGTGCTGGGGCTTGAACCCAGGACCTCGTGCATGCTAAGCATGTGCTCTATCGCTTGAGCTACACCCTCCCCTCCGGCCTTGATATTTTTAACTTTTGATGGCTTTATTCCCATGATGGGACTTCTTCCAAATGACGCGGCATAAAGAGCTTCTACTGAGCATTTGCTAATGTTTTCCAAGAAAAACAGACCTCTAGATAGCTCCAGGGAGCACCGACAAACCTGGGCAGTGGTGAAGGTCAGCATGGCGGTGGGGGGAGAACCCGGAGCTCTGAAGTCAGGTGTGTGACGCACAGAAAATAGGACAAGGTCTCAGCCTCGCCCTCCGGCCACAGTGAATGAGCATGGGCGCCTCTGGGCTTCAGGGTCCTCCTCAGAGACTTGAAGAGAGTTGCCTGTGGCTTCTGTCTGGTTAGGAGCAGAGAAAGGCAGGAAGAGCCCGGAAGCCCCCCGACCCCCACTCCACCCCGCCTCCGAGAGGACAGAGAAAGGGTGGCTGAGAGGCAGGCAGAGGAGGGCTCCCCTCCAGAGTTCTGTCTGTGCCTGGCGCTGGGCGGCACCTCAACTCGACTGAAGCACAGGGACTTTCAGGGAGGAAGGTGGGGGGGAGAGTAATCCAGAGAATCTGTGACGAAGTGGTGGGTATGTATGAGGACGGGAAGTTATCACTGTTTTTAGATCAAGCATCGCCAATCATGTTCACGTATACTTCCTGTTTTTCTCTCTCTACTTCTCTCTCCCTAGTATCATTTTTTAAAGCTAGACATATCACTTTTAAACATTTACCACTGTAACCATGTTTAACTGTACAGTTCAGTGGCACCAGGGACACTCCCACTGTTGTGCAGCCATCACCAACACCCATATCCAGAGCTTTTTCCATCTGCCCAAACTGAACTCAATACCCACTAAACATCAACCCCCGAGTCTCCCTCCCCCGGCCCCCGGCCACCAGAATTCTACTTTCTGTCTCTAATGAATCTGAATACTCTAGGTACCTCGTGGAAGTAGAATCATACAATTTCTCCTTTTGCGCCTGGCTTATTTCACTTAGCATAACGTCTTCACGGTTCATCCAGGTTATAGATTACGTCAGAATTTCCTTCCTTTTTAAGGCTGAATAATATTCCTTTATATGTATACGTCCATCTTGTTTATCCATTTATCCATCAATGGCCATGTGGGTCGTTTCCTCCTTTTGACTACTGTGAATAATGCTGCTACATTAGGTGTACAACTATCTGTTCAAGTCTCTGCTTCCAGTCCTTTGGGAAAATATATCCAAAAGTGGGGTGGCTGGGCCATAGACATATCTTTTTTTTTTTTTTTAAATATTTTTAACATTCACAAAAGTGGAGAAGACAGTACAAGCAGCCCTAGGTAGCCATCACCCAGCTTCAACCATTGCTGGCCCACGGCTTATCTTGCTGCACCCACACTCTCGACTCCCTTTACCACTGGACTACTTTACAGCAAACCCCAGACACCTATACCGTTACCTTTATAAATACTTCAGAGCCTACTTCTACTGGAAATGATCTAGGTACTTTTTAGGGAGTAATGTACATTGTGAGTGCCTCACTACCCAATAACAACATGGGTAAATCCTCACTGAGCATGAATCGTTGTTTGGAACTTTGCGTGAAGTGGCAGCCTTTTAAAAGAAATGTTTTATTATGAAAATTTTCAAACGTACTACAAACTGGAGAAAACTGAACAAGGAACCCTCATGTGCCCACCAGCCAGCTTCGATGACTATCAATAATAGCAAAATGGCACTTTTTAAAAATGTGGGCATAAGATTGCTCAAGTGATACTCTGACACTTGATTCTTCTAAGAACCCTTTCCACTCTGGAAAGGTTTATTCCTCAACACTGAAAGCACCTATTTTTAAGTGACTGAATCTTTGCTATAGATGCTTATAAGCATGAGCCTGAGTTCTCAGCCACAGTGTGATTCGTGGTTTCTCTGAGCTCACTTGTCTCTCCTCCCTGGCCTAAATCTGGGTGACTTTCAGTTTTCCCTCGAAGATGATTATTTACAGAAAGAACAAGTTGACATTTAAAGAAAGGCAATGGCTAAGAAGTTATTTTCCCTTCTATCGTAAGTACAGAAAATGTGTGGTCAAGAATTGAAGCTGTACATGTCTAATATATTTAATGAGGAATTTGCTTAATTTTAGAGGCAGATGCATTTTCTGGTTATTCTTTAAAATGACTATATTGCTAAGCTTTTGTTGCCTAACAAATCCCCCCTCCCCAAATTTAGTGACTTAAAACAACCATCAAGAGGGAAGGATTTTCTCTGTTAGGTATCAAAACTTATTTTATGTCATTGATCCTAAGTTACATTTTATTATCTTTGAAATTAGGCTGCATGGATCCAGTAATCTATGACATTGTAGAATTACTCTTCACCAGGCAGGAGTCAGGACATATTTGTTGTTGCTGCCATAAAACTGAACTTGGTCATGGCTGCTCACAGTATCATCACTTCAGTTGAGTAGAGTGCACCGTTGTATGCATGTGTTAAGTGATCTTTTAAAAGATTGCACTAAAATTTAGCATGAGATTGAGAAGTTACTATGTACTTAGAAAGGTGCTGAAACAGATCAGTTGCATGGAAAATTGACATTAGTGGAGAAATGACCTTGATCAGATATGTCCTTGCAGATCTTTGCTCTATGAGACCTAAGAAAGGATTAGATCAGACTGTTATATTTTGAAACTAAGATGCATGCAAAAGAACTGCCCATCACATACTAATAAATTTCTCAAAATGGGTGTCAGAAGCTTGGCCAAAAAATCCTGTAATCAATAGTTGAGCACTCCTTTAAGAAGTGCTACATATTCAGTGCTCTTGATGGCTGATATCATTGGCTCAACAAGCTATAAATTTGTTTCTCTGAGATATAAAAGAATTCCAGAGGCAGCTTGTCCTGAATGGTTAGAGAGTATCACAAAGTTATCAGTGATGTAGGTTTGTTTGATCTCGCTATTCTGCTATTTTCTGCAAGTGACTCTTGTCTCATGGTATAATATAGCTGCTTCACATCCAGGTATCACACCTGTATTCCAGGAATGAAGGAAGGAATGAAGAGAGAGCAAAGGGCAGGTGCCAGCTGACTTTTTTGAGGAGGATATGTTGTTAAAGGAAGGGAAGGAAAAGTCTGTAAAGCCTGGGTCTCCAGAAGAGAAGCACCCTTTTCCGAGTCATTCACTCTTATCTACTTTTAGGCCCTGGCTGGCATCAGCAGTTACCTGAGAATCAGTGTCAGGAACCCAGGGGGTACCTCCATGTGGACGCTTTGCTAAGGGTAGACGAGAAGGCAGGGTGTTTCAACCAACCTGGTAACCATTATTCACCTAAGCTCCTCCCTTTGGCCCTCCCTCCTTTTCTTGGACTTTCTCTCAGGGATGTCACAGGAAAACTAGGTCAAACATCTTGTTTGTCTCAGGAGAGCCAGCCATTTCTCCTCCCCAACACTACCACCTTTCTCTATTGCAAAATGTAATTATCCAGAGTCTTGGAAACACCTTGTATATACTCCCTTAGCGACCTGTATATAAATGTAGCAGACTGTCTTTTCCCAAAAAAGTCACAGCAGAATTTCCAGTCCCACATTCTTCCAGAACCTTGCCTCTCTCCAAGAAGAGGTATATTCTATTTAGTCTCCCCTGGAAACAGAATGGGACTCGTGACTGCTTTAGTGACTAGGATGTGGTAGAAACAGTGATTCATGGCTTATGAGGCTAGGTCAGAGAAGGAGATACAATTTCCTCCTGGCCCCTTCTCTTGGAGGGTTTGCCTTCAGAATTGAGCTGCTACGCTGTGAAGAAGTCCAAGCCAACTCTCACAGAGAAACCCCACGGGAAAGCTGAAGTGGAGGAGAATTGAGACTCCAGCCAACAGCCACCATCAATTGCTTGACGTGTGTGTGAACAAGCCTTCAGATGTTTCCAGACCCCAAGCCTTCAAGGCCTCCAGCTAAGACCCCATACATTGTGGGCAGAGACAGGCTGTCCTGCTGCACCTGTCCAAATTCCTGACCCATGGAATCCATGAGCTATTTCCACCACTCACTTCTAGGATAATTTATTAGACAGCCATACTAACTAGAACAGCAAACCGAGCTTAAGACAGGAAACCTTCTTAAAACAGGAACCTTCTAAGGTTCTTTCATTACCTTGGCATCTGCAGACTCCCACTCGTGCTGGGTCACAGTAACAATGCACTGAGACTGGAGGGGCAACCACAGGGATGGTTCTGCTGCCACAGCCAGCTCAGCCATAGGGGAGGCAAAGGAACGGAAAATGGGAAGAGACCTGCAGAAGCATAAGAATAATTGGGAATTGACTGTACAGTGTATAGAATGTAACTTGCCCAACCCTGACCATTTCTAACCTTGATCTTGTGTCTACTAGGACTCTATTTTTGGCATTGGCATTTGATAGTTCCCCTGTCCCTTTGGAAAAAAAAAAAAAAAAACACAGGGAAGGAGATATAGCTCAGTGGTAGAGTCTGTGCTTAGCATGCACAAGGTCCTGGGTTCAATCCTCAGTACCTCCATTAAAAAAAAAAGAAAGAAAGCAAGAAGAAAACTATGTGGGGAAGGGAGGCTTAAATCAGCACATCCCCCTGGACCTTAGTACTCCCAGTTTTCTGGTTTCCTTTGGGGTCTTTTTCTCATTTACATACATCTACTCCTTATCGCTTCATTTGCTAAAAACAGGTGGTCTGCGTGGGGGGTGACACCAGGGAGCCGGAGTGAAGGAGAGGGGAGACTGAGACCTGAAAGGCGGAAAAACCAACAAAAGGGCACATTTCTGACGTTGCCATTTTAGATTGTGGAGCATGGTTCCGTGGGGACCTCCTGAGAAGCACACGGAAGTTCTTCCCTGTAGATACTGTTGGCTAGTGTTTGTTGGGCACTAACTGGGCTCTGCATTCCCACTCATTTAATCACCACACCATGAGGTGAGTTTTAATAACCCCCATTTACAGATGACAAAGCTGAGGCTTAAAAAGCTTAAACTGCCCAAGGCCACAGAGCTGGGCAGAGGAGGAGCCCCACCCTTCAACTTTAGTCCCTGTAACTGCCACTCTAGAGCAGCTTCTGCTGTGCAAAGAGGGCAGAGGGTTTCACTGGTTTCTCTCAGAAGCCCTTGGAAAATGCAAAATTGTCTTTTGGGCCTGAAATCAAAAGCCTCTGGGGAAAAAGTCCCCAAATGTACAATAGGAATTATCTGGCAAACTTACCCCCAGGGCTGCCAGCTGGTAGCCCGGCTGAGAAGGAACATTCTCGGGGACCCTTGGTAAGCCTCTCCAGTGGCCATGTTATTTGTGTGATTATGCAGCTAACAAGATTTCACAGACCCACTTGGACGGCAAAACCACAGACCGATGGCAATCCTGGAGCAAAGAACGAAAGTGAGTTTTAGGTCTTAAAGAATCCCTGGCAGGGAGCAAAGTTCCTCATGGCCCCATCACTGTCGCCTCCTTCATCAGTCAGAGTCCTATTCTTAGTTTGAGGTATCTCAGTTGTCACCAAAGAGAACTCAACCGGCTGAATAATTACAGTGGCCCAGAATAGCTCCTCTGATGGGGGAAGAGCAAGCCGACAGGCAGGCAGGCTGACAGGCTGCTAAACTGTTAGGTGAAACTGGGAGAGGAGGAGGGAGATTCTGTGAACTGGGCCTTCCTTTTCTCTCAGGGACAATGTCAGAATAGCTGGTTTGGTTGCAAAAACTTTGCTTTAGTTGGGGAAAAGCAAAATCAAAGTAGAGAACTATGATGCCTAGGTCCAAGAAAGAAAGTCTTTATCCATTTAATGCCTTTTATTCATTTTGCCAGACTTTAAAAATGGAAATAGCTTTGCTGACTTCTTACAAAATTAATATATTTTCATTGTAAAAAAAAAAACAGACAAACCTGGCATACAGTCAAGTTTGGAAAGGAAGGTAAAAATCAGCAGGACTCCATTCTCCAAAGCTCAGAGAGACAAACGCTATTCACTTCCGGGTGGGTTTTGTTGTAGCGGTGGTATGCAAACAACTGGTATTCGCTACCCAGAGCTTTCCCCTGTTTCTCCAGGAAAAGTTCACCCAAATTCCTTTGGTGCAAATTCTCTCCCTCTAGTTCCCAGGCTGGCGGTGAGAGATTGCCTCACTCTGGGCTTCCAGTTGGGTCCTTAATGGCTTAAACTCACCAGTGCAGCCCATCCCCCTGGCCGAGGAATTTGGTTCAGGAGCGGTCATGTGACCCAAGCCAGCCCAGCCCCCGTGAAGCTCGTGTCTTTTTCTGGGACGTTGAAACAAAGATGCTTTCTACCTTCCACTGGACACGGATGAGGAGACATGTAGCCCCGGGACTGTTGGCAGCTACCTTGTGATCATGAGAGAAGTAACAACACAGAATGCGGAAGAGAGAGATAGAAAGAAACCTTCCCCTCTTGGAAGTTACTGAGCCTCTGAAAATCCTGCCTTTTCAGTTACAGGAATCAATACCTTACTTTATTATTAGATCAGCTTTGAGTTGAGTTTTCAGTTACTAGCAGCTGGGAAAGTATTCTGCTCAATAGCAGTTCCTTTGGACTTCCTTCTGACATACACCCCCACCACCGTACCCTCACGCATATGGTTTTATGAAAAAATACGGGTTGTGATATCTTTTCAGGCTGAGAAAAACAGGCCTACATACTGGTGATTTCTAATGTCCTTCGTGCCATTTACAGCTCTACTTAAATGTTATCCCAAAAGAATATGAAAACAAATATATGTATATTCATGTATGACTGAAGCATTGTGCTGTACACCAGAAACTGACACATTGTAAACTGACCATACTTCAATAAAAAAAAAATTTTAAATATCATCCTAGTCAGGCTTTTCCCGACCCGCTTAGTCTAAAGTAACTCCATTCCCAGTCACTCTTTATCACAACACCCTTTCTTTCATCATAGCACTTATGCGACTCAACTTTAAAAGTATTTATTCCATGTCACCAACTGTTAAAGTGTAATAAGCTCCATTAAAAATAGAGATAACCTGTATCCCGATTTTATGACAGTATTCTTACAAAGCAGATGTTCAGTAAGTGCCTCTTGAATGAATGAATGAACATCTGAATAATATTTCATGTATATATGACAATTTATTTAAAATACGTTCCAAGTGTTGAGTATTCGGGTAGTTTCCAAGTTTTTGCTCATAAGACTGGTTTGGCTCTGTGACATCTTCATATATTTAATTTCTTCGATTCTTAGTATAAATTTTTAAAGTGGAACTGTTGATCAAAAAGGCAAACATATCTTGAAGGGTCTTGATATATATTTTTATGTGGTCCTGCAAAAAATACATGCCAACTTACACTCCAGCTACAAAGCAAGAGACCCTAAGGCTCCACTTCGTTCCCTACAGATGGAAAATATCTCTTTGTTGTCTTATTTTCATGTCATTATTAGTGGAGTTGAATTTTGTTTCATATATTCATTAGTTATATGTATTGCTTTTTAAGGTAACTTTATCCTTTGCCCATTTTTCTATTGGGATTTCAGCTTTCCTTATTGATTTGAAGGCAGGTTTTTTAAAAGAGTAGATGGAGGGTTTACCTTACATATTTATATTATATCAATATCCAGACATCTGGATCTGAGCCTTCAACATTCATTTGAAGTTAGAAAGTCCAGCTGCAACTTCTGGTCCTCTCCTCGTTGGTGGGCTTCTCAGAGAGGGAAGTGATGGGATCCTGGGGTAGTAGCAGCCAAGGGGCCGCACCTGAGTCTCAAAGATATGGTTGGTGTGCCTACAAGTAACAGGCAGCAGAGAGTAATCAGCAGTCTGACCTGCAGAGATCTTGGCATGGGTTAGTTTATCACGGGGATGTAAATGGCTAGCCTTTGAAAGTCTTACTTGATTTGCACGAGCCAAAAGCTTTAGGTTTGATAAAGTGACTTGAATGATCACAATGAAGAGGCACAGTCCCTCAGTCAATTTCCAGTCACACACGAGCCTCCAAAATATTCTGCTAAGTGAAAGAAGCCAGACACACAAGGTCGCATATTGTATTATCCCATTTATACGACACATCAGGAACAGGGAAGTCTACAGAGACAGAAGGCAGACTTGTGGTTGCCAGAGGCTTGAGGGAGGGCTGTGTGGGGATTAACTGCTTAACGAGAATAGGTTTTCCTTTTGGGGTGATGAAAATGTCTTGGAGCCAGACAGAAGTGATGCTTACCAACATTGTGAATATACTAATTATCACTGAATTGTATACTTTAAAATAGTTAACAATTAATTTTATATTACGTGAATTTTATCTCAATTTTTAAAAAAGAACTTTTATATCTAGTTTTGTTTTTTTTTAAAGGCTTATATCTGTCAAGGACCTACCACATGTCAGGCCCTGTGCTAAACAATTACCTGTATTATAGCATATAATTCTCTCAGTCAACCTCTTGTGAGGTTTTTTATACTTAGCATACAGATGAGGAAACTGAGGCTGAAACAAAGAGGTTATATAATTAGTCTAGGCTCACTAATTGGTAGTTTTCAGAGAGGGATTCAAACACAGGCAGTCTGCTCAGGGGCCAACATCCTCAGTCACTGTGCTTTGTTAATACATTGCTTTCTTCAGATAAATTCTCCCTGAGCTTTGTCAAAGAAGAAAGGACACGGACATACATGGGTGGTAGGTCTGGGCAAGTATTTTTGCAGCGCTTACCCTGGGCTAGTCACTTACGCAGGTTCTGCACTGAACGCTCACAGTCACACGTTGTAGAAAGAAACACTGCCATCTTTACTTTGTAGATGAAGAGCCTGAGGTGCAGGCAACGTACCAGGTCCCAGGACCAGTGAGTGACTGCAGCCGATCAGATCAGCCCAGAGGCCAGCCCTTGCTCTGAACCGAGGATGGAGGTGACGAGCTTCACTCCAGCCTCTCAGGCTCTCTCTCACAGGACCCGTTTCTTCTCTTAGCTCAATAAATCTGTGCAGCAGGTAAGAAAATGACAGTTAGGGAGAAGGCACTGCCTCCTCTTCACGTCCCACAGAAAGAGCATTGCCATCCTTCCACCCAGTTAGTACAAATGTGCAAGCCTGGAGAGCTGGTTTCTGTCCCCCTGTCACATGCGTTATCTATTGATGGATGAGTACTGATTAATTTATGAAATGCTAATTAATTTAGGCCTGAAGAGAAATACAGGGACAGGGATCAGTCCTGTAGCTGGCCTAAAACTATCACCTAATATCCTGTGATGTCCCAGACTACGATTTGTTTCTTTAGGGAGTTTTTCAGAATGCATTTCCCCAGACCAGGTCCACAAATGTGACCTCTGCAATCATCCTGCTAACAAAGGCGGACGCCCAGCCCTCAGAAATCCCATCTGATCTGTGTTCAGGAGAGCCTTAGGAGCTAATTTTCTAAGCGACAAAAATTTATTTGCCACCCTCCCCCCAAATCTCTATTTCTTATTCCAACACATTTCAGCTGTAGTAGTCCCAGAGAACAGGACCTGAAGAGATATACTCAGGAGCTCTTTCTAGAGTCAGGTGAAACGTCTTGCCCATCTCGTAGAGGAAGTTGCAAACCATGCCGGAGAGTGGAGGAGCTCCTCCTGCGTGTTCAGGATGCTGGCGTCCCTTGCGGCAGCATGGATGCTGCACATGGCTTGGGTCTGGGAGGGGATACGGGGAAGAGGAGAGAGAGGGTTCCAAACTCAGTGCTATCACCTGTCACGAAGGCCATATTAGTCAATGAGGCTGGATGGGTTCTATATGGGGCAGCAAACACCCAGCTCCAGCCTAAGGCTGTCATGCACAGATGGGCACACAGAATTGCCAAATCTACTCCAGATCTACCATTTTAAAAAGAAAAGCCCCAAATCTGGACTTGCATGTAAAATCTGATTTTTAAATTTAAACAATTTTCATCACCCTGTGTAGGCCAAACAAAACATCTTTGTGAACTAGATTAGTTCTATGGGTTCAGGCAACTTGCAAATTCAGTCCTAAAGTGCTTCTCTTTTAAATTGCAAATAGAAACCAATACAACATGATCAACAAACTATTTTGAGAGATCCTACAGGAGGGGCCTCTAGAAGGAAAGACTGGAAGACTGGACTCAGAAGCAGAAACTTTGTTTGGAATCAAAACTATTATACATATAGGCTAAAGGTTCTAAACAAGTTATACAACCGAAGTTATGGATTACTTATAAAACTGGCATAGCCACACCTGCCATTGTTACTATGCTGGGTTGTGGCAAAGAACAAATCAGACTATCAATTTAGGCATTTCTCATGCAAATGAAAGGATTTCCAATGTAAACTTCTGAAAGGCAGAGCATAGGTCATATTCAGTCCATAGTGCTTGTGTTTATTTATTTGTACGCAGATGAACTCAATAAATATTTTTATTTGACTTAGCTTATCAAAATTCCTGCTATAATCCAAATAAAGACAACTAATTTTTAAAGAATATACAGATTTTTTTGTGTGACTATTAAGCATAGTAACTCACATGGTGACTGATGAGCACTAAAACTACTGATCAAAGTTCCCAGAGAGTCAAATTACACGCTAATGTTTAGATTTTTGTATGAGATGCAAATTATTTCTGTCTGGTGGAAAAGAGAAAGACAAATGTTATCATTTACAATTCTGTAGGATATTAACCAGTTTTGTATTTATCTTTGAATTCTTATTCTAACATTCCTTAATTGCTTATATATACCTTGTTCCTCAAATGCCCTTTAAACCAGTCTGAACATCTCATTAAGTAATGGCCTGAATAAACTCTTTTAAGTGTTCATTTTATATTTGCATATATATGGCTATTTTGCACGAGAATCATAATTTTATCCTTGTGAAAAACATACTTTGATATTAGCCTGTCTTTTCCTGGCCAAACTTAGTTCTTGATAGTTTTTCTCAACTAGTTTTACTAATGGTCTCCAGTTTATATCAGTCCTATCAGTGTTGAAGTTTAAAGTGGGCACAATGTTAGAAAATCTTATGTCCCTGACATACTATTGTGATAAAAGATAAACACTGCATTTCAATTGATTTCTCTCTTCATTCATTCATTCATTCATTTCATTTTCCAACAAACATTTCTGGAATACATGCAGGTCACTGAAGAGGATACGAAGATAAATCAGTCTCACACACTCACACACACACTCTCACACACACACACACACACACTCCCTTTAAGGTTGTTCAGAAGTGAGCGGGAACCAGATCTGGACACTCATAACTAGAACATCAGGGATACAGATGAAGGTAATGGAAACTTACGGAAGGAGTCAGTGATAGATTTGACTGGGGGCATCAGAGAAGGCCTGACAGAAAATGTGACATATTAGCTGAATCTGTAAGGATGAGTTAGGATTTTGAAGGACAGTGAAGAAATGGGAAGTGTATTCCCAACAGAGGGAACAGAAGAGAATTCAAGAAATGCACTTTCTTGACAAGTCCTATGAAAATGGAATATACATGGGCTTTGCAAAAGAAAGTTACCTGAAAAAGGATTTAGGGGTCTACTGTTACATAGCAAACTACCCCAAACTCAGGGGCTAAATACAACTCTTGCTTAATATTCCTCATACATCTGCTGATCTAACCTGGACTCAGAATGTTTCTGCTCCACATCCCTCTCTCGCAGCCCAGGAAACAACAAGTTGCCTGAGGAGTTTCCTTCCCTAGGATGGCAGAGGTGCAAGAGAGCAAGTCACATGGTCAGTCCAAAGCCAAGAAGTGGGGCAATATACTCTGACTCTTTAGTGGAAGGAACTGTAAAGTCATATGGCAAAGAACATAGACACTGAGCTGGGTGCAGAACAGACTCCCTGGGCACAGACGGTAGAAAACCTGAATGCCATGATAAAAATTAAACTTTGCTGCTAAGAGACTAGATCTTAATTGTTCTCACCACAAAGAAGAAACGGTAATTATATAATGTGATAGAGGTGTTAGCTAATGCCCAAGTGGTAATCATATTGCAATATGCAAATATATCAAGTCAACAAGTTGCAAGCAGTAAACTTAATGCTATACATCAACGGTATCTCAACAAAAAAATGAAAGAAGTAAACTTTGTTCTAGGCAAGGGGACTTCATCACTGTTTTTTTAAGCAGCAGGGAAACATTCTCAGATCTACGTTAGAAAGACGATTCTGCCTGCTAGCTAGGTGGAGGATGAGAGTTTACAACCAGCTGAACTAGGGTAGTGGCTGTGGGAAAAGGGACAGAGGGACAAATTAAAAATAGTTCTTCAGTAGTGTAAAGTAGGTCAGCATTTGGAGGAAGAGTAAGAAAATCAAAGACACCACTCAGGTTTCTAAATTGGTGAGGTGAACCTACTGAGAGTGATGATACTACTAGCTATTTTTATTGAGCATTTATTTTTTGCCGGCTACTATTACAAACATTTTATGTGTACCATCCTAGTAACGTGCCCCACCCTACACACACACACACACCAAACATGAAACAGTGGTACAGTTTTCTATTCCTATGAGTGAAAAATGAGAGGCTTAGAACAGATGAGTAATTTACCAGATGGTCTATGTTAATAACTGTGAAAACGGGGGTTTAAACATAAAATTGTTTTGATTCCAGAATCTGAGCTCGACAGCCAATATGGGCTGCCTCAGCAGGACAGGGATAATGAGGGAATCACTTCTGGGGGGAACTAACATTTGATTTGGGGAAGGGACTGGATTAGTGACTTTATTTCCTGACACATTATACTATTTTTAAGCAATAAAATGCCAGTGTATTTACTGGTATAAAACATTAAAACATCACTTTGACATTTTAAAATGCCTAAAATTTGACTCATTTACATTTTGGCTCAAAGGTGCCTTCATTTGAAAAGACTCAGAACCTGTCCCTCCCGTTTCAATCAAACCCTTCCAAAGTATCTTGCTATTCTAATCCCCACTTCCGGAGCTTCTAATGAGGTTTATGTGTATTCATCATCTGTTTCCCACAGATCCTTTGGTCCATCTATACTTCCTGTGGTCCCTAATGGAATTGTTTTAGAATCGGGGTGGGGATAGAGAAGGTGTGGGATTAGGAAAGGAGGAAGGGGCGGTTTGGGAAGTTTCTAGTCCAGCTCCAGTCCCACCCTTCCATTTTTTCCTCATTCTCTCCACTCCTCTCTCCTTTTGTCCTCAGAGACAGATCTACTCTCATTAACTCAACACACCTCTCTCTGGATGATTTATATCAGTCAATATCTTTTCCCCAAATCATCCTTCACAGAGAGACAAGCTCAGGACAGGGAAACCTGGACTCGGGCCCTCTGAGGCGGAAAAGCACGCGAGGACAGTGCAGAAGTAATGAAACCACATCTCACTTTTTATTGCACAAAATAAATACCAAAATATTACTACTGCCATTGCTTTCACCAGCTTGGGAAATGTAGATTCTGCCAGTTTTATACCTATACACATGATTTAAAATAAAAGGATGGCAATGAGATGAGTTTATCTCCCTTTCTATTTGCATATATATTTTAATTGCCATTCAGCCTTTTACTTTAAATCTCATTTATTTCACTAATTATTATTTTAAAACGTCAACTATTTTATTTTTATTGGGTTTCTCAACTCTATTATGAGTTGAATTATTTGAATCCCTTTTATTCATTTATTTTCCCTTATTTTTTAAGGTTTTTCTACTCATTACAATTAAACTTACTCTTTATTTAAAACAAAATATAAATATATACACATATGTGAAATATATAAATATATATCAAATGTGTAAAGATTTGTAAATATATGTAATTCTCCCTTCTTTTGGGTCATTCATTCACTCATTTGTTCTTTCCTTCCTTCATTCATTCTTTAACACCGGAAAAGAAGGACCACTGCAGGGGTAGCCCACAAAGCGAAGGGTATTGTGATGGTTAAGTTTTTGTGCCCACTTGGCTGGACTACCGTGGCCAGATTATTTGGTCAAACATTATTGTGGATGTTTCTATGAGGGTGTTTTGGGGATGAGATTAACATTTAGATCAGTGGATTTGCAGTAAAGCAGATTGTCCCCCAGAATGTGAGTGGGCCTCATCCGATCAGTTAAAGGCCTGAATATAGAACAAAGACTGATCTTCCCTGAGCCAGAAGGAATTCTGCCAGAGGCCATCGCCTCTGCACTCAGACTACAAGTCTTTCCTGGTGGTCTGCCAACCCAGCCTGCAGATTTGGGATTTACCAAGCCTCCACAATGGTGTGGGCCAGTTCCTTAAAATAAACCTCTACATACACACATCCTGCTGTTTCTGTTTCTCTGGAGAACCCTGACTAACAGGTATGTGGGCTTTCCCCCTCCCTCTCCCTAGGTTCCTCCCTGGTTCTTCCCATGTCTCTCCTAGTCCCCTCTAAGGCACTAGGCAGAAACAATCCCTCACCTCGGAGGACTCAGCAGAGTCACAGCCCAGTCACCATCAAGATACACGCTGCCAGGGCTCTTCCACCCTCAGGCCTTGCTCCAGCCTGTCAACTGCCAGTCTCTGCATTTCTTTGCCTAAGGGAGGGGGGTGAGGACACCCTCTCCCCCACCAACACATGCACACTTGCACTGAGCAGCCCTCAGTTCAAGTCCAAAGCCAGTTGATGAACAAACAGCCCAGCTCCCCCGCCGCCTGGGTGAAAAGACTCTTGAGACATGTGCTTCATGTCATTCAATGGTAGTTCCTTAGGGGGATTAAGTTCTGGCCACCCATTGCGAAGCTTGCTTTTATTTCCCAAACGACTTACACCCAGAACCCGGTCGTGGGGTCTGCTACCCAAATTAAGATCTCCCTGCCCCACTCCCCACCCCTGCTGGTTCATCCACCAAACAAAATCATGGTGGACAGAAACAGTCAAGTCAGGGATGGGAGGAAGGTTATACTGCAATTCTCTAACCAGGAGAGACCGAGCATGCTGCACATGAAGCAGGACTACCAAGCAGACTCGGGAAGTCTCAGGGTGGGGGCGGAGGGTGCCCTGAAGAGACCCGCTGAGAGTGCAAAACCTCAAATAAGTCCCACATCTTATCCTACAAATCTGTGAGGTTTGCCCTCTGCCACAAGATCTACCCTGCATTTCAACGCCCTCCCCTCACCTCCGAGTAAAATGGATTTTGCAGAAAGACGGATAACATGTTTACCTTGGAGCTTCATGCACGTCATGTTGGTATTTGAGGGCAATGGCCCCCAGTGCTCTAGGATTGATCGTTGGATTAGATCAAAAGGCAGAGAGGTGTTTCCACAATGCAGTTTCAGGTGCTTTTTTCAGAAACTTCTACTGAATGGCCCTCGGAATTATGCTATTGCCCTACATGAGAGAACACAGTAAGAAAGAGATCACCAAAATCCTCCTTGCAACTAAGTGGTCATGATTACATGATGCAAAACGAGACCCCACAGAATAAAAAGGGGGAGGGGAGAGAATTCTGGAACAACTCCCTCGCCCCTCGCCATGGAGCTTCTGAATCAAAATACATACCTTTCACGTCCCATGCCCCACACTGGCCTCCTGGAAGCAGAGGAGCCCTGATAACGTGTAGAGTGAATGCCACACTCACTCATGGTTGCCTCTCCTATTCTGGTATTTTTCCTTCTTTCCTCATTTGCCTAGCACCCATTTTTTCTTACTTGTATTCCACATACATTGTAGGCAGCCTTAAATCCTTCCCAGGACAAAGGAGAAGAACTATAAAAGAGTGGGGCAGGCACTGGTGGTCCGCTGGGCACCTTTGGGACATTCTGGGCAACAGAGGTCCCATGTTCCTGTCTGCACCGCCTAATGCATCACAAGAAGTGCTGAAGCCAGAGTCCTGCTGAAAAGCCTCCTTTCCTCCCTGAGTTCACAAAAGGGCTTATTCCTGTATTTAAAAAACAGACACTAAAATCATACATTTTACCAATGTTTTTTCTATCCACAAGCGATAGCTTTTATTTATGAAATACACAGATTTGAAGCCTGCTCAGAAATTCCAGGGACTGCACTGAATGGTTTATAACTTAGAGCACCCAAATTGACAGAGACAACCAAGGATACTTTTACAATGTAACTCAAGTTACGAGTAAGCTGAATTTCCAACTTAAACTAAAGCACAAACTTACCACCTTTGTGTCAGCTCATATTATAAAAAGCCCTTAACTGAACCAAGACTCTTTACCTTTCCAAAATTCAGGGTATTTTTGATTCATACAAGCCTAAATTCCTAGGCTATCTTTAAATTCTAAACATATTTAGCCTTTAAAGAGTGAATGCAGGAGTATAAATTGATACAACTTTTCTAGGAAGCACTTTGGCAGTAAACATCAAGAGCCGTAAAAATGGTCCTCTGTTTTTACTCAGTCATTCCATTTCTGAGAACCTACCTGCGCAAGAGGACTAAAAAGCTGATCACTGATATACAAAAATAGATTATATGCAAAGAAGTACACTTTATGTAAAAGGAAGTAAAAAAACTGGAAACAATCCAAACAGCCAACAAGAGCAGAACTATCTACTTATGCAGCAGCAGTCACGGGATCTAGGATTCTGTCCTATTAGCGATGAGAGTGCATGAGTTTTAACTACCTGAGCGCAACGCTCAAATAGAAAAAGTAGGAAACAGAACTGCACAGCATACTCTCAGCTACAACATGCCCAGATATCCACCAATACATAACTGGAGGAAATGCACCAAAATTATCTGAGGGATGGGACTGTGGGTAATTTTTAATTTTCTTTTTCACGTGTCTCCATTTTCCAACGTTCAGCAATGAGCATGTCCTCACTTTTATGATCAACAATTGAAATAAAAACCTGCACTAAAAGTAACAAGTAGTGTAGAAATCCACCACAAAGCATCTTACTGATTGCCATGTCCTCCTTTTTATTAAGTTATAAAACTGTTGTCAATACACACACTTTTGGAAATGTCTTTTTCTCGAGTATCTGCTTTTGTGGAACACGTGGTTTTAAACAAACAAAATAATCCTATACCAACTTCTTGGTCTTCAAGCCATTTAGCACTGATAGCTAAACTACCAAGTATAGCTATTATATACATAGTCAGAATTTATGCAAAATATTGTAAAGACAAATGCCTTGAAAAGATGACATGGTGCAGAGAAAATCATAGCTATTAAACTGGTATAAAAATTTAGTCAAAATGTTTTAGTCCATTATGGCTTCGCATAAAGCTCCAAAGGAAGAAAATTTAAGACACTTCTCATCAAAGGCACTTATAGAGTTGTACTAAAATACTTCTTTGAATTTCGTTTGAGTCTGACAGTGTTTTTATTTGTTTTTTCACGTTCTGTCTCTCATTGAAACTGTCCTTGAAGGCAGCTATTAATGAAGAAAAATAGTTATCATTTCTTAATATACATGTTAAAAATATGCAAACAGAATTAATAGATTTTGGTCCACTGAAGCAGGTAACAGTATCAGACTGTAGTGTTTCTCTTAATTCTGAACAAAAAGCCATTAATTCCCCAGACCCAGTCCCACAAGTTCTGAGTTTGCCCTGGCTGTCCCCTGGGCTCCCTCGAAGGTGCCACTACATCTCCATGGTGTGTGGTAACTGGACAGAACCCTCCATCCTCCCACAGTTGGTGGGAGCGCTGCTCTGAGGTGGCGGCAGCAGTGGGGTGCAGACGAGTCAGTCCTTGGGCATCTATAATTCCGTGTCCCGGTATCGGGAAGGCTGGCCATAGTAACCGCGCCTTGCGTGTTCTGACAGCTGCTGGCGGTATTCTTCCTCCTCGGCGTCACTGCCGTAACTGCCTCTGGGATCCTGATAAAGTCTGGCAGGACCTTTCTGAGGCTCGGGAGGCCTGGAACTAACAAAGTAAGAGGGTTACATGCAGCCCAAAGCTTGTCTGGGCTCTGACTGCCGGTGCAGGTGCGGCGATGCTCCAGGTTCACAGAGCAGTGGGAGTGAGAATGGGAGGGACAGGTCAAGGCCAGTGCCCACCTGGGCAGCAAGAGGGGCGGCCCGCCAGGTGCTCTCTGACCTAAGAACTCTCCAGCTGGATGGGGTGACTTCCCACCCCTGAGCTCAATGGCTACAAGCTCACCCGGAAGGGCGAATTCTCTGCCAGTTTCAGCCACATATACCACATCCTTTTTGTTGTCAGGGGCCACCTGGGCCGCTGTGCCACCGTTCAATTGGTAAAGAAGAAATTTGCCTCTAGCTCTCTATTGCTGTAAAACTAGACTCCAGTTTCTAGTCAGAATAGCTGCAAGAAAATCTGATTTTTTTTTTCTTTTCTCAGAAGCAGGAAATAATCCAGTGTAAAACCTCCACAGAAGACACTGTGATAATTACCAGTGCTTATGAAGCACTTTAAATAGAGAGCATCTTACCAACACTGGTCAACTGATTGTCACCTTCCCCTCAGACCACAGCTCAGCACAAGTAGCCTGACTTTGTTAGGTGACGCAAAGGAATGAAGGAGCCCAGCTAAGAGTCAGAAAATATTAGCGTCTAAGTGCCAGGAATTTTGCCCATGTGCCGTCCTAACACAATTTAACACGCCTCTGCTCCAACGGGTCTAAGGGGACTGACCCTAAAGGGTCTAAGGGGAAATGTCTATGACTACACTGTGTCGGTTTTAGCGCACAATCAACACCACCATGAAATTTTGACTCTATGATCTTTATAATTAAATTTGATTGAATTAGTAAACAGTTGGCCAGGAAACACACACACAAAACCCTTATTACATTGAAATGTAAGTGAATAAAAATTTTTGTAGGCATCCAAATCCTAGACAAGCTCCCTTTTTTTAGACGGATACCCTCCATGCAGCCCTTACCTTGTGTACTGGGGCAGACCGGGGTCCGGCTTGTGTGTTTTAATTGGGACTGCATAGATATCAGGATGCTTCTGAGCAATTTCAATCTGTGGTGATTAAGGAAAAAAAAAAAAAAAAAAGAAAGAAAGGAACAAGAGGGAAGGGATGAATGACTAGACCGTCAGCTTGCTCATATCCTGCTGGTCCCATTTTCTAAACCCATTTCAAAGAGAAGAGGGAAAACAGAAGCAACTCTCTAGTTTCCAGGGTTGTGTGTGACGCCTAGTGGTCCATGTCAAATAAGAAAAATGTTTAAAAGTAATGAAATTCTGTCACATGCTACAACATGGGTGAACTTTGAGGACACTATGCTAAGTGAAATAAGCCAGTCATAAAAGGACAAATATTGCATGACTGCACTTACATGAGGCTGTCAAATTCATGAGACAGAGAGCAGAACAGTGGTTAAGGGGCTGGGGGAGGGGGTACTAGGGAGTAACTTTAATGGAGTTTCAGTTGGGGAAAGTGACAAAGTTTGGGAGACGGATGGTGGAGATGGTTACACAACAATATGAAAGCACTTAATGCCACTGGACACTTAAAGATTGTTAAAATGGTAAATTTTAAGTTATGCATTTTTAGTGCCAAAAAAAAAAAAAAGGAAAGAAAGAAAAAGGCTCAGAAGCACTGCAATTGTTGTGACAGACTTAAATGAAGAAAATTCCCACATCCACTGGGAAGAACAGGCTCCACAGACCTTTACTTAAATTCTTCTTTGACTTCTAAAAGGTTTTATGTGCACACAGCACAAAAATTCAAACAACACCCAAAAGAACAATCTATGGGCCTTTCAATTTTAGCACCAAGGTTTGCTTGATTTCTAAGGCAAACCTGGGAGCAAATTAAATCTCACTCAGCAAACAAACACAACAGGTGTGTTCATGAAAAATAACTTCAAAGAGGCACCGATTCTCTCGTCTCTCTTCCCTGTGCCAGAACCCGATATAAAGTTCCAAAGTACGAAGAGCAGAATCTTATTCACCTACAATGGTAGGTTTTCTCGATTGGAAGAAAAATGGACGCCCTGACAGGTGGCAATCTGGAACTGACAAACACTGAGTGTGCCTTTGGTATCATGCACATGAACATCCTTTTCACGTCTGTGGCAGTGGCAAAAGGACTTTGAATCATTACACTGCAATAACACTGCTTTAAAATTCTTACTGTTGGCACGCTAAGGTGACCAAGTGGTCAAAAAGCAATTACCCTTGCATTCTGTGCTTCTTGGAGCTCTTGCATTCTCTGCAACCTGGCCTTGTGATCCATCTTCTCAAATATTTTTACTTTGCCCAGGACAGACTTGGGAGCGTTGTCTTGCTCCTCACCGCCCTCTCCCGCCTCCTCACTCTCTGGGGGAGGGATGGGAGTGGAGGGCTTCAGTATGGGCCGTCCAAAGGCAGGTTTGGCTGCAATAGGAGGGGGACAACCTTTGGTAGATGCCCCGGCAATTTCATTACCGGCAACCGCTGAGGGATTTGACTTGTATTCGTAGGATCTGGAGAAGTCAAAGGAGTCTTCTCTGTTTGGGGTTTTGGCCTGCAGAGAGCAACGCATAGTTTTACCTTGAGCTTCTGATTTATTTTCAGACATCTATTAGTGATTTAATACACTCCATTTCCTGATCAGTTTCCAAAGGTGGTCAACAAATTCCACTCCAACAAGGAATCAAATAGAGCAGGGCACGCGGCCACTGGTCTGGCATCCGGAGCCCTACCTCACTTCCTACAGAAGAGAATTAAGAGTTTGAGGAAACCAGGAGGGTGCTGGGGACGTGCTGGGAGGCCCACGTGTGCCTGAGGTGGAGCAGACCTCATTTTGTACCAGAAGAGATGAGAATTTTGGAGAAGACCTCCGAAAAAGTCTGGCTTCGGGATGGAAGAGTGGCTCCTGAGCCCACCCAGCCTGAGGGCGCGTGCGCTGGCCCGGAGGGTAGGCCCAGGTCCAGCCAGAGGTGCCTGAGCCTGGGGCGGGGAGCGGGGAGGGCAGCAGATCACGCTAACAGCCACTTTTTCTTCATAGTTTCATCCCAGGCCTGCTTGTAAATTTTCACGGATCTATTTTACGAGGTCACTAATTACTTCTCAGAGCTCACACAATTATTATTTTCTTCTTAGCCGAAGTATTGAGTTACAGAGAGAAATTTTATTGGCTTATAAGGAAAAGCCTATAGCTATAGCTTTGATTCTGAGATGGGTAAAAAAAAAATCACATGACATATGCCCATGGGTCCCTACATTGATTTCTGGATAATATTAAAAAAAATCAATTAGATGGTCCTCATAATGAGAGGCATCATAAACAATGGTGGTGATTGTTTTTCTTAGCAAGTCACCAGGAAGGATTTTAGGGGGCATCTAAATCAGGTTGTGGGAGGAAAAATTTAACTGGACAGAAAAAGAAAAACAGATTCTGAGATAAGTGATTCTGGGCATGCAGTCTTCATTTAACTTTTATTCTTTCTACATACATAAACAACAAAACAAAATGAAATAAACACTAGTAGTCTTAAAATTGTACCCTCTTCTAAAACTGCCTTTCCTGTTTTTTTTTTTTTTTTTTTTTGCTTTTTCCTAATTTTTGGCTTCACCCCAACCCGGTGAGTCAAAAACACAATCCAACGCCATCTTATTGTGCATGCTCCTCCCTGGCTACGCGGGGAGCTCCGGGGGCGGTGGCTTCCTCCTTCCCAGCCTGGGCTTCCCAGCCACGTACCTTGGGCGGCTCTGGCTTGAATGCCGGGGGCGGGCTATTGTCCCTAAGTTGATCTCTGCTAGCAGCCCTCCTCATCTGAGCTCGTGGCTCTGGGCTGGATTTCCTTATGCTCTACAAGACACAAAGGTTCATTCACAACCAGAACATCCCAGCAGAAAGAAGAGAGTGCTCAACTGCTTTGCTGGAGTTCTGCAAACTTGTGTGAATTCAGAAGTAGAAGTTCGTAACTTAGGTAAGATGAGATAGTGAGTGACCCAGTGCTTCTTTACTGAAAAGGCAGATACCAGGCATATTCTCTTACTGATAAGTGCTTGAGATATGTTTTTCCAAAACTAGACGCATGTCTCTCCTCTAAAGTACAAAAACAAAAGGTCTTTCTAAAGTCTAAAATCTCTTGTCACTGACAGCTGTTAACACTCTACAGCATTAGCTGAGCTGTATCTGCAGACATTCAAGAGTTAACTTATTGTTTACAACCTGTCTGGCAACATTTACTAATTTTCTTGTCATGGTGAGCTGTTCCTCTTTTCAACTTATATTTTTGGTACTTCTATTTCATAAAGAATAAAATCACTCACCAAAATAAGGTAAAATGCTACAGAGAAGTCCTCAGCAATAATTATCCAAATATAGATGGAGAATCTCATCTACAAAGATTATTATCCCAGTGTTCTGTGAGGTGCAACTAACAATGCTGGTCCTAACTCAGTGCCTGTCGATGTGATTTCTAGGGTCACAGAAGCTGTTTATTCACTGGCCCTCGGATGCACAGCACACAAGATCAGACATACAATCGATCAGGAACTCAATTGAAAAATGGAAACACAAGAGAGAAGGAAACTGATGGGGAAACACTCAGGAGTTTTAGCAAGATTAGAAAAGTTAAAGGTAGGGTGGAGAAGACAAAGCCAGGATACCTAAGAGTACAGAGAGGACCTAATCAAAGGTTACAAGTAAATACAACAATATTGTATTTAAAAAATAACATCCTGCTTGTAATTTGGACAGCTGGGCCCGACATCATGACATCATGCCCGAGGGCATCGGTGTGATGAGTGCTGATCGCTCAACCTCTCCCAGTGCTCAGTTCCTGCCCCTCCTCTTCCCCACGGACCACAACCGCAACCACACAGGCTTTGACCTGGAATGAGAGGCTCCCGAGATGTACCTGCTCCAGCCCTTAGGAATACCTTCCACAGCACCCTGAATAAGCAGCTGGCCAGAGGATTTCAAGGGCAACGCCAGAACCTGCTCCTCCTGCCTCGCCTCACCTCCTCATGCGGCACCGGCTCTGAGGAGCGGGTGACGGAAGACACCAGCGGCTCCTCGGCTGGCTCGTCCAGCTCATTGTCAGTGTAGGCGCCTCCTTCGCCGTCGGTGTCTTCAAAGTCACTGACGAGGCGGCTGTCGCAGCTCAGATAGTCCGCGCCCATGGCGGTTAAGTAGGACATGCGGTCTTCGGGGTCGTCATCCATCCCTTCCATCTAGAGGAATTTGTTTCGGAGGGTCAGTGGGATCTGATATGGCCCCTGGGAGTGAGGACTCAAGAGAATTCCCAAGGGCACAGCCAAGTGACAGAAACCTTGACTTGTTCTAGAAAGCAAAGTCACCTTTATTCTCCTGAAATCAACTTGGCTTTAAATTCCTATGTTAATTTTTGTGCAGGGACCCAAATTTGAAACCTCTTCTTGCTACCAACCGTCCTTTACACTGCTACCGACCCAGGCTTCCTCAGACCGTTGCACTTTTCTTCCAGAATCTGGCTGCCCTCCAGCTTTTTTCTGTTGTTCTCCTAGTAATATGTGCACACTGCCCCGAGCTGCACGCCTCTCTCCTCACCCACTAGATTCTCAAATCCTTGAGGGCAGAAGCTCTGTCCTGCTCAACCTGTTCTCAGCGTGGAGGCTAGCGCACAGCCTCAGCGGGTATACGCAAACACTCAGTGGATACTAGATACTCTTACTAAACACGCAGTTTCTAAAGAGCAAGACTAGGACTAAACCATCTAGTTGGTAACTGAGGCACTTCTGCAACAAAATCGTACCTCTACCAGCTCACAAACTACCCCAATTCAGCTGGACTATGGCATACCAGCACCAACAGCTCCTAGAACCACGGAGAACTACATGCTTTCTCTCCACTTCCTCCCTGCAGTGGGGCTGTGTGTAGACTCCCTCCACAGCTGAGACGCCAGCCGATGGTAGAAGCCTATACAAGGGTCCCAGCGCCCTCTCATCACCCACGCACACTCCTAGAACACATTCTCTGCCAACCTTCTGTCTAAGCCAATGATTCCAACTCCATTAGTTTTTCTTCTATTGATTTTTAACCATTTTCTCCACACCCCTCAGCCTCGCCTCTCACCCCGACTGAGTTTCCCGGGTCCTTAGTAAGCTGTGGAGTTCAGCACAAGACCTTGTAAGCTCTGATTAGTGTGCTTGGGACACGACACTAGTTACTACATTAAAAGCAAAGGGAAGTGAATGTAGGGCTGCACAGATCACATTCTGCTTTTCTTGTAAAAGTCCCTTCAATTTATTACTTTTTCAGAGAATTTATAAATGTTCAAACAATTAACACATATGTTGGGATCACTTGAAATGGGCCCGGTTTTACTACATTCACTACCCTCTTTAAAGAAAACTCAGAACACAAACTCTCACATCGTAGCAGAGGATCTGTGCCACATACCTTTCCTTCGGAGACCCAGACTGCTTCTCCTTGCTGCTGCTGAATCGTGTCCTTCAAGCTGCCAAACCAGCTATCATTGGCTGAATTTAGGTTGATTGTAGCTATAGAAATGTAAACCAAAAGGTGCGCATCAATTTCCAGAGAAATGTTTATTAGAAATCCTATTTGACATAACTTATCCTAACTTGTTATATAAATTAAACTTTGGCAAATGGAAGAGAAAGTTGGCACATATTTGAACACTAAATCCTTTCGGTTGAATGTAATTCAACTATTACCATCTAGTTGTTGGAGTTTTCATTACAGGTGGATGCTATAAAGCTAAAAATGGATTAATTTCTTTCCAGAATGCCTGTTTTTCAAAAAAGCCACCTTTTAAAAAATACGTTTTTAAGAGTGTTTTCAGGAGCAAAGATTACAACATCTAAACCAAATATAAAACTACCGTATTTTAAAGATCAATATGCAGACATGCATATTATAAATAAGAAAAATATATACCATTGTACTATTGTTTATCTCCAATAAAAAAACTAAAGATAATTTTTAAATGTATATCATTTTAATAGGCTTAAACATTTTAGAGTACAAATACAGATTAACCAAACTCCACAGGTGTGTATTCATGGGCTATACATTTTCTATTCAGAACAAAATATCTCTCACATAACAGCACTTACTATAATTGACCAAACACTTTTCCAAACATCTTACATGGATTAGTTCATTTCATGCTTGAACAAACCTTGCCATGTAGGTAATGCTATCTATCACCCCCATTTTACAGATGAGAAACTGAGGCACAGGGGTGAAAGTAACTAGCCCAAGGCCTCGCACCAAGCAAGTGGAGAAGCCTAGATACAAACTCAGAAGTTTGCTTTTAGGGTCTATGGTCTCAGTTACTACATGACACTGTCCATCTGAAAACATGAATTTAGCTGGGGCGTGCGGTGGGTGGGTAATAGCTCAGTGGTAGAATGCCTGCTTGGCATGCACAAGGTCCTGGGTTCAAACCCCAGTGCCTCTCTTAAAGGAAAAAGAAGAAAAAAAAATTAAAACCATGAATCTAGAGCACCAATATAAAATATCAATCAAGTAAAAGACATGTGATTGTTCTTAAGCAATGTGTATTTATGAACCTACTGGAGATAAATCAGACAAGCAAAATTGGGCCTAAAATGATCAAACTGCAGGTAAATTAGGATTTTTAAAAACTACATCATCATGTCCTTTTATTAAGGGGTATTGCACTATGTGTCACCCAAAAGAAAATCAGAGCCTGTTGGTAAAAGTTGCTCCATCTATCCTGAAATCTACATAATTCTCTATAAACAGCCAAAAAGAACTAGTAAGCAAATTTTGTAAGCAATTATGCTTCAGGTTTTCTTCCTAGTAACATACAGCATTGTTTCACTTAAAACGTTCTAACAATGACCTTGGAAAATCCTGAACGAGCTTACAATTTCCTTGGTTATTAATTATTTACAGCATTAGAATAAACTGATACCTTGGACAACTCAAGGAAAATTAACCTTGATTCCTTGGACTTTTGTAAAGTTTATTCTGTTCCTGGTAACAGAAGTGAGATTGTGCATCCCAGAGACAAAATGAGTGATTTGCACTAAATGTACATAGAATATTCTGCTGCCTTTTTAAGTTTTACGTTGGAGTTATCTGAGATGAGTAGTCTGTTTTTATCATAAGGATAACCTCAAGTTAAAAGGGCTACTTGTGAAATGCAGAAAATATTTTTATGCCCCCAATAAGAAAGTCAGAAAACCTCTTACTGAATTCACATTGAGTCAAGTATATGAAAAAAAAAGCAAAAAAAGCTTTACAGTGGCTGATTTCCTAAGCCCTATTAAAAAGAATTTCCAACTAAGTTGTTAGCATCCAACTCAAGCACTTGACCTCTCTTTTAACAAGCGAGTGCACAGCTATGATGCTGCCTCCCCTTCACTTGGGATCAAGTTCCTTTGGTTTACTGTTGGCTTTTGCTTATTACACTTTTCAGATTCTTTGATTTCAAGCAATACTAGTTAATTACTGTTGTTCCCAACCTCTGGGCTAGACCTGTGTCCCCTTGGATAGGCTAAATATATCTCTCAAACTCCAGAAAGTGAAATACTGAAAGATCTTCACTCAGTCTCCGTCTCAGCCAGGATCCTGGGATTCTACGGGCGTCCATTCCCAGCCCTGGCACAGGTGTACTCAGAGCTCCTTCTCCTTCCCCAGCCGGGGAGG
The DNA here is from genome assembly GCF_048773025.1 of Camelus bactrianus. Taxonomy (NCBI): domain Eukaryota; kingdom Metazoa; phylum Chordata; class Mammalia; order Artiodactyla; family Camelidae; genus Camelus; species Camelus bactrianus. The sequence continues at coordinate 34,902,562 of NC_133542.1, read as the reverse complement.
TTGAGAAGCACCAAGAGCAACAGTAGAAGGTGATGTGTAAGGCTGTAGGGGTAGGGGGAAATCAGGAGTGACTGCTAAGGGCCATGAGGTTTCTCTTCAGGGTGATGGGAAAGTTCTAAAATTGATGGTGAGGATGGCTGTACATTTTTTAATATACTAAAAAACTACTGAATTGTACACTTTAAGTGGGTGAATTATAGGGCATATACATTAAATTTTAATAAAGCTGTTCACATTCAGGGACTCTCTCTAAATGGGTAAGCATCAGCCAAGGTGCCCAGCCAGGGAGCATGGCAACTTCCGTCTGCTTCCCGTGGTCATCAGCCTCTACGCGTCCTTGGGAAATCAAGCACTGCCTACTGCAGTTTGGGTTCTTTTTGGCTGATACAGGATTCATCACTCCACCCCAAGCCTTTTCAAAGACTGTACTATGACATAGAAAATTTCTTTCACAGTATGTTAAGACTGAAAGATAAAAAAAAAAAGTATAAAATAGTATCACTAATGAATAGCATTTGTTCAGCATTTCCAAAGTCTCAGAACCAAACTGTACAAACTTCACATTAGTGAAACCTAGGAGAAGTGCTAGTATATTCTGTGGTACTTGAAAAAATCCCACAAATTCACAAAAAGGGTGGCCCTGCTTGGGTCGCTAAGTCCCCATTACCATTTCCGTGGTCTTTAAACCACGAACTGAGTGCTTCAGGAATTCCAAGAAAACACGTAATTTAAACTTCATGTTCTCAAAAATAACTTTTGCAACATGTACATGCAAATGTGTTCTACAATAAATTATTTTTAAACGACGGGGGAGGCTTGGGCAGCCTAACATTTTACATTTATGTTGACAGGTTAACTTGCTTTGGGCCAAAATCTCAGAATAAAGCTTCCCTTGTCACTGCCACTTAATTGAGAAGCACCTTGAGTTTGCAAGGAGAGCCATTTACTTTAATTTCTTTTTTAGTTTAGTTTAAGTTTTATATTAGCTTTAGTTTAGTTTATTAGTTTATTTTTTAGATAAAAGGCATTTTATTACGTTGTAAAAATAGTAACGGATATACGTAAAAAACAAAAGGAAAAATAATTTATACTTTTCAAAAACAACCAAGACACAATTTTTTTTAACTGAAGTATAGTTGATGTACAGTATTATATAAATTACAGGAGTACAATAGAGTGATTCACAGTTCTGGAGGAATTATACTCTATTTATAGTTGTTATAAAGTGTTTGCTATGTTCCCCGTGTTGTGCAATATATCCCTGTAGCTTACTTCATATCTAATAGTCTGTAAAAAGGAAAAAAAATGACTAAGACATGACAATAAGCATAACAGTACAAAAAGTAAATCAACAAGCACTAGTAATGCTAGTTTTCTTTTAATTTTCTACGATTAATGTCATACTAAGCCCTAATTTGTCCTATATCTGAAATACTAACAACACACTAACAGTTTCTATAAACCTTCAGTTCTTCTACTTGATGATTTTTATTGCAACCCTAAAGTAACCTTTAAAGTAACTTCAGGGAGAGCCATTTTAATACGGTCATAATTAAATACTCATCTTTGGGAAATGGGATTTTCCTGCTACTGTGCAAACAAAGAAAAAGAAGGATATTTAGCCTGGTGACATCATTGGAACACAATCCTTGATTTTGAATTACTGCGATCATCAAAGTAGCTCTGCTATTCCTACTTATTAATTCTTTAAAATTCCATAAAGTTAAAGCCATTAAAAAAAAGCTTTGATTCTGGCCATGGTGCACACAATCAAGTCAAAACCTGGTCAGGCTGAGTGAGACACGGGGCAAAGAAAGTGCTCAGTGGGGACATCCACGCAGTTTCCCAGAGCTAAACCGAGAAGTCTAGAAGGTTACTGTGAAAGGCCAGCTAGTAGACAATTGGGGACTGTTGGTAAATTACTCGGCACCCTGCCCCATTCATCCTGAAGACCAATTAATTCCATACTAAAGGCTGGCAACCTATGACGAGAGTGGGTCACTTAAAGTTCTAGACGAAACTGGACACTCACAGCGTCTATGTTTCCATGCCAGCCCCCGACTTGAGTTATGCTGAAACCTCTATCTTTTTGATTAGCTTACGCAAGAAACGGATTAAGTGGGCCAGAGACAGTTCTAATTAAGTTACAAACATGTATACCTCGCTTGATGCTGGCCTCCGGCACACACAGCTGGGTAATGGTCAGTCCCTGCCTTCAAGGATCCCTTAATCTCTTAGTGGAGCTGAAAAGGAGTTGTTAAACCCTTGTACACACATGGGCTCCTTCTGATCCTCGATCAGATGCAGCCAGCCCTTGTGGCCTGTGCTCCAAAAAGCCAACGATCAAACTCAAAGGTAGAAGAAGGGAGGGTCCCAGCATCACCGGCTGCCTCCTTCTCCTCTGCTCTCCCCTTCGCAGAGCTAGTCATTTTCATAGGTAGTGCAAATGGATTCAGTTACTCAAACAGGTCGCATTCTTACATCGCTTTACTTTCATAATAATCGTAGCAGTAGGTCTTCATTTCAGGAACTTTAAAAAATATTCTATTATGGAAAACTATAGACATATGCAAAAGCAGAGAGAACAGTTTAATGAACTCCTATGAACACATCAGTGCAACAATTATCAACTCTTGGCTGGTCTTGTCCATAGCCCCACCTACTCTCCCCACCGAAGATTATTTAAGCAAATCTCAGACATCATATAAGGTCACCTGTAAATATTTTATTTAGCGTACATTCCTAAAAAATAAGGATTCTTTAAAAAAAAAGTCACAATATCATTACCCTAAAAACAGGAGTACTAAATCCTTCATATCATCCAACATCCAGAGTGTTCAAGTTTCTATTTCAGGGACATTTGTAAATAATGAAACCAAGTTCCTATCACTTTGCAAGTTAGTGCACACATGGATGGTAAGCAGAGAACAATGACACAGTCCATGACCAACGAGGGTACTCGGTGATACAGGCCAGTGTGATCACTAGCCTTGCAGTCTCACACAAAAATCTCATCAAAATGACCAATTATTGTGTATTATGGATCTTTACGATCATTTTCAGTCAGGATTATAAAGTTATATAAACAAACACCATGAGTCCAGTATACTTATTCTACAGGATTAGCTACTTTCCAAGGAGTCATGAATAGGATTTCAGATTACTATTCCCCACTCTGATGATTTTCCTATCCCTTCCATTCCACAATTCTCTATTTCTCACTATACACTTACATGTATACATTACAGTACACATTCTCACTTACCTGTAAAAAGATGTGCACAAGTTTTTTTAAGCTTGTTGGCTTGATCGAATAACTTTCGAGAACTTTTGTTGGATGATGGATTCAACCTCTGTCTCATGGTTTTGACACCCTGTCTAGAGTCTGGGTTGAAAAAAACCACAATCGGGAACCACTGAGTATAATTCAGCAGGTCCACGGCTTTAGGAGTCACATCCAAGAGCGCATGCTTATCCTGTTAGAAATGGGGAAAAGTTTCGTAAATGGGTATGTAAAGTCACAAAGACTTTCTTTGTGACAACAGTCTGTAATAAGGCTGCAGCAGATAAAACGCGCCAATTTAAATCAAAAAGCAGGAAACATTTCCCTCCACATTACATCCATTTCATATTGCCAGTCTATTAGAACTTTTGAGAAAATGAATCAACAGATTATTTGGTATAATGCTCAGAACTCAGAACCAACACCTCAGCGCCACAGAGCACCACCTGGTTTCCACACAATGAAACAGCTCATATTTATATTCAGCTTTTATCATTAATATTTAATAACTATTAAAATATAGACTCTATTCTTAAAAAGACTACAGCAAACCATGACCCAATTCTTTCTGACGACATGGCCTTCAGGTGAACTTTCTTACCTGTTCAATAATTTGCCTCACAGTATTTAACCGCACCACCCCACTGGATTTCTCAGATCCTGCGTCTCTTGGTTCAGTTTCTGAAAAACCAAAAAAAACAAGTGGGAACTGAATAGTATTTTAGAAATCAGTGATAACCAAGTCCTCCAACCTAGCATGAGCAATTCAGCAATGACAGGACACCTGACACTCAGTGTCTCCTAATGAGAGGCAGTGGGAAGGACCCACCCTGTCTGCTTAATCAGAATCTAACCAGGGGAAACAGCCAGGCCTACAGCGAACATCCTATGAGACAAGGGGCGTGTACCCTTCAAAACAATTTAGGAAAAGGAAGAGACTAGAAAGACAAAAAAATCAAATGTACTGCATATTCCTTGGTTGCATTCTGAATTAAAAAAAAATAACAAGCTATAAAAGACATCATTGGGACAACTGAGGAAATTTGAAAAATGGACTATATACTAACTAACATTGTGTTAGTGTTAAATTTCTTGGCTGTGATAATGGTATTGTGGCTGCGTAGGAGGAGAATTAGGAGATTCACAGAGGTAGACAGTGCTACAATGCCTGAAACTTAAACTTCCAAATAGCTCAGCAGAAAATGTAGGACGTGCGTGTGTGTGCGTGCGTGCGTGCGTGCGTGTGTCTACTTGGGGGAGGAGTGTAGACGGTAAAATATTTACAACTGGTGACAGTGACTTCAGGTAGAGGGGATGTGGGTGTTCACTATTTTTTCATTTTTTCTGTATGTTAGATATTTTTCAAAATGAAAATTGAGGGAGAAAAACATATCACTGACAGACTTACTAGCAGTTTGGAACAGGTCAGGCAGCTCATTTGCCAACTTCTCCAGTGCTATATCTGCTATGGGGCCAAATAAGACCACAGGTCTCTTGAAACCAGCTGAAATGAGATAAGAAGAGCCATGAAAACACCTACATGTCTTCAGCTGCTGAGATAAGAAGCAGAAGTATTTCACAGGCTACTGATAACACAACTAAATCAAAGAAACTGAGTGTTCTCCTACCTCTAATTCAGACCAACTCTTTTCTGCAGACTAGACCGTCACTCCCCTCACTATTACAGAAGATAAACTTTTACACAGAATATATAAACACTTTCTGAACGGTGGTATTAAAAAAAATGACTGAGGTTGTAGAAATATGAGTTTCCATAGCTCACTTTTTATGACATGAGTTTGCATAGCTCACTTTTTTTTATAAGTCTTACTTGATGTTTAAATAAGATCCTAACTCTGTACGTTGGCTTTGGTCTAAGTGACATAGAATGTGAGCATTAATGTCTAAAAATGAAGAAAAATAGGCTCAGAGCCCAGCTGGATCATTTCCTGGCCCCACTTGGCTTCCTCACCTTCTCGAAGCAAAACCCTCTCGTAAGCCGGGAACTTGGTGCTGACTGACACCGCGGCTGTGAGGTCTTCCCGACTCTTCCGTAAGTTCTTCTTCACACCGGACCTCTGGCCACGCATTCTCCAGAAATCTGCCCTGTCCCCAGCGCTGTCTCTCTGGGCGGTCTGCACGCTGGCCATTTGTTCCGCTCTGAGAGAAGAAACCAGGGGAAGGAAATCTCTCAAGCTGGGAAATGCACAAATGTGCGTGTCACTGACCAGATCCAGTCCATGTTTACTGATGGACTGGGATTGGAGAAGATGTGGCTTGACAATGGGCAAGTTTCACAGGGTGAGAAATGCAGGGACTTTCACTTCTGGTTGGAGGCAGAGAAAGGCTGGCTGCACACAAAATCCAGCAGAAATGGCTCAGTAATTAATAAACATGCTACCATGGCTCATTCTGTTAAGCTGGTATGCAGGCATACCCTGTCTTACTGCACTTTGCTTTACTGTGCTTTGCAGATACAGTGCTGTTTTTTGGTTTTTAGAATTTTTTTTAACAAATGAGAGATTTGTGGCAACCCTGCATTGAGCAAGTCTACTGGTTCCATTTTTCCAATAGCATTTGCTCACTTCATGTCTCTCTGTCACATTTCGGTAATTCTCATAATATTTCAAATTTTTTCATGATTACTATATTTGTTATGGTGATTTGTGGTCAGTGATCTTTGATGTCACTATTGCAAAAAGACTATGACTTACTGAAGGTTCAGATGATGGTTAGCATTTTTCAGCAATAAAGTTATATATATATTATTGAAATATAGTCAGTTTACAATATTGTGTCAATTTCTGGTGTACAGCATAATACTTCAGTCATATAGGAACATACATATATTCGTTTTCACATTCTTTTTAACTGTAAGTTACTATAAGATACTAAATGTAGTTCCCTATGCTATACAGTATAAACTATCTGGCAATAAAATATTTTTAATCAAAGTATGTAGATTTTTTTTTTTGGACATGTTATTGCACTTAATAGGCTGTAGTATAAACATAACTTTTATATGCACTGAGAAACCAAAAAATTTGTGTGACTTGCTTTATTGTAATATTTGCTTCATTGTGGTGGTCTGGATCTGAACCCGCAGTATCTCCAAAGTATGCCTGTACAGTAAACAAACCTGAAACCCTTGCCAAACTAGTTAGCTTTTTTCCCTTTTCTCCCCATTGTCAGCCAACCAATGAGTGTTCACTGGGGTGTGTGAGCCTCTCTCCAGGATGAGGGCTAGACACTGGACAAGGGTGGCATGCTCGTGTGCTATGGCCACATGGTGTCTGCTCAGGGGCTCAGGGCAGCAGACACACTCCTTAGAAAATTGTCTAAATGCCAGCCAAGTCCAAGAACTGACCATGTGATGCTGATACTCAAAGCAAACCACCTGGTGGCAATTTATAGTTCCATGCCACTCCTCGTACACGAGATGCAGATGATGGGAGAGGACAGGATGAAAAATGATGAAGTTGTACGGGGCTTCCTTTCAGGGGGACCCATACATTATTTATTTGTGGGAGGAAAATGCTTAGGGGGTCGCGTGGGCTCGTGTGGTCTCAGATACCTGCTTTTGTTGGGGATTAAGCCTTTCTCCAATTCATTTCCGATCCTCACGGCCAGCCAGTGGCCCAGTTTGCCATCATACAACGTATCAACCACGCGGAAGATCTCCCCCCTGGTGAAGGCCAGGCTCTGTGGAGTTTCCTTCTCACATTCAAAGTGGCTTCTGATAAAAAACGAATCCCCTCTGCCACAAGCCAGTATGTCTCTATATACTGAAAGACAAAAGCATCACTGTATGCTGCCTTCAGCTTGGCCAGAGGTCTTTTCTGAAAGAGTCATCAGCTTCTCCAATCTCTGAGTACCCTCTTCACCTTCTCTTCATTTAGTGAACTCAGTGCACAGGCCCCACGGGAACCACAGGAAGACAGACAAGTAATAAGTTCACGAGTTGCTGTGATGGTTAATTTTATGTGTCAGCTTGACTGGGCCATGGGGTGCCCAGGTATTTGGCCAGACATTATTCTGGGTGTGTCTGTGAGGGTGTTTCTGGATGAGATTAACGTTTTAACTTGTAGACCAAGTAAAACTCCCTGGTGTGGGTTGGCCTCATCTAATCAGCTGAAAGACTGAACAGAACAAAAAGATGAACCCATCCCAGTAAGAGAAAATGAACCCTTCCTGCCTTCAAAATGGGACATCAGCTTTTTTCCTGCCTTCAGACTCAAACAGATACATTGGCTCTTCCTGGATCCTCCTGTCAGCCTTCGGACTGTAACTACACCAGCGGCTCTCCTGGTTCTCATGCCTCTGGGCTTGGACTGGAACTAAACAACAGCTGTCCCAGGTCTCCAGCTCGCCAACTCATCCTGCACATCTTGGGACTGGCCAGCCTCCATCATGATGTGAGCCAATTTCTTGTAGTAAATATCTCTTTCTTCCCTTCTCTGTCTCTCTATATATACACACACACACATATGTGTATATGTGTGTATACATATACATACATACATATACATACACATCCTGTTGGTTCCACTTCCCTGGAGAACCCTGACTAATACAGTTGCCAATCAACCCTCTGAAGCAGACATGCAGATACTATCAACCCCTGTTTTACAGATGAGGACAATAAGCCCTGGAAAGGTGAAGCAACTTGGCAGGCTAATAAGGGTTAATAAGGGACCTGACCATCAGGCATGGTCCGTTGCATCTGTCTACAGAAAAATTCAGTAGTAACTCCAGGTAGTAATTAAGGCTGGATCACTGTTTAGAAAAACAGTTTTATTCTAAATCGACTAGTGAAATTCTTTCAGGGGGTGCATGGAAAACATTTCTATAAAAAGGTAAATGGTACCCCAATTTTTCCCACATACCTGTGACCGACAGATTACGTGTCAAGATCCACTTTAATTTTTTAATACCCAGATTTGCTTATTCTGATCCCAAGATACCTCCTCCCCCGCCTCCCCCCTTAGATAATAACCAAACCTGCTCACCATCAGCTCGGCTCTGAGCTAAAATAGTCACCATTTCACCTTTGGGGATTTCTAACAGGTAGAGAACAGCATCCTCCCGAACCAGCCCTCGGAAATCCTGTGTGTTCACCTGACGGGAGGGGAAAACAACAAAACAAAACAAAACAAAACAAAACAAAACAAAACAAAACAAAACAAAGAAGTTGTTTTTATTAAAAGGTGCTACCTGAGCTTTTTACCTGTTTATGTCCATCAGGGCCTGCCCAGAGCAAACCCCAGGTGTGAACAAATCCTTAGTGTCCCACTCAAGCCCTCGCAGCATCCTGCTACGGGCCTGGGTTGTGTGGGCATCACCACCCCTTCCTGTCTCCCACACTGCCAACCACTGGTCAGGATTATGCCCATCCATCAAGGATTCGTCACTGGATCAGGTGAGAATTTCTCATGGTTGTGTCTAGCTCCCTCTCTTCTTTGAGTCTCCTATCCAGGTGGCCAGGGAAGTGATGTACAATTCTGAATCAGATAACTATAATGCAATAGGGAATGGTGGGATTTGTGGCAAAGGAGCATGCCAGTCCAGCTTAAGGAATTAATACTTTTTAAATTGATTCAAAGAAAAGCCTGAAAATAAGGATTCTGTCCAAATCCACCCTTTTCTTAGAGCTTCTATCACCTGGAACTGAAGAGCATTAGCTTTATATGGCTGACCATGAGCCTAATACTTTGCTTTTATATTTAAGCTTCTGATACACAAATGGGCAAGAAGCTCACATCTATTCCCTACTGATTGAGCAGGGTACACTATAAATAGCTTTTAAAAGATAAGTTAGAAAGCAAGAAAAATTGAAAGTAGCACAAAGAAGACATTTTGACATCACTGTTCTGTACCTTTGAAACTATTTTAAAACAATAAATACAAATAAGTAAAACATAAAAATTATTTTAAAGTACCTAAAATTTTAATAATGTATTACAGAAGTGAAGATACAGAATTCCTATGACATATTTTCTTCCATCATTGAGGACCTACAGAATACTTTAATCAAAGAGTAATGCTTTACACTATGGAGTTAGTATAACTCGGTGGAAGTATGTAAAAAACAAAAAGAGTAATGGTTTACTACTGAAAAAAAATCATTAATTGAGCCTAATTAAGGTTGGAATTTACAAATAAATGAAATAGGCATTACACTAAAATTTACTTGGTGCTTTTAAAATAGAGTGATTTACTAAAGCAATCACATTAACTTTTCCTTTGAAAGTATTTAGCATTTATGACAGCTTATTCCCATCTCTCTATCCCCGAATCAGAGATATTCCCACTTTGGTATCTAATCCATTCTCGCGTGCCAACTGCAGGTCTACATCTGCATCTATATATGGCCACATGTATGTTTTTCCAGGCACTGTACATGCTTGTATTTTTTATTTAAATAAGACAGCGTCATAGGCTTGGGAGAAGACCTTGGAGGTCCCTTTGTCCATCTCTCTGGCCACTTGAGACTGACTTCCCATCAAGCCAAAAACTATAATGGTCAAAATTAAAGCACCCATGGTAGCTAAGGTTTTAAAATCCACAAGGTTAACAACTAAACTCAGGAGCTTTTTTTCTCTTTTCCTGAAAGAGAAATGACGATCACAGCAGGTAAAAAATAAGCGAAGAGACAGGCAAGCCAGGCACCAAAGCAGGTGTATCTCTGTTATTTACAAGGCACATATTCCGCCACAGCACAGCGCACTCATGTTTCCATTCCACATGTCAGGCTGTCACCTTTACAGAAGGAGGAGCAGCACTTACAAAACCCACAACAGAAAAAAGTGATTGATGTACATGCATCGTACCTCCATACATATTCAACGTGACCACTGAAAGGAGTGCTAAACAAAATGAAGGAAAAGAGGCCAGGACAGCACCCTGATACTTGAAGGTCAGGTTGTGCAGCCCTCTCCGACAAATATCCACTGTCTGTTAGTAGTCTATAGGGTCTAGCTGTGTCTGCTGTGAGTCTGAAGTCTGTGTCAGCCACACTACGGCAGTGTAGCAGCGCCTCTGCCCCAGTGGGCGAGCTCAGTCTTCTTTACACCTTTGTAGACTTGACGGCTCCTTTTGCAGTCAACAGAAAATGTATGCACACCCAAGCATGAGAACCACCTATTGTCTGACCTCCAGATGAGACTATTGCAAAAGGAGCTGGTTCCCAGTTTCTTCCTTGTCACCAGGGTAATAACGGGAAAGAAGACACTTTCTTAAGCAGAAACATTGTGTACTGTGACTTGTACCCATGGAGGTGACTCTCCCCATCTTTAATGACTTACAGAGAGTTCTGCCAAGCCCCTAAGGGAATTCACCTTTTGTTTTCCCATGGAAATTTGAAAAATCTTCTTTTCTCCAGGGTACAAAAAAATTGTATCCTTGAACTTTCATGAGTAAAGGCTTTCAAATTCCTACCTGACTTCCTGCGGCCCCATGCTAGTTAGGAAACTTGCTTTTTCTTCTTTGGCATCAGCCCAAGAGTAAACTGGTATGAGCTGACACTCGAATGAGGTTCTTACCAGTAGCACTGGGTAAGTGGTATTTCCTAGGATCAGGTGGTACCATGAGGGTCACTCAGGTACATGTGGTCTTCTAGGATCCTGGCCAGAGCCAAGGAGGGTCTAGAATGTCACTGGAAAGCTTCTGCAAAGCTCACGGTCAAGGTTTGCCCTTTATATGCTCCAGAAATGAAATGTGAACTATTGCCAGGAGGCCCTGGGCCAAGAAGGAAAAGGACCCCCCTCTTTTTGTGCTCTGCTGCCTGCTTGCCTGGGATCTCTGCTTTTCTCCCCTCCCCTGAGGCCAGATGCTCTTATCTGACCCCCTAGTAACTCATACGTGAGAAATGCAAGTTTATACAAGCAGAAATTCCAGTGAAGACAATTCCCTAGCATTCTATATTTTTATGCACACAAGGTACTTGGCGTTCCTGAAGTTAATTCTGAAGTCAGTGGGAAACACATGATATGGATCTCACAAAATGTCAAAGCTGAGGTGGTTATCATTTTAAACAATCAACAGATTATGCAAACATATATACGGTAACTTTAAAAAGTACCAATATTTGATTAACCAGGGATTTTCCTTCCTGGACAATTTTAGATGTAAGTGACACATGGAGTGGCAGCAATTGGTGTTTCAATGGGGAAAAGGAACAGGAACTCTGCCAGGTATCTTGTAAGTGTCATCTGTTCTAATGTGCCCAGGGTCCCTGTGAAGCGGGTACACTCATCCCAACTCAACAGAACAGAAACTCGAGTCTCAGTGGTGAAGCCAGAGCCACAGACTAATATGAGGCTGGGACGGGACTCAAATCAGACAATTTGATGCCAACACCCGCATCTGTTCAATTACAGTACATGGCCTGCAGACTGACATCCAAGTGGGGGAGTCAACTAAAAACCAAACATTAGCAAGATCTTGCAAAAGGCCTTTCCCCTAGGCCTTTAGTTAAAGTCTCAATTTTTTGTTAATCAAACTAATAAAAATCTTTGCAAGGGTCTTGAACACTATAAATTCCCACAGACGTACAGGTGAGTTTCAGGTTCCAGGACTCACCGTAAGGAAACAGAGACCCAATGCTTGGCAGCAACAAACTTGCAGCTGGTCTCTTTTCACGAGCTGGACCACCCTGTTCTTTCCCAATAACACCTAAAAACAGGGCTGGGGTCTCCTACCTTCAGAATCTGGTCCCCTTCTTGAAGACCTTCCTGCTCTGCTGAGGTGCCCTCTTGAATGCCTGCCACAAATATCCCGACGTCGTTGCCACCAGCCAAGCGGAGGCCCACGCTGTCTCCCTTCCTGAACCGCACCATCTTGGTATTGGGGCTGCAGTGGGTTCAGAAAAGAAAAATGGGAGGTTTTGGGGGGCTTTTTTTTGGTAAAGGGGAACCAACATGAGCAGTGAGAGATTTCATTTCTTCTATCCACAGAGTGATTAATCCTTTAAAAAGCCTTCTCTCGTTTTTCTTATATAATCTGTAATTGTATCTGCCTTGAGGCTGTGAGATGCGTATCAGTTGGCCACTTTACCAGTGAAGAGTAGAGATACTGAATGTTTACGTAAACTCATTCAACATTAGAAAGCAAATAAAGGCAGGGTTAAGGGCAAAAATCAAGGTCATCCTATTGCTACTGCAGGATTCTTCAAAAGGAAAGCCTGCTGCCCCCACAGGGCACTTGTCAGATGGAGACGCACAGCCTGGGTCTGGGAGGCTGCTCATGAACACCACTGACCCCAGGGGGTTTTCAACATCAAGTGCAGAGCACTGTAGCACTTCTCCCCTCCCCACACGCTAGGATCACCTGTCACTCTAGCCCCTACAGAGTTAACTTAACTGCAGTTAAGCAATATCGCACCCATCTGGGAGTTACTGGTTGGGCAAACTCAAATATTCAGAGTGACATCTGGGACACTAGCCAGGTAAGGAGACAAGCAGACAAAGTCAGCATAATGAAGCTGACTCACTTCCACGTTCTACTTTTCCTACAAGTGATTTCTCTTTAAACACCAGCAATAGGGAATGGTTAAAGGCAGTTGAATTTGACGTAAAATCACCATCTATAGTTTAAAAACACCTTTCTCCTAGATTTCAGTTAAGGAGACAGCATTGTGTGGAAGAAGAAAGAGGGAAAGCAAGAGAGATTGAAATGCATACCCGTATATTGCTAAATCTTCAGAACTCGGACAAAGAACAGCTCTTGGGGCTGGTTTTGGTGGAGGGACTGTGGATTAAAAAGCATAGTTACCAACCCGGACTAACAGGAACTGGTTTGTCTCTAAATATAAAGATTACCAAATCCACAAAAATTAAGTCTGTACCTTATGTTACATATATGTGATCACATCAAACAGCAAAAATAAGCCTTAAAGTGAAATTTAAAATCCCTCTGATTTCTGGAGTGATGGGGTACCAGGAGCATCTTTTGCTGTAATATCTGGTCTTTGACCTCAGTTCCTGACACAGAATTCCTACATCCCTTGGAATTTCCTGGGTGTTAGGGGTGTCCTTTGTTCTAAAGAGATGACTCTTGGTGGGTTCCTGGACAGCCTCAGGATGGGACTGGTCCCAGCAAAAGGAAGCCATGCACATGACAAAGCTTCCATTAACTAGGGGGTTCAGAGTGCATTAGGGTTGGTGAAAACAGTGAGGTGTTGGGAGGGTGACATGCTTGGCGAGGGCATGAAAGCTCTCTGCCCTCTCCCCACATCTTGCCCTATGCATCTCTTCCATTTAGCTGTTCTTAAATCATATCCTTTAATTAAAACAAAAACAAGACAGTAATGGTAAGTAAAGTGCCTTCCCGACTTTTGTGAACCATTCTAGCAAATTATCAAACTTGAGGAGGGAAGTCATGGGAACCCACAGTGGAGAGCTGATTGGTGAGAAGTGAAGGCACAACCTGGGACTTGCGACTGGCGTCTGCAGTGAGAGCATCTTACAGGACTGAGCCCTTAGCATGTGGGATCTGCACTAGCTCGGGTGGTCAGGGTCAGAAATGGACTGAGTTGTAGGACATCCAGGTGGTGTCTGGAGAATTAGAACTTGTAGACGGGTAGAGGACAAAACCCACACAGTTGGTGTCAGAAGTGTTGTGAGCAAAAACAGTTCAGGTTGGGGTCAGGGCTGGGAGATGAAAGGACCATGACTAATGAAATATAACAAAAGGTTTTCAACCTGCTGGCACAGAGAAAGGGCTGTCACTTTTTATACTTCTTCAATATTAAACAAGATAGGAGTACCCTTCCCATATATAGATTTTTAAAAATGATTTTTAAATAATTTTTCTCCCTCCTTCCAGGCACCTTCTGGAGTTACCAAGCACACACCCCTGAACACGACTGTTTAAAATGAGCCTCACCTGGGGATTCCTCTTGGTATCTGGGTTCCTTGCTGGGCTCTGGGCTGACTGCAGCTGCAATATCCCCAGTGGACTTAAAGGGAGTGGGCGTGGCACCCATCCTGGACCATCGGCTCTGCATGTCCTCTCTTGAACTTAAGCACACGTCATGTTAATGTCTCATCACGTGACAGATTTGCAAATATGTATGTGCGTACACCCACGGGGACGTGTGCAAGGGGAAATATACATCATCTTACTTTGGCCTTTCCTTCAACTTTTCATTTGAGGAGTGATGATCATAATCAGAATACTGCTGCCGTCTCTCCTCTGGAGAAAATGACCGGTTTGACTCTATTTCTGAGACATCTGATTTCAAAAATAAGAAAAGACTTCTTAATAAAATATTTAAGACCAGTGCCAGAAATTATTCTATTCTCTGGGCAAGGAAACATGGGAAACGGAAGACAGACGGGCAGTCATTGTGCTATTAGTCTGACAGTGTTCCTTTGGGAAAAAAAAAAAAACTCTGATAGTTTGAAAGGAAAGGCATTAATTAACAAAGAGGAATCCCAATTCAGAATTATATGTTCCTCTTTCATTATACTTTCCGTCAAAGCTGCCACTGAAGAGTCAAAATCCAATGACGGGATCATGTATGTCTACACTCATTTTTTTTTACCACATAGACCAGTGCTTCTCAAACTTTAATGTGCATACATGTCACCTGGGATCTTATTAGGATGCAGTTGTTCTGGGTGAGGCCTGAGATTCTGCAGCTCCCTCAGGCTCCTGGATGATGCCGATGCTGCTTGTGGGCTGAGTGAGGACCACACACAGAATAACAGTAATACACTGGGTGCTCCTAGCGCACTGGGATGACCTCTCATGCTCTACTTGTGTTCCTGCCCTGCACCCCTAGCAGTAACCGCCTGATTAGACACTTTATATCATAGACATTAAATTAAGTTTTAAGGGTTTATAAAGCAATTCTTTTAAAAATCAACAAGTCCATCTCCAAACTGGAGAACTTAATATTTTCTAATCTTGTCTGCACCAAGATGATACCAGATGGTTAAGTAGGAAATATTATGTCTACTTATTTTTAATGGTAATGTTTCCATGGTTAAAATGTGACCCTATGCATTGGATGTCAACGATACTTCAATTAAAAAAAGAAAAAGGAAAAAAAAAAACGTCAAGACAGGCCCAAGAGCCAAAAAAAAAAAAAAAAAAAAAAAAAAAGAGTAAAGGGCCAAGAAGCCACAGACCATGTTGAAGGACATGAAGTTGATTTGCTTGTGGAAATAAAGACTAAACCAAATAAACAAATGATACGTTATCCTACGTACAATTCATATTCAAGATAAAAAAAGAAATGAATATAGCTTCATAAAGGAGAAGAGGTGACACAGATTGCTAACCAATGAATGCCACCATATTCAGTCATCCTGACTGACTCTCTGTTATACTGTCTTCCTGTTTTAGCTAACCTCTAGATCGTCTTCTCTTTGTTGGAAATATTAATAGCCACTTCAAAAACATCACACGACAAAGTGCAAGAATGAGCGATTTACAAATGTTAGTTCTCTGAACCACTCACACATGCATTTTTTACTAACAGGTTTTGTTTTCAACGGCCTAAATCAGAGCCCACCAGGATTCACAAGGGCACCAGAACTTCATGCTGGAATCTTAATTTCAACAGAGCCTTTGGTAGGACAATAACAACTTTTGAAATTAAAGTTTAAATGAGAGGTTTTTGTCAGAAATTTAGCTTCCAGCTGAATGGCCACGCTAAGCAGAGAGGAGGCTGCAGAATCACCAGCCTTCCCGGCCTCTGGCTAGCCTGCAGCCTCCGCTTCCTTTACCTTCTATTTCTGAGTCGCTGTCATTTAGAGATGGGATGTTGATGAGCGTCTGCTTGCTGTCCCTCAGCACCACGAGCTGGAGTTTTCCTCTTGACTTTTCTATCAGTTTTCGAGCATCCGTTAAAGACATGTTCTCAGTCACGGTTCCATTTATCTGTGTTTAGGAAAAACGGTCATGTTACATGCAACACCACCATTCACAGTGAAGTGGAAAATTCTAATATTCTCCTTCTAAAAATCTGAAGGCTCTGTTCAGCTATTCAAACAGGGCTTTAGGGTGACTGATTGAATAAAAATTAATTACCCCTTAAATTGAATATAACCCTGCCTGCCTGGAACCCAAATACAGAAGTGAGAGAGCTGTACCCTACTTAAGTTACTCTGTTAATTAATTTAACTTCCACTCTCCAGATGATGGTTTGGTTTACTATTGGAACGTGTTTCCGGACTGGAGAGGTTTACAAGAACTATTAAATATTCAGCATTCATATACTACCATCTCTCCCTCTCATCTTTCTTAGGGAACATAAGCTTAAACTTTAAATAAACAGGGAAGAATAAAGTCTTTGTTGAAATTAAAAAAAAATTCCACTATTATAAATCTCCAAGTCTGGTTTTCCTGATAAAAAAAATTATCTCTGCTGCTCTTCTTGCTTTTTTTCTTACTATTGACTCCCATCTCAACAAAGCTTCACTGTGTTCGCACTTGAACGTGGAAAGGCGGACTGTGGAGCTGAGTATGAACTGACTATTCTCTGCCTTGTCCCCCACCTTGAGAATTATGTCTCCTTCGTGCAGGTTGCCATCTTTAGTCGCCAGGCCGGTTCTGGTCATTTCCTTTATGAAGATCTGGCTCCCAAGCCGGAGACCATACTCTAGGAGACAAGTGCACAAACATCATGCATTTTGTCAACTTGTTCAGAAAACCTGAGTCTAGCTTTTAGGACTATTTAAAGATATGTATGAAAAATTACTTTTGCATGTGAGAGTCTATAAGACCACTGGCCTGGACTGGGCAAAACAGTCAATGTCATAAAACAAACAAACAAAAACCCCAAAAGAGGCAGAGGGACTGTTCTAGATGAAAAGAGACATAAAAACTAAATGCTGCATGAAACTTCACTAGATCCTTGAGCCAACTGGGGGAGAGGTGGAGGGTAGGGGTGGGTTATAGTATTTTGGAGCAACTTCAAAATGAGCTGTGCTATAATATATTATAAGGCATATTAATGCTAATTTTCTTAAGAGTGATAATGGCATTGTGGCTGTATAGGAGAACGTTCTTATCCTCGGGAGGTATCTGCTGAAATATTTAGGGGTAAAGGGTCATGCTGCCTGCAACTTACTTTCAAGAGGCTCCCAAACACCACTGAAAGACAGAGAGAGAGGAGGTAGGGGAGGAAGAGGGGGAGGAAGGAAAAAAAAAAAAAAGAGAGACAGAGAGAGAGAAAGAAAACAAATGTGGCAAAATGTTAAAAACTGGCAAAACTAGGTGAAGGCTAAAATTAACACTTTTCAAAACAAAATGTTGGGGAGAAATAAAAACAGTTCAATACATCTTAATAGGCAGGGTCTACTTTCAGTGCAATTGCCTAAAGGAAGGCACCACAAATAGCACACCCTCCATTGGTAACAATTTCGATTGTGTGGGGTTTGGCACTGAAAACATTTCAGTGTGTGAAGCAAGGGAGTAAATAAGCCAGCAAAGCAATAAAGTATTTAAAACTTGCACAGCTCTGGGGCGTTTATGGACTTTGAGTTGTCCTCAAAAGAAAAACCACTGTTATTTACGAAGTATATCTGTTTTAAAATATTTTATATGCTATTCAGACTACCCTGATTTTACTTATTCAACTTGCAAAAATATACATATTAAGGAATTTTGGTTATTTTGAAGTTACCACAAACCTAGCAGGTTTTATTATTATTGTTATGGACTCAAAATCCCATCATTACAAAATAAAGTAACTTAAAAAGAAGACATACAGGTGGCCAACAAGCACATGAAAAGATGCTTAATATCGCTAACTATTAGAGAAATGCAAATCAAAACTTCAATGAGGTATCACCTCACACCAGCCAGAATGGTCATCATTAAAAAGCCTACAAATAAGGATAAATTGTATAGCACAGGGAATTACAGTCATTATCTTGTAATAACTTTTAATGGAGCATAATCTGTAAAAATACTGAATCCCTATGCTGTACACCTGAAACTAATATAATATAACTCACCTATACTTCAATTAAAAAAAAACAAATACATAACATTTTTAAAAGAAAAGTCTACAAATGATAAAAGCTAGAGAGGGTATGGAGAAAAGGGAACCCTCCTACACTTTGGTGGGAATGTCAATCAGTACAGCCACTGTGGAAGACAGTATGGAGGGCCCTTAAAAAACTAAAAATAGAGTTACCATATGATCCAGCAATCCCACTCCTGGGCATATATCAGAGGGAATCTTAATTCGAAAAGATACATGCACCCCAATGTTCACAGCAGCATTATTTACAACAGCCAAGATATGAAAGCACCCAAGTGCCCATCAACAGATGGATAGATAAAGAAGATGTGGTGTATATACACACACATAGTGGATTATTACTTAGCCTTAAAAAGAATGAAATAAAGCCATTTGCAATAAGCAACATGGCTGGACCTAGAGATTATCATATTAAAAAGTGAAGTCAGACAGAGAAAAACAAATATCACATGATATCACTTATAAATCTAAAAAAAAAAAAAAAAGGATTTGAATGAACTTATTTACAATGAACTTATTTACTGGAAATAGACTCACAGACATAGAAAACAAATTATAGTTACCAAAGGGAAAAGGAGAGGGGGGACATAAATTGGGAGTTTGGGATTAACATATACACACTACTATATATAAAATAGATAAACAAGGACCTATTGTAAAGCAGAGAACCATATTCAATATCTTGTAATAACTTATCATTGAAAACAATCTGAAAAATTGTATATATGTATAACTGAATCACTTTGCTGTACACCTCAAACTAATACATCATTGTAAATTGACTATACTTCAATTAAAAACAAAAACCAAAATAACAAAGTAATTTTCTGCCACTTAAAAATGTTAGGAAGTAGATTTAAAGGTAAGTTTGTGTGCGTATTACTTTCTCTATCTTGTTTTATCTTATTCTATTTTATTGATATAGTTGATGTACAATATTTTATAAGTTAGAGATGTTCAAGATAAGCTTTAAATGACTTACAGGAAGTTAGCACCAGATCTTACCACAAGGATTAACAATGTTGAGGTGCACCCCCACCTTTTAGGAGGCTGACATTCAGGAAAGAACAAGGGTGAGACAGATAGCATCTGCTTTCATGGATGCCAGCTCCTTACTGGTTAAACAGCCTCACAGCCCAGGGCAGAATGCTGAGACAAAATTAAGCAGTGACTTCTATGTATCAATAGTTCCTCTAACCTCTTACTGCAAAGTTACAAATAGGTTGTTATCTGTGTGTTTGTGGGCATCTCCAAAATGAAGGGGAAAAAAGTCAGCTGATCAGCTTCTAAGACTTTTACCAGCAAGGCCATCTGGGGTCCATGAATTATAAAAAGCTGGCCATGTGAATGGATCATATTTTTCTTAATCAAATGTAGGTCCTGCCTACTGCCAGATATTTATAAAGATTAATTCTTATGCAACTCTAGCTAGTGATAGCTAAATTATTATGTAATCTTACCAAAAGGTGGCCAAAAAAATATTTTAAAAAGTGGAAATTTGGGGAAAAAACCAAAAACAATTTCTAAGTTTGAAAAACAAAATGGCCCAGAAGGAGTAAAATGCTGTATCAGCCACGGGGCACAAGCCCCCTTTCCTCCTTAATAGTATTACTACGACCAGGTATGACTTGGGCAGTCTCTTCAGACAGACGTCTTTTTAACTGTGGCTCACAACTCATGGGTAAGTCTTGAAATCAATTCAGTTGAGTTGTGACCAGTATTTTTAAATTTAGTATAAGGGAACCTCTCAGAAATCATCACAGATGATTCCATGTATTCCATGAAACATATGGCCAAGTCTTTCATGTACTGGCGCATTCATGATTATTTGCAAGATGTGGTTCTTTCTGTGGCAGGGGGAGGAGGGAGAATCGAGGAAGGAAGAGGAAGAAGAAGAGGTGAAAGAGAAGGAAAAGACTTGACAAGCACTGAAGCAGGGAACTCAAGAACCTGGGTGCACATCCTACAGAGCGTGCATCACCTCTCTGAAGGAGGTCTCGTGCCAAGTTATCTTTCTCAAAACTTCTCTGCAGTCTGCAATCTGGAAGCAGAATGGATTTTACTCTGCAATTGTTGGGGTTTAATGAATTAATATGTCATTAGCAGTGGCTATAAAGATTCTATAGAATCCTTAAACTTCTTAAGATGTACATTCCTCAGAGATAGTGCAATCTCAACTTTCACCCTTATTTTCTAGACCTGGGCTCCAGGTATCCCATTATTCACATCCCTGCAGTTATTTCAATATCCTTTCAATATCAGGTATTTCAATAGGTACCCAGTTCTAAGTCAAGTCTTTATGTTCCTCTAGAAGAACTAAAGAAAACAAACCCTCTTATCTGATAGGCTATTTAAAATGCAAACTCCAAACCTAAAAACCAAAACGCCTTTCCCTTTGCATTGCTGGGTATTCTTCATTTTTTTTTCCTCTTTGAAGAACAATGAGAGAACAAAAGGAGATAAAAGATATGTTGTAAAGAATTCAGAAAGTTAGAAGCCAAGTATCAATGCAAAGACTACTTCAATGCTGGGCTCTAAAATCCCTGTTCATTCACCTACTTGCTTCCTATCCCCTATTTCCCAGAGATAAAGTTTGAGTTCCAAATCCACCACTTACTAGCTTCATGATGTGGGCAAGTTGCCTCCCTGAGTTTCAGAGTCTTCACCTAAACTGCACGTGCTACTAGCGTCTCTAGCTGCCACATACGGCTTTGGTGAATCTGGATGTGCTGAATTGCATGGAAGCACTCCAGGAACGCAAAAAGGGACGGGCCCAGGCCAGAGCCTGCCTCATCCACGAGTGTACAAAAACCTTTCTGCACCTTATTATTCCCATCTATAAAACAGGAATGAAGTCTCCTATCCACCACACAGGCCTCTGGTGAGGATTAGAGATTATTCTTTCTGCAGAGGCCCTGGCATAGAACAAATACTCTATCAAGATAAGCTGGAGTATTGTCCTCTACGGTGGTTTCATCAGTTTAGGCTGCACCAGGTTCACCAGGAGGGCTTGTTAACACACAGACTCCCGGGGCAGGGAGGGGGCACCCCAGTGTTTCTGATTCAGTAGGGCTGGGGCCTGAGAATCTGCATTTCTAATGAATGTCCAGGTAATATTTATCCTGCCCTGAGAACCACTGGCCTATCAGTTTAAAGCCAAATTTCCACAGCCCGGCTCAGCCACTGATGATACTACTTTGTGCAAGTCAAGGAACTTTTCTGTGCCTCAGTTCCTTGTCTATAAAATGAAGATACGAGTAACACCCAGAGGAGGTGGTAGTGAGGCTGCAATGAGCTAATCCGTGCAAAGCATTTAGGTCAGTGCTTTGCGGACAGCAGGTGCCACGTCAGAGTTAGCTATTACTGTTACAATGCTTTTCTTCATCAAGCATGACTACCTTCATTTGCTTTGCTTTTGATCAGAAGCACGCCGATGGGCCTGTCCGAGTCTGGCTGGTCAGGGCGCCCCCGCGGCTCGGGACTGGGGCTGCGGGAGTGGAGGTGCTCTCGACTGCGGCTCCGGGACGCCCCGTACCGGGCATCAGGCTGGGCCCTGTGGCCGTACTCCACCTCAGGGCTGTAGGCTCGATCATAGGTGGGGTCAATGCTCCGGCCGCGGCTGCTCTCCCGGGCTCGCCCGTAGTCATCGTGGTCCAGGCCCCGCTCCAGGCTGCGGCCGCGGCTGTGCTCTCGGGCTCGACCGTAGCCATCGTCGTGGTCCAGGCCCCGCTCCAGGCTGCGGCCGCGGCTCCGGTCCCGCTCCCGGCTGCGCGCCCGGTCGTGGGGACGGCCCCTCTCCGGGCTGTCCTCCCAGCTGTGGCTGCGCCCCCCGCGGCTGCTGGGCCGGCTCCTCTCGCTGTACCCACTGCGCGCACTTCTGCCATCAAACTCATCCATCACCTCAAAAGCCCGGTCATCCTCGTGGATGGGAAGGCTGCTCTGCACCGGGGCCACCTGGACCTTCCGGGGCCTCTTGACCACCTGTCAAACAAACAGTGGGGACTCAAGACCATCACAACCAAAAAGAGAATGCTGTGGTTAAGAGAGCTGGTTCTCCTTCCAGTAAAACTGTGTGTGCCTGTCCAGTCGCTAAGCCTCAGGTTCCTCATGCAGAAAACAGGGACAATAAATACCTCAGGGGGTTGAGAATAAAATAAGTCAATGAGTATTAAGCTGTGAGCACAGTGCCTTCAGAATCTGCTTCTACTCAGAGTGTGAAAAGCCCCAGAGACTTTAAATCAGTAAGTTACAAAAATGAAAATCAGAAAGTGAGACATTCTGCATAGCTCCCTAGGTTCATACAAAAGTCAGTGTTATTAAAAAGAGGGGGCCAGGCAGGGGGAGAGGCAGAGGGAAAGAGGGACCTTTGTAGATTAAAAGAGACTAAAGAGATAAGGACCAAAAGTGATGCGTTAACTTTGATTGGATCCTGGAAGAGGAAGAAAAATATTCTATCAAAGACATCTTACGATATGAGGTGTGTATTAGAGGATATTATAGAGTTACTATTAATTTTCTAAGACAGGATAATAATATTATAGTTATGTAGAAGAATGTTCCTATTTAGGAACCTTGCAAAAGAAGTCATTGAACTGTCATTTCTGCAACTACCCCTCTAATGGTTCACTAAAACTATGTATGTTTATAAACATATATAGAGAAAAATCAAGTGACTATGGCAGAATATTAACATTGTAGAAGAATATGTATGTGGATTAAACTAATCTTTGAACTTTTCTTTTTGCTTGAAAATTTTCATAATACAAAGGCGAAAAAAACCTAAATACCACATGCCCAGAGCATCCCCCTAGCTATGCCCCTAACACACGGTATTCCAATTCTCACTTTGTGTGTCCAATTGCCCCACTGGAGTGAATACTCCTTGCAGCTCAGACCTGCTCCAAGGTCAAGTGGTATCTGGCTCACAGTTGATTTTCAACCAATGTTTGCTGAATGAATGAGTGAATAAATAAATGAACGCCAGTATCTCCTAAAAAAACTGAGTTTATGAAGATAGAACAGATCCTGTTCAGGCCTTTACAAATGAGTCTTTGAGCTCATAATTTATTTTCTAAATTAACCCTAGTTTACAATTGTTCTCAGTCTAGGTAATTGTCCTAGGGAGTAACTGTCTAACGTGGCTCTTAAGGCAAATTCACTCAGATAAGTGAAGCACTGGTCTTCAGTTAGAAGGATGAGGAAAAGGCAGAGAGGGAATTCCTTACGTCTTTACATCACCCGTAACATCATCCACCCAAAGTGCTGAGGATACAGAAGTAGTGGCCCCAGGTTACATAAGTCTGTCAAGTGCTTAAGAACAAGTGGTAATTCTCTGGGCATAAGAACAAAATGCTCCTGAGGCGAGATGAAAACAAACCCGGAACTTACAATGGCAGCGATCTTCCCACTTTTTCTCAGCTGCTGAACAGCAAATGAATGGAGCACATCTTCCATGGGGGTGCCGTTAACCATGACCACCCTATCATTTTCTCTGCAAACAAAAGAGAAAAATGGGACATGAAAAACTCCCATCTAGTCACTGTGAATTGTTTATTTAGGAACAAATAAACAGATTAACCCAAAATGCTTATTAAAGGGCTCAGTGTTTGATGACGCCCGAGGCTTAGTCAACTCCGTCTGAGCTCTTCTAAGGAAGGAACCCAGGAGCCACTCAGCCCATTTGGGACAGTATCTCCTTGGAGACCACCTGGGGAGAAGGACTCAAACCATGAGGTCCCTCCAGGAGGCACTGGAGAGTATCAAGATCTGACCACAAACGGAAATTCTGCATCAGGCCCTCCTAACCCAAGGTACTGGTGTGCTTCAGCAAGTCCACAAATCTCCCCCAGCGGAGGTCGATATCCACTTGTGTTTTGGAGGGGAAGAAAAGACTGCCTCAGATTCTTCAAGAAATTTTGAAGTCCCAGAACCCTAACTCTTACTTTATCTCATCCCCCAAAACCATGTAAAAATTCTCCTTTGCTCTCTGTATGAAACACTACTAACTTTCATAGGACCACTGAGACTTGACATGCCAACAGAACCTAAACTTTGGAGCTGTCTGGCCAAGGCAGTTGTGTGATTAACTTTAGATTCTACCCTGAGCAGTTATCCTGAGGAAACCTAGACATACGTCTTTCTGAATGGCATTATTTTCTCTTCAGACCAGAAGGCTGGTGGCTGGAAAACTTGGGTATTCAATGTAGCAAAATTTCCCAATTTCCACATTCCTCTTACAAATTAGATAATCATTAAGCCAGAGTATCCTCATTCTCAATGAATATAAATTAAAATAAATATAGACCCATTATATTTAATTTAGATTCATTAAGAAAAAAAAGATCATGACAATTTTATACTTGGCGCTCATATATGATTCCTAAACCCAAGGATGACAGTTAACGATAGACAGTTATAACTGTCTTCCTGTGGAAATGACTGCTTTCCTTCACCCAAAGTCTGGATGTTTCCAAAGGTTTGGGGATTGTTAAAATAGTGTGTTATGGTCTCAACTACTGCCTGAAGACTTTTCAATATGTACAAAAGTTCCTTTTCTTTTTTAATTTTAAAAGTGGACACCACCCAAAACTCCCTGTTGAGGGCCAACCAATGGGGCTGGCAGGGATTGGGGGCAGGAGGGACACTCACTGAAGCAGCCCGTCGGCGGGTCCACCGGGAAGCACGTCAGAAATGACAATGGACGTTTCCCCATTTTCGAAGTGGGGATTGTCTCTGCCTCCGGACACTGCAATTCCAAATCCTCTCTTGGAATCCTGTTCATTGGAGTTAAGAGAAAAATTAAAACAAAATCCTTCTATAAGTGGCTTTCAGGATTTAATACAAGCAGTCAATAAAAGAAAGGTCAAACCAATAACCAGAGATAGCTCAGGAACAGAGGGCTTACAGAAAGAAAGGATAAACAAAATAAAGCATCATCATGGTTAGGTGACAGGTTTATAAAGGGAAATTCCTTATCTAAAAGAAACAGGCTTGTGAAAGCTGGACAAAATTGACAGCACAGACCGGAGTTATCACTAGAAGCTGGCGGGGATGAGAAATAGCAGCGTCTGTCCAAATAAGGACGTGCTATTGGAATCTCCAGTCACACCTGTTCTCATATCCTGGCCTGAGCTGGAACGGATTCAGTCACAACTAAATCTGTGCTAAAACCATATTTTTTAAGTATACCCTTAACTTGTAAGCCAGGTGAGCTGGTGGTTTCACGTCAATGTAGGGTGAAAAAGAAGTAAATGGGTTTTCAAGATAAAATCTGAAGATAAAGTTTTTTGAGATCTTATGAGAGAGCAAAGCACTGAACTCTTTTCTACATGCAGGTAAAATGGAAACACAGATTTATTACATCCAAGATTAATCTAGAAGTATATCACAGTGAACCTAGATACCACATAATCCTAATTCATTTCGGTGTTTAAAAAAGGCTAAGCTCGTAGATGTCATCCAGATGGCAGGCGTGTATGTGATTATAACCCTAAATAAGGATTTGATTATGTAAAAATCTACTCAGAGAATAAAAGAAGGAACCCCTCCTCCATCTCAAGAAAAGTTCCCTTGTGAGACCCACTGTGCCAACTGCTGACAAACAGTTACCAACACAAAACAAGCTGGGTGGTTGTCCATTAATCACAGGGCCCGGAATTTGGCACTACCATCTGGTACCCGGTTTTACAAAGAGGTAGCGCCATCCTATACCGGGCCTAAAATGTCTCTCACCTTTGCCTATTTTGGGTCCAAACTCAAACGGTAATGTGGTGGAAGGGCAGAGAGAAGAATCAGAAGATGACAAGAGGTGAAAGATAAGACCTGAAGGGGGAAACCCCTCAACTGAAGAAACCAGAAGTTTCGGCACCTGAGTACCGATACGTGTTTTTCTACCTGGATTGGTTTAATACACGTTTATTCAAGAACCAAATTTTCACTGAAGTCAAGGTTTGAGATTCATGGTCAAAGGAAAACCCTCCCTTTGAGGAACTTACAATCCCTCTAAGAAGCGACAGAGACAGGGGGGATTCAGAGCAGGAGTAAGACCCACTCGGGGCCCAGGAAATCAGTGACGCTGACCAAGGCAGGTTGCTGGGATAAGACTTTGGCATCATGAGTGCATTTCTAGTCTAGCTCAGCCACACACAAATCACTTACAGACTCTTGACGACTGTGTTTGTTTCGAGTGGGGCTAATACCTACCATGCCTACCTTGAACTTTGCTGTCAAAATAAAAAGAAACAAAGCTAACATTTATTAAGCAGCAATTATATGCTAGACTCCAAGTACTGGAAGTTCTTCGTATTGCCTAATTTAATAAAGAGGGGCAATACATGTGAGATGGCTTTAACAATTATGTAAAATACACTCGTGTGGTATTACTTCTACTTTCAATCCCATGGGGTGTGGTGGTGGGGAGAGGAGGGTTGGGGGGGTAGGTGTTAAAAATTTTATTAAGTCAGCATCTCTTAATATAACCAGGAATGGGATTAGGAACACAACCCATGTTTCCTTATGGCTAAACCAATGTTTTTAAAGTTTTGTTTGGACTTAAAATTCACTGAGGGAATTAAAAGTTATACACACCATAATTAAAATTACAAAAGTTTGCAGAAGCTACCTCAACATCCTTAAGTAGAACAGGTTATTTCCATTCCTCCTTCCCTTTTCTCTCTTTTCATAACCTGTTCTGTCTGGAAATAGGTGAATGCACTAAATAACCTCCATAATTTTCTATATTATATAGACCTTAGCCAAAAAGTGTAATAATATGCAAATCCTTGGTCATGCAGGAATTGTGTTTGTCTAAAAATAATTAAGATCCATGATCTGTTGTGGTACACACACACACACAATGGAGTATTACTCAGCCATAAAAAGAATGAAACAATGCCATTTGCAGCAACATGGATGGACCTAAAGATTATCATACTAAGTGAAGTAAAGGACAACAGAGAAAGACAAATATTGTATGATATCACTTATATGTGGACTGTAAAAAAAAAAAGATACAAATGAACTTACAAAACAGGAACAGACTCACAGATATAGAAAACAAACTTACGGTTACCAAATGGGAAAAGAGGGTAGGGAGAAATTAGGAGTTTGGGATTAGCCAATGCAACCTACTATATATAGAATAAACAACAAAGACCTACTGTATAGCATAGTGAACTATACTCAATCTTGTAACAACCTATAATGGAAAAGAATCTGAAAAAGAATACATATATGTGTGTGTGTGTGTATACATATGTGTGTATGTATACATACGTGTGTGTGTATATATATATATATTACTTTGAATTACTTTGCTGTACACCTGAAACACTGTAAGTCAACTATACTTCAATTAAAAAAAGAAGCAAGACCCACGATCTGTATGCTCAAGAACGTGACGGCAGCAGAGATGGCACCAGCAGCACTCACCTTCTGGAGGGTCACGGTATACTGCTCCCATATCAGTTCTTCCATGCCTGAGGCCTGTTTGAAAACAATCAAAACCAATTTGATTAAAACCACAAACATTTCAATGTTAGAAATAAAACTGTAATTTGAAATGTCTCCATAGAAAGTCCAGCTCACACAGTCTACATACCAAAAAGAGTGGATAATTTTTAGGATCATTATACTACCTGTTTTCAAACACACTCTCGTTCAATGAAATGACAAGCTTAATAACACTAGAAGATTAGTGAAATACCTAGTGAGAAATGTACCTTAAAAATCACGAAATATTAAGTGTTAAGCCTTTTTATTATCACTATTCCAGAACATTGGCATGATAAAATCCCTTTTCTACTGTTCTAAATAGATATATGTTTTTTTAAAAAATCACTCTCCCTTTACTACAATTCACAAAAGAAAAAAAAGAATTGTAAACTCAAAAACAAGAAAACAAAAAAAGGAGACAGAATACTTCCAGATCACAGTCATTTCAAAATGAAAACCAGTTTTTAAAAGAAGTAAAACACTAAAGCATCGTGTCTGGGGAAAAGGGGGAGAGAAGAAGCTGGATTAAGCTGACTGTGTAAATGTTTTTTCCCCAATCCCCAAATAAGCTACAGAAGTTTTAAATAAATCAAAATCAAAATGTGAAAAAAAAAATCACTCTCCTGAGGGGAAGGGTACAGCTCAGTGGTAGAGTGCGTGCTTATCATGCATGAGGTCATGGGTTCAATCCCCAGTAATTCCATTAAAAACAAACAAACCAACAAACCAAATTACCTCTCCCTAAAAAATAATAAAATTAAATTAAAAAAAAAATCACTCTCCCTTCCTCCTGTCAAAGGTGACCTCCTAGGCAAGTTTTACGCACTTTTATGTCTAAAGGAATCCTTGCCCTGATCACGGAGAGTGCCAAACTGCATCATCTGTGGGACTGCTTGGCCTTTCCTCCACCAGTATTGCCAGTGAAGATGATAATCCCTGCATAAATAGATCCCGGGGCTTCAGTTTCTGACAATATTCTAAAATAGATAATCTATACAAACCTGAAAATAGTGAGTATCATTTTAAAAAGTAATGCTAATAGTCCATGAAATGCAGGTTGCCTTTGAAAGGAAATCCTTAAAAGCAAGAAATGCGAAAAAAGCTCAAAGCCAGAGAGAGAAGGCAGCAGTGAAGCAGGCATTTCAACAGGACACTAGGAAGAGAGAGAAACTGTAGCATCCAAACAGGGTGGAGATCAGATTAGAGTAGATGTATTAGGGAAAAAACACTACCAGACAGATGGAGACAGCAGGGACAGTCACTTGTCTCATTCTTGGCTCTCGGTAGATGGAAATAACTAGTACCTCCCTGGAGAACTCCTATATCAACAGACCTGTACTCATTCAGGTTTGAGACTGAAATTCATATTCCAGATGTGACCACACCCTTCCCTAGAACAATCACATTCAAAGTGGTTCTGCACTGATGGCACCACCCAGGTGAATAGGCGCAAATGAAATTGTCTCCCAGGAACACGCTAAAACACAGGCTTCACAGAATCTCCCAGGTAAGTACATGAGGAACAAGAGTTCACAATTTAAATACACACACAAAACAAGTCACCGTTCGTGAGAGTTGAGAGAAACAAAAAAACCTGCAGAATCAAAGACTATAAATACTGGAAATATCAAAGACAAAAAAAGTATTTTTCATGTGTTTATCTTAAGAAATTAAAAGGAAGAATTCAAAGTACAATGAAAGAACAAGAGAACATCAAAAATGACCACGCAAATCTTTAAAAAAATTTTAGAAATAAAAAAATACGATAGTAAAATTAAGTTAAAATGGATTAAATCACACACTACACATGTCTGAAGACAATAATGAATCAGAAGACAGATGTGAAGAAATTACCCAGAATACAGCACAAAGCATTTAAAAAATGGGACATATGAAAGAAATTAAGAGTGAGGAAGTCCTACAATGTTTCTAATTAGATTTCCTGAAGGAGATAAGAGAGTATAGGAGCGATGCAGTACTTAAAGAGACCGTGGCTCCTCTAGACTTAGAGATTTTTCAGGTTCAAGAAGCCTGATGTATCACAAGCAGGGTACATTTAACAAAAAAGTAAGAAAAACACTTCTAAAAGAGACTTGAGAGCAGCCAGGCAGCAGAGATTACAAAAGAACAATCAGAACAACAGCCAACTTCAAAACAGCAATAATGAAAGCCTGAAGCCAGCAGGACGGTATCTGTAAAACAGTATCTGCTGTTTCGGGGGGCAGAAAAGACATTTTTTTAAAAAACAAAAATTGGGACAGATCATTACCACAGATAAGCAATAAAAGAACTTCCAAAGGATAAATTTAAGACAGGAAAATAATCCCAGAAGGAAGACCTAAAATCAAGAAGGAACGTGAGTAAGCCTGGACATCTACTGGCCACGTGCAACCATAATAACAATGTATAACTTGTGAGAGTTATACAAATTAGAAAGAACTAAAACACTGGGCAACCCAGCATGTAAATCCAAATGACTTTAAGATGATTTATTTATTCTAAGTTTTTTATTCAAGAACAGAGTTAAACTGTTGATTAATTTTGAACTTCACTGGGGTAACCACTATAGGAATAATTAGATACACATCTTCCAAAAAATACAGGGACAAAAAAAAATTTTTGAAGTCAATCTAAAAGAAGCAGGAGACAAAATGAGAAATTTAGAAAAAGGATAAATATAAAACACAAACTATTGACTGTAGAAATGAATATAGAAGAGTAATAATAATAATAAATATAAAGACAAATGGTCAGAGTGGATTAAAAACAAGAAGATCCAATTATATGTTTTTAAATACAGGTAAATATTTAGTATATTTAATAACATCTAAAATGGAAGGACACAAATAAATCTACTTACATAAATAAAAAGCCTTACTGCACTTATTATACATAAACATAAGAAAAAGTTGTTTTACATTAAAAATATTTGATATCAAATTTGCCATTCCTCCAATGTTACTAATGAGAAACAGGGGGGAAAAAAATCAAAACATGTCCAGATAATGTGCTTCTTTTTTCCCCAGTTAGCAAACTCTTAGGCTTGGGGGGAAAGAGGCTTAGCACAAAAGGCAATTCTAACAACTAATATATTAGGGCAGATAATTTATTTCCTTTGGTAAAACAGGGTTAGGAAAAGGCAATTTTGTTTGCAGAGAAGAAAGATGAGCCAGCCTACTCCTGAGTAGCTGTAACTGATTACTCAAATTGAGAGGAATTTATAATCCTTTAGTTCTCTCCTCCCTCTTTGTACTCACTTTGGGGACATTTCCATGGGTAATACCATCTGGCTCCAGGAGATCTGATTTCTCAGAGAGAGAGAGAGAGAGAGAGATTGAAAAACAGAATTCAGATCACCTCTAGGGTTAAAGAAAATACCAGAAAAAAATGGTACCTGGAAAAGGTGAGAACTAGGATCTGTGCTACCAGCACACCTGAAACTGGGTGCTCCGGGGGTGGGGTGGGGCTTGAGGGGTTGAGGGGATCAGCATCCAAAATGGGGTGATGCTTAGGTTAAATCAAAGTACACCAATATAATAAAACACATAAACATTCAAAAAAAGGTCACTGTTTAAATTACATAAATCTCCCCAATTATTTACATTTCTTTCCCATGACCACTATTTTTCAGTTAAAAAAAAAATGAAAGTGGATTTTCAGGTGAGCTTTTTATATCTCACTCACTCACTTTTGTCTCATATCTCCTAGAACGGTATATGGCACACAGAGTAGGCACTCAAAAAGGTCTTCTTTCCAATAAACTAACAGACAGATACACTATTCATTCATCACCAAATTCCTATGATGAAGGCACGGATTTCTGCCACTTACAAGTTTTCTTAAAGGAAGTTTCTACCACATCCAGTGGCCCTCTGCTTCTCCCGTAGCACACTTGTGGTGAGCTTGAAACTCAGGTGCCTACAGTCTGGTGCTCCTGAGAATAGTTTATAGCCATTCCTTTCTGGAATTTTGTTGTCTATGTCTAAAAACAGCATTTTCCAAAGTGTGCCAGTCTATTTTTGAAGGTTAATGGGTTGTGACACAAACCATTAACTACTTAAACATAATATTAAAAGAATATAGTGCTATACACCAAAAACTAATACAACATGGTAAATAAAAAAAAAAGAATATACTTATATATATTATTATATATAGGTATATATAACATATAAAAGTGATAAATTTTAAATCTTAATTTTAAAGGTGAGGAAGTTAGAGTAAAAATAAATTTTAATAGCCCCTTTGAGCATTAAAAATACCCACACTTATTTAGCTCACAAAGCTGTGACTTTTTACAAAGGCCTCAGAGAAAACCCTTCATTCATTCATTCACTTGTTCATTCATTCATTCACTTACTCATTCACTTACTCACTTAAAAATATTTATTGACCACCCGTTATGTGCCAGGCATGTGGTTTGTGGCACCTGGGATACATTGGTGACCAAAGCCCATGTCCAAAAAGCAAATCAGAGTCTTCTTTGCATCATCTTACACAGCCTCTTTTCAGGAATACAGAGCACCCTTCACAACAATATGTATTCCTCAGAAAATCAGCTGTAGGGATAGGCTACAGCGTGCGGCAGCTTAGCTGAGAGCTGGGATCACGCTTTTCAAACTGGTCCACTGGGCTCGGGCCCCACCCAACCTGTGCTGGGCTGTGCAGAGATCAGAGAATTGTTACAAACGCCAGCAGGGAGCTGCTTGGCCTTTGGAAAACTTTACGTGCAAGGCATAGGAAGAGCACACGTACACTAGAATTAAAGGTACGTGTATTTACGATGCAGTGATTCCTCTCCTGGGCAAAGGCCCTCGAGAAATGTGCCAATATGTGCACACGAATCCACACAGAGTATTCCTAGCAGCAATGTTTCAATAGCCCAAACCTGGAGATAACCCTAATAATCTATCAAGAGCGGAATGGAAAAATAAATTGTGATATATTATTAAAATGCAATTTTATACTGCAATGAAAACAAACTAGAGCCACACAACACAGACGCATTCTAACATAATAGTGAGTGAAAAACATTCTAGAAGAATTTACAGAACATGTTATCATTTTTATACAATTCAAAGTACACTGTTTCACAAAAATATGAACATACTTAACACCACTGCACTGTACACTTAAGACGGTAAGTTTTATATAATGCTTTTTCTACCGCAATAGGAAAAAATAAAGCAAACAAAATCAATCTTTCGTTTAGAGATGTTTGTGTGTATGTATGTGTCTGTGACTGGGGACGAGGCAGAGGAGGGAGAAAGGACCCTGGGTCCATCTTGGTGAGGGGTCCATGGGTATGTGGGTGCATGAGTGAGCAACAAAGAGTACCTGACCATTCCTGGCTCAAGGACCTCATACCCAGTATTTGTTTGTGCAGCACAGACTTTGCAAGTGAAAGAGGAGAAGAAGGTGTGATCATTTGGACTAGAGGGAAGGCAAGGCAGTAATCTGTCAGCTCCGTGGAAGGCAAAGAAAGGCAGGTGAGGTGGAGAAGCAGGCTGGCTCTGGGGGAGCCGCAGGCTGCAGGAGACACCAAGCCTCCTTGTCACCCCAAGAGTCAACATTCCGGCAGCAGGAGTATCTTTAGTGACCCTTTCACCACTTCCCCCCATCACTTTCACTTTTCCTGTAAGTAGTGAGAGTAACTACCCTGGGAACATCTTAATGACTCATCCCTAGACAACATGGAAAGATAAAAGAGCCCATTTTTTTTTCACCATAAATAAAAAACTCTATTCTGTTAGCAGTAAGGTATTTACATGAAGAATGAGAAAAGGACAAAGACAAATAGTTATCTAATCTTTTAACAATATCCTCCAGTTGTTATAAACTTTCTTCAAAAAATCTTGGTCCAACAGGTAAATCCCCTATTTTACATCAAGAATATGGAAACGTGTTAAAAACCAACCAGAAGTCAGACCCTGGGTCTTCACTGCCCTGGCTCCCCCAACAGGAAACTTTGAAGCTTTCTGTCACAAATTGCTGCTTCTCAGTGATGGAGGTCAGCGCCAAAGCCAAAGATTCATCAACACCTCCCATAAGGGCCATGTTTGATAAAAACCCTAAGTTATAAAAGTAAACACTCACATATGTTATATTCCTACATATGTTCAAACTATACAAGGAAAAGAACATGTGAAAAATTCTTCTCTAGAGGGAGGCTACAGCACAGTGGTAGAGTGCCTGCTTAGCATGCACAGTCCTGGGTTCAATCCCCAGTGCCTCCACTAAAATAAATAAATAAATAAATAAGTAAACAAACCTAATTACTTCCCCCTTTAAAAAAACAAAAACAAATTTTTCTCACATCATTTAGAAACCTAGATATAAGGATACAAATTTCTGCAGAATAACAGAGCAAAAAGTTTTTTACCCCCAAACAAGGAAATTCCCAAATACAAACAAACATCGTGTGGATGTCAATATATTAAGTTATTCCCAGGAAGCAACATGGTGCTTGCAGATTCCCAACACAAGGAAAATAGCATCCTTTGATTCCTAAATTCCGTAAGAGGCTATCACTTTCATGTAAATCTGCTAAAAATAAGTATTTAAAAACCCAATGACTACGATCTGCAGCTCACAATTTGTTACTGAAATCTGCCAGAAGCACAAATAAATCAGAGGAGAAAGGAGTCACTGTGAGAAGGCTCCCCCCTCCAACTTCCCACAAAGAAAGGTCAGGAAAGAAAGGGGGGAGAGCTTGCAGGGGGACTCACATGGCCTTTCAATCTCCCCAACTTTTTAACAGCCTGGATCCACAATCTCTGGAGGGCCTGGGCGGTCTTCATGGCCTCTGGAGGTCAATCAGCCAGAGCGCTGTCTACATGCCAGGCTGCTCACCCATTGCCATCACTCCACGTGGTTACGTAAGGCAGATACAATAGTGGCCCACATTCCCAGCAAATCCTGTTGTCATCTCGCACAGTGACACATCCATACAGCAGGGACGCCGAACGCTTTGAAAAGCACCACTTTTGAGGAAGAAAGAAAGCAGTCTGGATTTGCACCACTCTGCCAGCTTTCTCTTTCTCCCTCTCTCGTGTGCCGGGGAACCAGAGAATCTGAGTAACTATCCCTTGTAGACATGTAAAATGATTCAGTATCCAAGTAGAAATGATTAAGCAAGTAGGACATTCTAGAGCAATACCGTAAAAAGGAACATTTAGTTTAATGTATTTTTTTTTAAATGGAGGTACTGAAGATTGAACCCAAGATCCAGTGCATGCTAAGCTAGCACTCTGCCGCTAAAGCTATACCCTCACCCAGGAACATTTAGAAGAACACTGATTTACGTAGATGCTCCCATACATACACATACACATGAAAAGCATAAGCCTGCTGAAGAGCAACTGGTGATGGTGCAGGTGAACGAAATTGCTACTGTTACCTAGAAATTAAAAGGCATGAAGATACGATGTTTCACATCCTCAGAGATAACGAAGTCTGTACTGAGAGGGAAACAAGACATGGGCAGTTGGTGTAGCTCAGGCATCTGGGGTGGCAGGGAGTGGACAGAGCGTTCACTCAGCAGTGTTTCCTCCTCTCCCTCCCCTTTATGTAAATTCAGCAGATAAAAGAATAACAAAGAGCCTTGCTATCTATTTCTTTCTTTGTCTTTACCATTTGCAGGGGAGGACGGGGGATGGAAAAGCTTATTTCAGATTTCTAAACATCTAGAAAAGATTGCACGGGATGCTGGAGACTTGAGAGCTGGGTTTGGGATTTTGGAAGCACCGGGGAACCGGTGATCCTTCTCCCAACGCAGTAGTCTGCGTTACACCAACAGGCCAGCCTGAGTGGTCTGCACATGAGGAGCGCACCATCCATCCAACTTGTCTGAGGTTGAGATGTGTGATAAATGCGGGTCATGAGATGCAGACCATATAGGAAGCAACTTTCAGCAGAGGCAAGGATGTGAGTTTTAAAGGCAGGCCATCTGGGGGCAATCTCTGTTCTGTCACTTAGCTGTGGCACCTGGGATAATCTGTCACCTGTTTTTATAAAATGGGGATAATACACCTACACCTCAGAGGGCCAGTGTCCGCCTGGAATGAGGCAACCTTTCCCTACAAAATGCATTTGCAGAACAGGAACTTGAAATTGTTCAAGTCCTCCCCTTGGACTCCCCATGAGTAAGTTCTTCAGAAGTGCTGGAACAGCAGAACAAGGTCAGAAATGAAAGTTTGTTTCAAACCTTACACTGAGGAGGGCATGGAGGACATAGCAGCCCTACAGAAGCAGGACCATTGGAAGTTGAGTGGATGCCCAGGACTCAACCCTGGCTGTGCAGATGTTGCCAAGGTGCCTGCACCAGCCCAGCTCACCCCAGGGCTCCTTGGCTCACTGGGCCTTGGGTGCAGAGAGCAGCTCACGCCTCTACTGTGACCATCCTTAGAAAAACACTTGGGCTTCCCTGATGAGGAAATAAATACTTCTTTCCCTTATATTTATGCATATTGCCCAGAAGTCACAAACATCCTACAAATCAAGTCCAGATTCTTCTTCAATGATTTCCAAAAGTTAGTTTCTGCCGTTACTCATTCCTTTTTTAAAAAATTGTGCTAAAAACCGCAGAACATAAAATGTATCATCTTAACTATTTCTAAGTGTTCAGTTCAGTAGTGTTAGGTCCGTTCACATGGCTGTGCAACCAATCTCCAGAATTTTTCATGTTGCAAAACTGAACCTATGCCCCCATTAAACAACTCCCCATTCCCCTTCCTCTCTGCCCCTGGCAACCACTCCTCTATTTTCTGTTTCCATGAATGGGAACTACTCTGAATAACTCCTGTGAGTGGCATCATACAGTATTTTGAGTTTTCTTTTTTTTGGTCCAGCTTATTTCATTTAGTATAATGTCCTCAAGACTCATGCTTATAACACGTGTCAGATTTTTCATCCTTTCTAATGCTGGATAATATTCCACTGGGTGTGTTTGCCATATTTTATTTATTCATCCACCAGTGGGTACTTGGATTACTCGCACCTCTTAGCTATTGTGAATAATGCTGCTATGAAACAGGTGTCCCCATATACTAATTTTTTACTCACTCATTCAACGAATGTTTACCAAGGGCAATGTGCCAGGCTCTGAGGATCAAATGAAGATCATAACAAATATAGCGCTGCCTTCAAGGAGTTTGATGGGAGCCAGCACTTGATCTCGTTGGGAGTGAGGGGTGCTTCCCATGAGCAAGGGACATGGAGATGAGATCTGGAGAATGATTACTATTGGGGGTGCGGGTGGGGCTGTGCAGATCCCAAAGCACAGCGCAGGGCAAAGACCCTGAAAAAAGACAAGAGGGGAGGGGCCACCAGAGAAACCACTGCAGCCTGTTTCAGTGAACAGCTATTCTACCAGTGACATCAAAAGAATAAAATGACACGTTAGACAGGAGGGTACAGCTCAGTGATTGAGTGTGTGCCTAGCATGCACAAGGTCCTGGGTTCAATCCCCAGTACCGCCATTAAATAAATAAATAAACCTAATTACCACTCCCCCAAAAAAGAATAAAAAGGCTCTCTGCGGTGTACAGCTGCCTCTCCAAGATCTTAGGAATTTACCCTAACTTCCATAAATTGCTAAATTTCATAGTCACATACTCAAGAAACAACTATTTATTACACTCACCCTGTAGGTAAGAGACAAACTACCCTAAATCATTATCCTGAGGGGAAGACAGTCTGGTGGGGAACTGGGACACGTGGACAGTAGTCACAACTTAGTGTAACTACAGCAGCAGATGAACATGCAAAACTCATTCATTCAACAAATACTCCCCCAGCACCCAGGACATGTCAGACCCTGCTGTCGAGGCTGGAGGGATAAAAACCAGAGTTCTTCCCTCACAGGGAGGATTTTAACAGGGGAAACAGACAATACACAAGGAAACATATCATCTCCAGTAGCAGGTAGTGTCATGTGATGACATCGGAGAGAGTGAATCGTAAGAAAATCTGGACCTCTTTCCAAGGAGAGGGAGCTGCAGATACAAAGGCTATGAGTAAGAAACAAGCTGATTAAAGTCATGAAAGAAAAAAAGGCCACAAGCGGCTGGAGCAAGGTGACCCATGACGCAATGGCAGGTACATAAAATGTGACATTGATGGCATGGGCACAAGTTATTTAACTAGGGATGGGAGGTCCGGGGTGGGCGGAAGTGGGCCCCAACAGTAGGGCAGGCCCCCTTACATTCCAGATGAGTTCAGCACTGAAGGATGACTAACTCCTCAGGCAGGTGGATATCCTGGGGAGGGAACCACAGGCAGAGCATGAGGGATAACCTTTAAGGTGTGTTCAGAACACTGCAAGCACTCAGTGTGACTGGGCAATAAGCTGTTTAACAACACACAGGGCATGCTATATTCTCAGCATGGACAGACAAAATAACTTAATCTACAGCTTGGGAATCTTAAAATACACACCCACCCCGGAAACAGGAGACAAGATGGTCGAGAACTGGAACAGAAAGAAGCAATTAACACTCAGCAGGCACCTGGTCAATTGCTCTCTCTACAGTTTTCCACTGATGCTCACAACCCTGTGAGTAAGCGACAACTGTGCCCATTCTACAGATAGGAAAGCTGAGGCCAGCGTTTACACAGCTAACACTGCCAGACACAGGTTAGAGGCTGGTACCCTACTCCAGACCTCATTCCTTTTCTACATGTAGAATGTGATGTGTGCCTTGCACACACTGAGCCCTTAATAAACATCATGCAGGTAGCTGGAAGGAAGGAAGTCAAAGGAGGGAGAAAGAACGCCAAGTAAGACAGAAGGAGCACAAATTAAAATCACCAAGGCTCCCAGCAGGCTAACAGCAGAGCAGAAACCTTGGGAGACCACCACCTGGATAAAATGGGCCAATGGTCTTCTGCATGAGGATTCCTCTGGTGTTTTTATCCTGTATTCAGTACATCATTTTAGAAAACATCTCAAGTTCTCAGAAAGAGAGGGTGTAAATAAACAGCCAGCCAGCCTCAGGATGGGTGGGCAAACCACAGCCCACCTGCCTAGAGCTGAGAATGGGGGCTTTTGTGGTCCGCCCCTCCCCACCCCCTTCCCCATGAAATTGGTCTTAATTTAATGGCTGCGAATTGGTCAAAATGCTCAACAGACACAATTTTGAAACACTTGTCAAATAAGTAAACAGGAACTTCTTTTTCTCAGAAAAGGCAGAAAATAAGCTCCACTCTTGCTCTTCCTAAAATGAGCATTTTTTTTCCCCAGTTATAAAACAAACCTTTGGCTTCAAAGCACTTGCCTGTGTCTCTTCAAAGCTAAACCCTTCCTGGTAGCAGTAAACTAGTCAGCAGTGAGTTAAACAACCCTTTATGTAATTCTTGGTTTACCCCCCCTCCTCCAAAAGACCCCACAACACCCTTTCATGATTTATTCCTTAAGGAACAATCACAACTAGAGTGCAAGGTGGGCTCACGGCACACAGCTCACAATGGACAGCCTGAGTGTGACCAGGGTTCAAGAAAAAAGCTACACATAGAAGTTTAAAGAGGGATTCTTGACAGCCTAACTGAATTCAGAGGATTAGATTCCAGATCTATTGCTGATGGGTACCAGAGTGACTGAGGTGTTATTTTAATTTTATTTTTTTACCCCATCACTCTTTAGTTACCGAAGGTAAAGTTTCAGTGTCTAAGTACATAAAAGAGAACTGGGAGAGGATGACAGAATGCCTGCGGGCACAATCTGCAGTTTTGAAAGCAGTTGTGCTGAAATGTGAAAAGCAATGAACCCAGACTCCAAGAAGACACTCCCAGCCAAGACTCTGCCCTCCCAGCTCAGCCATGACCCTGGGCACCCACTCGATTCGACTGCCGCTTGGTGAAAACAAGGATGCCATCATCTATTGCATAGGGTGAAAGCAGGCAAATTCCCATGATAACACTGTAAAATCCAGGCCCGGAAACTTCCAAGGGGGAGGTGAGGTTGTTATCAATATCCCTGACAATGGCGGCAACATAACGCGGTGGAAATAGCTCTGTAAGCCCCTGCAAATGCCTGGGTCCAAGTACAGCTCCCCACACACCCTACAAACTCTGAGTCTCAGTTGCCTCATCTACAGTGGTTTTTTTTGGTGGTGGGGGAGTAACTAGGTTTATTTATTTATTCTTAGAGGAGGTACTGGGGATTGAACCCAGGACCCCATGCCATGCTAAGCGTGTGCTCTATCACTTGAACTATACCCTCCCCCAATTTTTTTTTTAGCGTTTTTTTTTTCCTCATCTATAAAATGGATTCCAAATCCCTACCCTACTGTAATTGTTGTCAGGACTGAATGGAGTAATGCTTGTAAAGAGCCTTACCCAGTGCTCGACACACAATTGGCACCCTCAGTAAAGGTCTCCACCACTAATACTGCAGCAGCATCGTATGGTGACTACTTCTGAGTAAGAACTTGTTTTCTTCCTCCCAGAAGAGCATAGGATGATAATTAAGAACACATCACGGAACTCAAGGGAAGTGAAAATTTACGTCCACACAAACACCTGTACACAAATGTTCAGGGAGGTGTTATTTATCACAGCAAAAAAGTGGAAACCACCCAAATGTCCATCAATTGATAACTGGTGAAACAAAATGTGGTATATGCAAACAATGGACTATTATTCAGCCATAATAAGGAATGAAATACCAATACATGCTACATAAGATAAGTATAAACCTTGAAAACCTTATTAGTAAAAGCCAGATGCAAAAGGACAAATGTTATATGATTCCATTTATGTAAAATGTCCAAAAGAGACAAATCCACAGGCATCAAAAGTAGATTAGTGGTTGCCTACAAGTACGGGGAGAAATGGGGAGCAACTTTTTAAATGGACATGGGGTTTCCTTTTTGGGGTGATAAAGATGTTCTAAAATTGATAGGGTTTTGGCTGCACAGCTCTAAATATACTAAAAAATCACTAGATTATACACTTCATTTTGGTATATGAATTATAACTCAATAAAGCTTTTTTTTTTTTTTTTTTGAAGAAAGCATTGCTGATTCGGCAATCACAAAGTGGAGGCTCTAATCCTTGCCCCACCACTTACATTACTGAACTTTCCCTTGCCTGTTTCCCCCATCTGTAAAGCAGGGAGAGTAATAATATCCACTTCCCTAGGGTTGTTGTGAGAATTTAATCAGACAATTAATGTAGTGCCTCACACACAATAAATGCTCCATTATTTTCAATATCATAATTATTAGACTCATTTTCCAGAAAGAAGACCAAAGTCAGAGAAATAAAGGAACTTGTTTGAGGTCATACAAGTTAAAGGTGGCGGAGGAAGGATTCTAACAGACATCAGTGTGGTTACAAAGCCTGTATCCTTTCCACTGAAGCTGTCTCCTCCACTGTACAGTGATGGTGCCTTTCAGAACCTACCCGTGAGTGATGACTGGGTCCCTGGCCTACAAAAAAACAACCAAACAAAAAGCCATGGTTGTTGGTGCTTGAGCACCAGATCTGCGATGGATCCAATCACTCTGACAACTCAGAACATCTTAACAAGCATGATGGTCTCTTTGAAGCAGCTGGCCTTGGTTCAGTCAGCTGGGCTCAGTAACTCTTCTGCAGTGACTCGGTAAGAAGAGGGTGCAGGAAGGGAATCAGGTCGGACTTTATTTTATTTCTGGCTCTCTCAGTAACCAGTTAGGTTTAAGTTCCCAAATGGTTGTGCTCCTATGAACACACATAAATGAGGGGCATGAAACACATCAACATTACCTGAACGTTACAATGCCAGTGCCAGACACTGTGCTAAATGCTTTATCACTGCTGCCCATTAATCCTTCCCAGAAACTACAGTTCCTCCCATTTTTACGTATGAAAACATAAGGCCTGATGATCTGCAGAACAAAGAACTGAAAAGCTGGACTTCATTAAAATTAAAAACCTCTGCTTTGTGAAAGACAATGTCAAGAGAACAAGAAGACAAACCACAGGCTAGGAGAAAATATATGCAGAAGACACATCTGATAAAAGACTGTTATCCAAAATGTACAAAGAACTCTTAAAACTCAACAACAAGAAAACAAACTACCTGAGTAAAAAATGGCCCAAAGACCTCAATAGACACCACAACAAGAAGATACACACATGGCAAATAACCATACAAAAGGATGCTCCACACCGTATGTTACCAGGGAAATGCAAATTAAAAATAACAATGAAATACCACTTTATGCATATTAGAGTGGTCCAGATCTGGAACAAAGATGACACCAAATGCTGGTGAGGATGTGGAGCAAAAGGAACTCTCATTCACAGTTGGTGAGAATGCAAAATGGTATAGCCACTTTGGAAAACAGTTTGGTAGGTTCTTAAAAACACTAAACAAACTCCTACCACATGATCCAGCAACCATGCTCCTTGGCATTCACCCAAAAGAGATGAAAACTTATGTCCACACAAAAACCTGCACATAGATGTTTATACAGCTTTATTCATAACTGCCTAAACTTGGAAGCAGCCAAGATGTCCTTCAGTAGGTGAATGGATAAACTGGTACATCCAGACAATGGAATATTATTCAATGTTAAAAAGAAATGAGCTCTCAAGCCATGAAAAAACATGGAAGAAACTTAAATGCATATTATACTCAGCTCTCTGTATCCCCAGGCTCCTTGGATTCAACCAGCCATGGACCAAAAATATTTCCCACTCCAAAAAAATTTCCAGAAAGTTTCAAAAAGCAAAACTTCAATGTGCCATGCACAGGCAACTATTTAAGCAGCATTTACATTATATTATGTATTAAAAGTAATCTAGAGATAACATATACAGGAGGCTCCGTCTGGGTTATATGCAAATACTGTGCCCTTTTATATAACGGACTTTCTTCAGCATCTGTGAATTCTGGTATCCACCAGGGGTCCTCAAGCCTATTATGTAAATTTAAAAATATACATACACACACACACATATATATGTATATATATCCTGAGATATTAAGAAACTCATACGCAACCCCACAGCTAGTGGGCAGATGGTCATGATCTGTCCAGATCTGCATGAGTCCAATTTTAGTAAGATATGAGGCAAAAAAAAAAAAAAAAAACCACTAGCAGATAATTACATTTAAGACCTCTATGTTCATAGTTCTGGTACACTAAGCTATAAAGTATAATTATAATTTAACAGACAATTCTTATTTGTAATTACAAAGAAGCCATTAATAAGCCAGAAAAGAAGGTGCTAATTTGGCAACACAGATACAGCCCTGTCTCCTCCATGATTTTAAATCTGACTAAGCCAGTATAACTTAAAAACACAGCTTCACTTTAAGAAAACAAACACACATTCAAATCACTACCCATGCTGGTACCAAGATAAAGAAAATTATAAACTGCTTTGTCAAAAGGCAGGTTAGAAGACCAATTAGGGTGCTCAGCTAAATCCAGCCAGCAGGATTGGCCCAGCATTAAAGACCCAAGGTCAACCATCCCTCCCAGACCCAAGGCACCATCAGAGGATACAGCTCATACAGAAAGGAGCAACACAATGCTTCTGCCATGTAACAATGTGCCTGGTTCATCTCCGGAAAGTTAGTAAGCCTACGGGCAGAGTCCTGAGCCTCAAAGACCTGGCCTTCCTATGAGAACTGAGGAATAAATACAAAAACTTAAGAAAAACCCACCGTTAGACACTGTATTGCCAGCACCTGGGAGCATGATAGAAATGCAGAATCTCAAGCCCTAACTTGGACCTGTAGATATGAATAGGCATATTAACAAGAGTCCCCATGTGACTAATGGGCACATTAAAGATGGAGAAGCACAGGGCTCCCCGACAGAACTTCGCACCACAAGGGCAGTGCTGTCCAGCGTGGTAACCAGGAGCCACACTCGGCTACTAAGCACTCAAAATGTGGCTCCTGCAATTAAGGAACTGAATGTCTAACTTAATTTTAATTAAATTAAATTTATAAATAGCCACATTTAGTACATAATTCATTAGCCATATCCCTAGCAGTCATTTAGGCTGTTTCTAATTTTTCGCTACGGTAACTAACACTATGGCAAACATTGTTGCACACGTAGTCCCCCTATAAATCGTAGTATTTCTGAATTAAAGAGCATACTCATGTCTAAGTCTTTCCACGTGTACCGACCTATTACTTTTAAAACAAGTTCTAGCAATTTACAGTGTTGTAGCAGGATGAGTCAAATGCCATTTTAAGAAGGAAAAAAATATCACTTATTTACAGCAAAAGTGCTTGTTTATAC
Source organism: Camelus bactrianus (assembly GCF_048773025.1). Lineage (NCBI taxonomy): Eukaryota > Metazoa > Chordata > Mammalia > Artiodactyla > Camelidae > Camelus > Camelus bactrianus. Next base: position 34,858,542 of record NC_133542.1, on the reverse strand, counting down.
TTTAAAGATCTTTTGGGTATTCTTCTAAAACTTTTCCTGCAAAAAAGCAGCAGAGATTATGGAAAAAAATATTTTGAACTCCCGTAGGCATGTCGACATAACTCAGCAAATGACCCTTTGAAAACACTGATTTAACCAGCTCTCAGTAAGAGACACAATTTTCTATTAAACCATTAATCTGTGGATGATATCTAAAAGTTTACAATTTATGGCTTCAGCTGCATGAGTATTTGTTACACATTTTAAGTATCATGAACTTGACAATGGAATGTGTACTTGCACAGGACTTTCAGTACAATGAGTGTGCACTGCAACTCAGGGAACTAACAGAAGAAAACAAAGACTCGCTCGGTATTCAAGAATGTATTCCACTAAGCGGAGGGGACAGCAAAGACCAGAGACAGGAAGGGGAAAGGTGAGGTTTCCTGTCTCCACCTCCCCCAAGGCTGAAAGGTGGGAGCCCAAGCCAAGCTATTAAAAATAATGAAAATGCACATTAACAAGCCTTACTAATGATTTTGACTTAATAACGAAACAGAGTAGATGAAACAGAAGCAAGTCGTACCAAAAAACTCAGGCTTCTCTGTATTTTTTTTTCTCATGTCAAAATTGAAAGAAAAAAGTTCAGATGTTTGAAACAGCCTTACTACTAAACTTAGAAAGAGACCACATTCTTTGATCTACTATCAAGTATGCCATTTTTACATAAACTGAGCTAAATGGACAGTCCATTAGAAAAATGTGTAGGATACCCCCCTTGCCCCTTCTCTTTGCATTGCTTTCCTTTACTAGTGACATGGGAAATTTCAGATACAGGTATTATTTTTTAAATTCTGAATTAAACTATGTTGAACTCCTCTCAAAAATCCATCTGTGCCTTGTAACATAAACTACTGAAACTGTATGCTATCTCAAAGCATAAAAAGGCACCCAATATTTCCCTTGTGTGGAATTTGTGGTTATTAGGAAATCAGCAAAGGCCACTATATAGTAACAGACATAAAACCCACTAGGTGGCGCAATGATGCAGAAATTTAAAAAGACTGCTGTTCGCCTTCACATTTAAAATCTCAAAATGTAATTTAGAGAAGATTAGAAACGGACTTTAATCATCACAACAGAACTCCACCGTTACAGCTTTTATAAGAGGCAAGGTACATCTGCAAATCGTGGGAGAAAGCTAAAAGGGGAAAATGACATTTTTAGTTGTCATTCATTAACATTAAAGAAACAACAAAAGCATGTTCTGATCAGTGGACACTGTCTATGAAGTTTTTGACCGTGCTCTGGTTTTGGGACAGTCAAAGCAATTTAAACCATCTGGAAGGTAGAAGACAGCACTTTCTAATTGTTCATCGCTGAATGTAACTGGTCTGGAGGAACATAACATCCAGGAAAAAAGAGCTACAGGAGTTAAAGTCTCATAGAGAAGGTGGAATCCATTTACTGGTTCATTCAATAAACATGTATGAAGCACCTCTTTCACACCAGGCTTTGTGCTGAGCGCTAGAGATTAAACAGCGAGGACAATAAACACGGTCCTGCCTTCCTCCTAGGCTAATGGGGGTCCAGCTGTAAATGAAATCAAGGAGCCTGTCAGCAACTACAGAACGAAAACTGACCCACGCTGTGAAGGGAAAGCACAGAAAGGTCTAGAATAGGAGGAGCTGGCCTCTCCAGGGAGGTCAGGGAAGGTTTTCCTTCTTAGTGACCCCGTGGAAACAGGGAAAGCAACCCCTGAGGACAGACAAGACAAGGACCACCAGGGCAGGGGCACAGACAGGGGGGCAGGTGGGAGAGCCTGGGTCTCGGGAAGGATCTTGGTCTCGTCTATGAGTAAAAGTCTGAGGCAGGTAAATGGTACGAGTGGATTTGTATTTTTATATATTTGAGTCCAAATTCCTTGTTTTACTGAGAGGCAGGGAAGAAACCTAAGCCTAGGTCGACAGCCACAGCAAGTTCCTGGATCCAGGAGGTGGGAAGAAAGGGAGGGCTGCACTGAATTCCCTGGGCCCAGCCAAGGGTTTAAGCCCCAGGGAAGAGTCCCCTTCTGCTGTGAGGAACGACTGAAGTACACCATAGTTTCTAAGCCAAGTTCCAAAGACACCTTTGCAAGTACATAATTCAGAAGCAGGCAAGAAACCGGTATCAAGGTGTGCAAGAGAATGTTTACAGGGATTCTGAGAGAAATGGGGGCAGACGCCAGAAAAGACAAAGGGCCAAGGGAATATACCACACTATAGAGGGTGTTCATCTGAAGAAGGACAACAACTAAAGCCAGTCTACTGAAAGAAAATTCAGGTAAAGACTTCTGCATTCGCCAAGAGGACTCAAGCTCCTGCTTCCCTTGAGGGTGGAGGCCAGGGGTCAGAAAATATCACAACACGCTGAGCTGGTCTGTCCATGGATCGAGTCCCTGGTTTGTCACTAACCAGGTGCAAAACCTCTCAGTTCTCTGAACACCTCAGGTGATAATTACCCACCTTGCAGGGTTCTTGTGAAGATCAAGTGAGACATTTAGGTGGAAGTTTTACAGACCATAGTTTCACACAAATGAGGGGTACCTCCTTTATTAAATAATCTCACTCTAAAAAAAAAAAGGCAATGTGGCATATACATTTAATAAAATATTTTAAAAATAGACGGCACTAGTCCTTCAACAATTTAAGTATCTACTGTGAGTCAGGATTTGAAAACAAAGGCCTGTCGACATAGAACACAGTCCCCACCCTCAAAGGATGCTTTTTTTTTTTTTTTTTAGGATGTAGAAAGGCCTGGAATAGTCTAGAGAATAATGGCAGTTAATGTGCACTGACCTGGGGTACCAGTCACTGATCTATCCGCCCAAAGCCTTTCCAAATCCCTCAAGTCGGAGGAACATCATTAATTCCCCTCCTGCACTATGTTTCTTTAAGACTTTGACCATGACAGTGTTTTATCCTAACTTTGATGTTTTCCCCAACAGGAAAGAATGAATGGTTTGGAAATGAAACAGCCGACAACTCAGAAATACAACAATCGGTATCTGAACCACAGCTGGAAATCCAGAGCCTTAAATCAGAACATCCAAAACCCAGAGAGAAATGTTTTATCGTGGAGGGACAGCCCTTCCACATTCTAAAAACAAAATGCGTTCTGATGCATACTTTCTCCGTTTTCTTGTACTTAAGTTACTGCTTAACCCAGAGGAAGCCTACACTCACAGCTTCTCAACTGGCCCCTGTTATCAGTCACTTTCCTAGACTGAAACCAGAAGCAAACCAGCCCTACCACGCTCAGACCCACCCCCTTCTCCATTTGGCTTCCCCACAGCCAAGAGGGACCTTGAATAGAGTATCCTCAGAAAGCCAGAATCTTTCACAAGTCAGCATCTGACATACCTACCTATTCTCAGATGGCAGAAGAAAAGGCAAGAAACCAGGCACCTTGCTTCTGGGAGTTATAAACCAGCAAACATTGTCTCACAGGGCCACACAAAACATATTTTAGGATTTGCAGGTAGAGGATATTATATACTTAGATAACTATATAAAATGTAACCGGCAAGAATAATTCTTCGCTAGCAGGCAGGAAAAACAAAAACAAAAACAAAAACAAAAAACAACCAACCAAGCAGTAGCTTGCCAAACCCAAGTCTACACTTATGCAAAAGTTAGTAACAGACTACTAATGGGTGGTGCAGGTGTCTGTGCACCAGCACACAAGGTTCACCGACCAGGTGCTTACAACCAGCGCCAAGGGAGGTGCGTACACTTCTTCCTTCCTGCTTTCCCTCACCTTGGTTTTCACTTCTGTCCTCAAGAAGCCTGTCCTCAGCCTCCAGTCACTACTTGGGGATAATCCTGTTTTGTTTGCTTGTTTATTTCTTGTCTTTTTTTCTTTTAATTAATAAGGGGTAAGTATCAGTGGGTACCTGATCCAAAAGTTAGATCAATTCAAAGTGAACTACACTTGGTTTGGGTAGCAATGGAACTTCACTGGTTCTATTTTACCTAAACAAAAATTTGAACTTGTTCACAATATCTAATCACATACCGCAGGGGAAACTGGCCTGAGGTCAAAATCTTGCTTCAAAGATAATCTTCAAAGTGGATAATTAACTCCAGGTGGTAGTATTATCAACACGTACTGGCAAGACACTGTGTGAAGAAATGTGTTGGACACAGAGAAATACAAACCTTGGTTCCCGATCTCAAGCCGGGCTGCTGTGTACCCACGTAAAAAGACAAGGATGTGGCACCCACAACTCAAGGCAAATGCCACTTTAGGAGAAATTTTTTATTTTGGTTTGGTTTGGTTTGGGGGTGGGAGGAGGTAATTAGGTTTTTATTTATTTATTTTAATGGAGGTACTGGGGATTGAACCCCACTGAGCTATACTCTCCCCCTAGGAGAAATTTTTAAACAGATGGTAAAAACACCAGGAGTTTCCACTGGCCATCATGAAGTCTGACTTAGAATCTGGTCAGAATTATATATCCAGCATTTGTCGTGGCAGAACTTGCAACCAAAAATCAACATTTCTAATAGTGTCTTATTAGACTGTTCATGGAAGCTCATGGAACTCATCAATTCTGGGTCCTGGGGAAAGCCATGCAGTGAGGCAGTGAGGAAAAGACAAAAGCACCCTTAACAGGATTCCAGGGGGAAGAGGAAAGAAACAAAGTTTGTATTTGGAGCCTTGCTAGCTCTTTCTACCCCTTGGGCTGGTTGCTCTGCTTTTCAACGTCCTCCTAACCCAATGTGTCCAAAGGTGAACCCCAGCACTCCATAACGTCTGCTCCATCACCAAAACGTT